>NC_141142.1:98225699-98543616 GCF_053477565.2 Lygodium microphyllum
TGTGTGTAAGAAGAGAGATTTTTTTGGAAACATTTAATCTTAATCCACATAGTCCACTTGTTCCTCTTTTTCTTGTGGGTATATATCAAGCCACTGGATTCACCATCCACATAAGAGTGACCTGCATTCACATCAAACATGGGCTGATCTACCTTCTCTTTTCCTTTTCGTGATACCTGCATACCACTATCTACATTGTTTTGAGAAGAATCTCCTGATCTCAATCTGCCTGTCCATAGCGAAAAATGTGAACCACTACTAGAGGACGCTCTAGGTCCACTAATATCTTGTGACTGCTGCTGTGAATTCTGTGCAGCATTACCATTTTGTACATCTACATTATCAATCACATTTATTGGTTTATACCAACTAATCATCTCATCAAAAACAACATCTCTGCTCAATGTAAACTTACGAGTAGAAGGGTCATAGCATCTATACCCTTTCTGCTGTGCAGAGAGTAACCAATAAAGATGCACTTCTCAGCTTTTGGATCCAACTTGGATCTCAACTCATCTGGCACATGAACATAGGCAATGCAACCAAAAATTTTCAAATGTGTAATATCTGGTTTCCTACCAGTATACCTCTCCTCTGGAGTCATGCCATGTATTGCTGCAGTGGGAGTCCTTTCATTATGTAGATTGATGTAGCAACTGCCTCAGCCTAGTAAAAATCTGACAGGTCTTTTTCATTGAGCATGGCACAAGATACCTCTCCAATATGCCTGTTTTTTCTTCCTGCAATTCCATTTTGCTGTGGGATATGACTACATGAATATTGCTGCTTTATGCCATGCTCTTGAAAAACTCATTTGAGAGGTACTCTCCCCCTCCATCTAGCCTTAGGCATTTTATTTGCAGGCCTGTTTCTTTTTCAACCATAGCTTTAAGAGTTTTGAAATGCCCAAAAACTTCACTTTTCTTTTTCATAAAATACACCCAAACTTTTCTGCTATAGTCATCAATAAAAGTGACAAAATAATGACAGCCTCCAATAGATGCAGCTTTAGTAGTCCACACATCAGAGTGGATTAATTCCAATGGATTCTTACTCTCTTGAACATGTCTAGGAAATGGTTTCCTTGCCTGTTTTCCAAATTGAAAGGCTTCACATACCTTATGCATTTCTGCAACCTTGAATTTAGGCAATCCTGCAACAATATTTTGGGCTTGCATTGATTTAAGTTGTTGTACATTAACATGACAAATGCGTTTATGCCAGATATCAATATTTGCAACTACACCGGTCCCCTGTGCAAACATTGCTGCACTCAATTCAGGCATGTCTGCATCCAACGTAAACATTCTGCCCTTCTTCTTTCCTGTTGCTATCAAGCGACCTTTATTTTTCATATCCTCAACAAAGCATCCATGAGGATTAAATCTGACCTGCAAGCCCTGCTCAAGCATTTGACCAACAGAAGGTTCTTGGTGATATTCGGGACATGAAATACATCCGATAGGTATTTCTTTTTCCCATCCTGCATAGACAAAGGAAATTTTCCAATCTGCACAATAGGATGTGAAGTATCATCACCAGTCTCCACAAATCCTAGTTTTTCCATTTTCCTTGCATTCTGCATCCATTCTGCATGACCTGTCATGTGGTTTGATGCACCTAAGTCAACATACCACACATCGTTGCTTTCTTCTGCACTTGTCACAGAATTGGTCATGTGCTGCACCATAAACAAATGCTCATTTCTATCATCACCCTGTCTACTAGAAGATGCATAATTCCCTTGTTGCAATTTTCCATTCCCCCTGCTTCTAGAGTTACCACGTCCTCCTCCATAGGACTGGTTTTCTTGAGTTTGCTGCATATTCTGATTTCTACCATGGCCTCTAGATCGGCCTCCTCTACCTCTGCCTCTACCTCTTCCAGCATTTGAGTAGAAGACAGATTCTTTTGAAGTTCCTCCTGAAGAAGATGCACCACCATTTCTCTGCTCCTCAAAAATTAGAAGAGCAATCAACTCCTCAAAATCAGGAAATCTTTCACGGACGAAAATGGATGTTTGGAACTATGCATAATCCTTTCCTAGACCATTCAAGGTCACAAAAACTAAATCATCATCTTCCACTGGCGACCCAATGGAAGCAAGTGCATCTGCAATCTTCTTCACCTTCATGTGGTAGTCATTGATGCTCATACTTTCTCTTTGCACATTGTGCAACTCTTGCTTGAGCTGCATTTTCCTTGCTTGCGTATTTGTACTATACATTTTTGACGAAGTATCCCATGCCTCCTTTGGCGTACTTGCATCCTGAATATGCACAATCATAGAGTCTAAAATATTGATAGACAACCAGTACATAACTTTTCTTGCTCTCTCATGCCATCCTTTAAATGCCTGCATTTGCTGTTGATTGGGAATATCAGGAAGAACTGGTTCTTCTTCATTTCCTGGAACAAATTCCCAATATCCTTTTCCCATAAGGAAATTCGTCATTCTAAACTTCCATGCTTGGAAGTTGTTCTTATCAAGCTTTTTAGTGACAATCTGTGAAAGAGAATCAGATGCCATTATAGAACACTGCAAAAAATTCTGTCACTGCAAAAAACACAGCTTCAGCCTCACAAGGGCAAATCTGCAAAATTGACGAAAGTGGTATTTGACTACATAGTCACTTCCTAGTGACAATTTTGCATCAACAGGCAACAAGGATGATTCTATAACTCCCAATGTCTCTGCACACAAGCATACGATGCAATTTCTATGGTAACTTTTCACCGACTTGTAGAACAGTGGTCGCACATAAAAAAACAGGGCCTTTTTCAGAGTGCGTGCGGAAAACTTTCGCCTCCAAAGCAGGACCCGAAATGGCCTCGAATCACAAAAAGAGGGCAACCATAGGTTAAATCCCTCTCCTGCAGCATATACTGCCCTCTTGCTACACCGCGAAGGGCGTCTCAATCTGAGACAATGCATTCTTGCACTTTTCGGCTGTGCTACCTGCAGAGACTTGCTCCCAAACTTGAAAAATGAAAGCAACACTGGTCCTCTTACCAGAACGCCGCAAACTTGGTTTGCTTTCTTGAGCTCCTTACCACGAACCAGGCTCTGATACCATGTCAAGATTGTGGAAGAGAAGGAAAGAGTCTCACTTGTAGCTTTTTCACTTACGCAATGGGGGAATACACACAAAGGTGGAGGCTGAAAATAGTTTTCCTCTTCTCTGTTGTGTAAGCCAAAAGAACTCAAGTACAAAAGAAATAGAAGAACCCTATATGTGGGTCTCAAACCAAACTCAACTAACTAAGGTGGTATACTAACTGAGCCACGAACTAGAGTAGATAAGGATAGCTGCCATCTAGCTATTATTCATGGGCAGTGTACCAACCGCATTTGCAGCTAATAAGTCGGTGACATAAATACACAATGGTCACCCTGGCATATCACGAGTGGAGCTGGATATCTCAACATTGAGTTACCATTGGAGGAACTGTTTGAGGCCATTGTTGTTGTGATTGAACCATCATTTGAGGCACTCTCATCTGTGGCGACCACTGTGGATTCGGTGCACTGTACTATAGCACTGTTTGTATCTAGCGATAGGGGTAGGGAGCTGTCTTTGGGACTACATTTGATAGGTATACCATTCCTGGCATAGGAGGAGGTAAGACTCCTCTTCCTGGAGTCATTAACAACTTTGCTTCAACTTCATTATACAATCTTGCACCTTTCACTGCAACTTGCAGATTGACTGGTCTTCTCAATTCCATGAACTTGAGAACTTTTGGTTCTAGGCCTCTGAGGAACAATCCTTTCTGGATGCCTTCATCCAAATGATGGCTGGTCCATCTCTTCACGATGGATTCCATTCGCGAGACATAAGCTTCTACTCTTGCTCCAGAGGATTGACTTAGGTTCATGAACTCCTCTCGAATCTGCTCTTCAAAACCTTCACGCTTGAATTTAGTGAGGAATGCCAACTTCAGGTCATCCCATGTGTCAAAAGTTCTTGTTGCTTGTCTCTCATACCACTGAAATGCCACACCTTTGAGAGTAGCAGGGAATATCGCTAACCAATGCTAAGGGGTTTTGGCATTGTTAGCCGCACATGCTACCATAAATTCTACTACATGAAGATTGGGGTCTTCATTGTACTCTCCCTTAAAAATTGGCAATGGGACTACATTAGCTGGCCTATCATCAATATTTCCAGGATGAATCTGACTAGGAAGAGTACCTTGAGTCACTATGAGGACTTCTGTAAAGAGTGCTTTTAGGGCGTCAAAGGAGTCTTCTGCTGCAAGCTTGTTCTTAGCCTTGATTCTTGCCTTCTCTCTTCTCACATACCTCTGGACTCTTTCTAATGCTTGCCTCTTAATTGCATTATTCATCAGGGGTTTGGCTCCAACCAGTTAGTCTGTACTCAACATAATAGAATCAAAGAGGGGCTTCAGTCTCTCTAGAGGATTCTCTGGCCAACATCTCTCCTACTTCCTTCTTTTCAACATCTCTGAATTCGGCTTTCAAACCACTACAAAGGGGGAGATATTCCATTCTGAAAGTATCAAAACTTATTCTTCTTAGGATCGTTGTCGTGCCATCATTATAATAATGCCATCTTTTGATGGTTTCAATAGTGTATGTTGTGAAAAACACTCTGTCTACCAACTTCCATTGGGTTGTTAATTGAACAAAAAAAAGATTGTCAGAACACCAAGCATCCCACATATCTTGCTATTGAGAATCCACGAACAAATTCCAACTCTTTTCTTTCTTGTTTTCATGAACCTCCACTGACCACGACTCCTGAAGCTTCTTCACAATCTCCCACTTGATGATGTCTGGAAAATTCTCAATGAATGTCAAATCTTCCATGGATGATCATTCTCTCTGTTTCTACCCTTCAATTTGTTCCCAAACAATTTGCCACCAAGATGCAAGTTTCTGCTGCTTCAACATGAAAAGGAAATAGTCCACCACATAGAGCTTGCATCTGATGGTAATATGTTTCCACCATTGTGGGATGAACTTCTTGTAGAAAGTGGCTTTGGCAATAAGAATCCCCAACTCTTTAGTGGAAGAAGGAACTTTGCAAACATCCATTGAATTCTTCTCTTCTTGACAATGCCATTTCTTTCATTTTCAGCCTCTTCTGATGCTTGTTGATGGCAAGTATTCCCTAGTTGCGCACCAAAAGAATGGAGCCCCAAGAGGAACACCAAGGAAAAGGCTTTGTACTACAAAAAAATCTATCTTGTAATATCAACAAGGTTTTGTTTCATTCTTTTGATAACCAAAACAAGGAAAATAGCAAATCTTCATGCAACATCATAGTAGATATCTTCCACGGATTTGATAGAATCAACCATAATCTTCAACATCTTCAGAATCCATCAATAGAACAAGGAACATAAAATAATACACCATTTTTGAATGGAAATCAATCACATAGTATTCATCTTCAATGTCTTCATAGTTTTCTCTCAATCTCTCATAAATTGATGGGACCTAAAATGGGCCGGCATTGGCTATAGCACTAACCCGACCTCTGACATGCACAAGACAACCCCACAGCCTCGCGGTCAAGAGTGTCTACAAGACACATTGTACTGCCATCGTACGTACATTTTGCATTTGTATCGTGTTTTGTAGTCCAACCCTCAATCTTCTCGGACTCCTCAGAGGGAGACCCTACACATTTTGGTGTAATCCACCATGTAGAACAACATAGGAGGCACCCCTCAGCAGATTGCAGCGGCCCCACTACTACCCTCCTACACCTTGGGGATTGGCCCCTCGATGCGTCAGTAACACATATAACACATACGAAACAGAATCCACTCTTGGTACCAATATTATATCGTTCCATGAATGTACCAGTCCTCACTTACTTTTCCCCTTGGACCCACTGTCTAGACCTATAGCTTGGGCGCCTTACTCTCTCTAGCTTGTGTCATTTATACTTCAACCAATTGCTGTGCATGCCAGGAATAGATACCATGTGTATGATTCATGCAATGGTGAATGCCTTATGGTGCACAAACAGTTATGGTTTACAATCAGCCTATGTGTCATGCAAAAACAACCTTTTTAATGAATTTTCACTAATATGCAATGTTGCATTGCAGGAACCTAGCATCAAGGCAAACCTCATGCTGCTAGATCCATTATTTTCAAATAAACCACATCCTAAATGTTATGCATAAAGAGAATAATCAGACTTTGTATTATTTTAGCATTTAAACTATTGTATATTATCATCCTCCCCCTCACCGTTTAAATTTTGCTATGTTGCATAGGTGTAGAGGTTCTTTTATGTCTTTTTTGTATGTAAAAGCAATAAATACGCACTTTAACACAAAGGACAAGGGCCAAACTAAGGCAAATTCCCATACATAGATCTCATTTTTCCATTTTCTTTTAACGTAAGAAACCCATTTTTTCCATTTTTCTCTAAGTTTCCTATTTATTTTTTATAGAAAATAGGTATTTTATGATTTTTTTCCGATGACTGATCACTGGAACTGAAAATCAATATTTTTTTTTGTTTTATCCCATGTCCACTGATTTTTTCCCACTCAAAATCAAAGAAACTATCAATTTCCATCAAATTTTGTGTTTTTTCGGATTTTGAAAATTTATAATTGCTGTAAATCAATACGGGTTCTACATAACAGTGATTGCAGCCCTCAAACATAATGCAATGAACATTCAAATAAAATTTCATCCCATGTGCATACCATTTAGACCATGAACGATAAAAAACAAGAAAAATTCTTTCATAAAATAGAGCATACCGCCTTTTTACGTGTTTCGGGTTTTTTAAATATTTAATTGGGACTGTGTATCGACCAACCAGCCATGGATTTTAGCATAGATCTTCAGCTTTGAGCCTCCTCAGTCTCTTGGAACAATCCGGTGCCTCTCCAACAAGCATCCATCTCCCGATTCTCTTCTTGATTCTTGCCACATGAAGTGCTCTATGCAGGAGAGAGAAAGACTGAAACTCCATCTCCACAACCAAGCACCCATTTGAAAAGTGGAAGCAAGTGATGAGGGGTGAAGATAGGGTGCATCTCCGGCATAAGATCTGTTGGGGGGTTGTTTGCAGGCCTCATAGCCCATCTCTCCATCTAATGAAAAAATGGCGCCTTCTCAGACTGCGCCCAAAAAAAATGGATGCCCCCCCTCCCCTCCACGATTTTGATTTTGGTTGGGCTCCCAAAGGGAGCCCCCAAAAGGCATATCTTCTGGGCTCTCTTAAGTCCTTTCCCACACTTGCCCTTTTGGGTCTTGGCCTCCCGGGCACTCCCATTTCCTCGTTTGGTGTCCAATTCACAGCCCGAAAAATCTTGGGCGTCCATCTTGAAGTCCTCCACTGTTGGGCATCTCCTAGGGTCTTGTCTGACATGTCAAAAAATTATGAAAATTCTCAAACTGTCATCGAGTGGGTCTTTTAAGCACTTTCAAGCATTGCCACTTAAAATCGTACTAATTGCAACTGTCGCCTTTGACAAAGTCTATTCTTCCCTTGAAATTCGGAAATTTTGGCTATTTTTAAGTACTTCTCACTATTAGAAATCATATGTAATAAATAGATACATTGTTTTGATAGAATTGGCTATCTTTGGCTCTCTCTCTCTCTCTCTCTATCAATAGTACATCATCTCCTTATTACAATACTCAAGAATGGCACTTAATAATCATTCTTAGGTTGTGGATGCACCTCCCAAGAGGTACGGGAGGTATGAACAGGCACCAGAGCCACTATAGTGTCTTTTCATAGCTCACTACTGTCATTGTCACTCTAGTCTTCTATTCAGTCTATAGCAGCTGCTTCTTCCATTTTTTTAAAGCTCTTTTGAACTTAGATTCATCCTTTCCAAAAGTTAGAAAACTTTCCCAAAGTCACAAATACATTCTACAGAACACTTATAGAAGATCCACAAAACAGAACAGAACAGAAACAGAGTAGAGACAGAGCAAAGAGACAGAGGCTCTATAGAAGGTCTATAAAAGGTGATCAGAGAACATTAGATCCTCATAACTCATACTAAAACCATTCCAAACTATAAAAAACTATTCAATAAGCTTTCAAAAGACCTCAACCTTCATCAATCATCAATCCATGCTTCATACAGAACAAAACAGAAGTTATCAGAACCAATTGAAACCTCAATAGAACATATCAGAACATCACAGAGCCTCATATTTCTCCTAAGAATCATCATGAGCTTCCAAAACATAATCAATATCATCCAAAACACTCTCAAACACTTCCAAAAACAACCAAACATCACTCAAAATCCATAAAAAATCAACCATTTAGGCCTCAAAAACAACAAAAAATCAGTAAAAAATTCAGTCTTTTTCCACTCTCAACAATGAAGGAATGGGTAAAAGAGGCCCAAGAGCACCTAAAAGATGCAAAGCCCATCCTAGAAGACGAGATTGAAGATCTCTCCAGCATAAGCACACCATTCTCACCCCCTCAACCATTCTCACCCCCTCAACCAAAATTGAGAGATGCAATTGTGCTGCAAGCGGTGCTGCTTAGGCAAAGCCTTGATGCTACATGCCAGCAAATCAGTCATGGACATTGGCCAAGACAATCCGAAATAGGAGAAAGACGAGCAGCCAATGACCTTCTTACCACGCTAGTGACCAACCCTGTGACGCTGAGCCTGGGAGACATGCTTAGGTAGCATTCCACCCTATGGCAAGACCTGAAGCAGTGGGTTGAAGGATCACGAGAGCAAGCTGCTGCAAACCTGCACGACCATGATGCAGAGATGCAACTACCGAGTCTGACGCTGCACTCTGTGCCTAAGTCCTTGCACGTTAATGCTTTTTGGGAAGGCACCGAAATGCATGTGGTCTTACCTGTCTTAGCCCTAGGCGACACAACAAGAAAGGGGATTGTAGACATAGGAGCGGGGGTTAGTGTACTAAGCCACGTAGTGCTTCAGACTTGGGGAAACCCGCCTGTCGAGATTTCCAGGTTCAATGTCACATTAGTAAATAGTATGATAGTGAAACTATTCGAGATACTTAAAAACTGGTCGGTAAAAATTGCAGGTATCCAATTCTCGATTAACTTTATACCCATGAAGGGAGTGGACTACGATATCCTATTAGGCCGACCCTAGATGCACAATGCCAGAGTCATCAAAGATTGGGGTAATGACTTAATCTTCATTGGCAATAGAATGGAAGCTATGAGGGTAGAGATGGGGACACTTGGAAGACCACACCAGTTGACTTGGATGCCATCTCTACGATGCTTAAAGGTAACGCTCAAGTCAAGAAGTCCTATGGGCCCTTGACCAAGTATGTCCCATGCTCGGAGGATGAGCGAGACTGGATGCATGTCCTTACCTACGATCCCCTTGCCATTCTTGGATCATGAGGCATACAAGCAATCCATCAAGACAGTTGGCAAGTCAAAAGACACACCCTCCATACCAGTCTGCATGATGGCAGAAACCCTTTGTGGGTGACCTAAACCTGTCACATTCCAAGTGCCAAATAACAAGAGGGAACTCCAAGAGATTCTGGAGTATTTGACTGGCAAGCTAGCTGGCAATCCAGCAACAAACTTCAAGCCACTCCAAGACCTATTAGATGAATCAAGGTGGCAATGGACCAGGGTGCATGACTTAAACCTCATGTACAATTGGGCCCTAGTCCCCGATAAGAGACAAGAGATATACCAGAACCTAAGGGACGATGAGCAATCAGACAAAGATTGATTGGCCAAAGACCAAGCCACTTTTACCCAGGTTAACAAGCCAACTCCTAAGAGTTGTTGCACTAAACAAGTGATTATTTCACTAATTGTTTTAATTCGACTCAACTTAGCCTTCCCTAAAATCTACAACGTTGTTTGTAGTAGTCCAACTGCAAAGATTCTAAACTTCAATAAATTATACTGGACACTAAATTGCTAAACCTAAGATAACTATGGCTTCTCCTCATCTCTCAGAGGCAGCTCCTCATAATGTACTCCTGCCATGCTAGTGGCGGTTTATCCAGGAAATGTTTTTAATGTTTGACTTTGGAAAGGTTGTTTCAAGAATATAGATCTCTTGGATCTATTTGTATATCTCCGTTTAAAGTTCCTTTTTATGTTTCTCTCCACCTGATTAAAATTAATTCTTTTTATTTGTTTAATTTTAAACAAACATTCAAATCAAATTTTCTGAAGTACCATAAACCCCTAAATTTTAATCTCCCTTGGTAGATGTTTCCCACTCCGTATATAAATTTCGTCGTTGCTTATTAGTTTTTAAATACTTAATTCATTTTGCGAATATAACGTCCTTTCCTTCTTTTCTATTATTAAACATCAACCAGAATAAAACAAGTTCTTCCATACTCTCACATGTCCACATTCATAATTTATTTTAAATTCCCATAGCACCCTTTAATTTATCAATGAGTCCTAGTAGCCCTCCACTCCGTATATTCAAGAAATTGGTTGTAAAATGAATAACATGTAAAAATTTAATATAGATGCTGAGGCTTTTCCTCATGCCATCCAATCATCAATTTGTTTGATTTTATTTTGGTTTTAATTTAAACTAAATTTTATAACTGCAACCTAACATTATTAATCATTATAAAGTATTGTCAAACTTTTTATTTGTAATTTCCAATGTTTCCTAAATGTTCACACCGTATATAATCTCTCCTTTCAAAACCAAGACACCATATCTTTATACGAGCATTTCTTAAGTGAAATATTATTAAATCATTATTTCTTTTCTTTAACCCTTACAACATAAATTCACTAACAAATCAAAGATTTTGTTTCCAATATTTCACTAAGAATCCATAGTTTATATCAATAAATAACACATTTTACGTAAAGGAAAACTATGCTTTTTCCTAAATATAACTCTTTTCTAATTTTTAATTATAACAAAACATCTTTAAAAATCTTAATAGAAATTCAATAAATTCCCTGACTCATAAGCTTTATAGAAAAAATATCAGAACTTATAAATTTTCAATCAGTAATTTTATAAAATTTTATTTATGATAATTTTGAGTCATTTTTTAATGTTTTCGACTGTTTTTGATTTTTAATAAATAAAAACCAGTTCATATAAATGCAAACAACCATGTAGCATGAGGAAACATATTAAAAGACATATTTTAAAAATATTAAACTAAAGAAATTATCATGCCATATTGTTTATTTTAGATAAACCAGTTAGACACTTACTTGTAAAACCTGCGGGTCGTGATTGCGTCTTTGGAGTCCACATCCTCTTGCAGTCCAGCCAAGGTAGGTCTATCGTCCAACCACTCGTTTCGACCGTGAGCTCACCAATTTCTTTTACTCTCTCGCCATTCCTCACACGGCTGTTAGTCTATGGCAATGGGAATGACCTTTTTCTCTTAAATTAAAGATTAAACTCTTAATCAAGAGTTGATTGGTTTTTTTTTTTTTTTGTTGATGAAGCGACGACTTATGAGGGAGGTGGAGACTAATTCAATATCTCCATGATCTGTCCACCAAATCTTGCACGAGGCCAAGCGATTTGACGAGAACAAAATCCTCTACCAGCCTATAATCTCAGTTTACCCAAGTACATTGAGGCTCTAGATTGATGATTAGAGAAATATCACGGCGATGGAGGAGAAGAGAAAGTGGTATCATTTTGGACATGGAATGAATGGAATTGTCTTCTTTCTGCTATCGTGACTTCATTTCTACTCAATTATCAATCAAATGGTCAAAAATTTGGTGCCCTCCATCTCTTTCTCTCCTTTGAAAATGTTGCCTTGAGAAGATGGCGCCTTTCATCTCTCTCTCCTTCTAATCAACCACACCTCCCCCGTCTCACTTATTAGACAAGGCCGCCTGCTTGCTATTACAACTGCTCCACCAATCAAGCCGCTGGAGATACGCCATGGGCTCGCTCTCTCTCTCTCTCTCTCTCTCATTCATTGATTCATCCTCATGCTTCCTCTATAGAGTGAAGAGAACGCAGAGAGTGAAGAGAACGCTGAGGAGTGTGTATTGCTTTCTCGTCCGTCTTGTCATCTTACGCCCTCCTCTCCTTATTGATTGCCTCAGGCTTGCCATCGCCCCTTCTGCCTATTGATCACTCAACCAATACCTTTCATGATTATTAGTGATCTCTCCTCCTCTCTCAAGTTTTCTCCAATGTGAGCAAGATTACTGTCTATCTATCAAACCTCATATCGATTTACCTCTGCATTAAAAAGCTCGCTTTGTTGCTTGGGCAGAGAGGGCATGCATGATTGATACAGGGGAGGCTTGATTGATTGATTCATTCTTATGTTGTTGTCTCTGCTTTCTTCTCCGGCAATCGGATTGTAGGCAAGAGACAGACGCCTTGATGCATTGATGGGCTTTCATGCATCTGCTTCTTCCCGATTCCGTCTCAGACGTGAGAATTGCAGCTTGAGCTCTTAAGAAAATGAAGCTTTTGCAGACCTCTCCTGCAATGGAGTCTTCTCTCTCTCTATTGCCTTTGTGCCCTCTCTCTTCTTCACGACACGAATCGCAACCGCCTTTCTCTCCCATGACATTCGTTTTTTTTTTCTTTTTTCTTTCTTTTTCTTTTAAGTTCCTTCCATTAAAGTTTTTACCTATTAAGGTTTTTTTTTTTTACTCTCCCCCAACACACAACCCCCTAAGGCAAAGTCCCAATTTCAATTGTAGCTGTTCCAATTGCAAGATAACTGCATCAAGGGAAGGTCTTTGAAGTGGATCTCGCACAAGTACAAAATGGAGAAATCCCATTATAGGCTTGAAGTGATTCACCTTTGCTGCCTTCTCATCGGGTATAAGATCCTGTGTTTGTAATGATTTCATGTTGGCATTGGATTCATTATAGCTAATTGGAACTTTCAGCTCTCTATTGTATTTTCTTATGCACTACTCCTTGATTGCATTGATGCAGTGGCATTCATCTTCAGTTGAAATAAAATGTGTTTGTAATCATTCGATGTTGGCATTGTGAGTCGTTATAACTGCCCTCCATGACCTAAACCATAACCTAAAACTACATAGTCTGCCATGAATAACACGATTTCTAGTGACTCTAAGAATATGGATTGCATAAGCTCAAAGGACTTCATTTTGCAAAGTCCTACAGTCTCTAAGCCTTGGTCTTAATACCCTATTTCTGGCAAATGAGATATAAGAGTTTCTTATGGTTGTAGACAGGCCAAAAGATTAAATTTTGTAACGACATTTCCTGGCCAGACTGCAAGGACACGGCCTCCAAAGACAGCAACAACGAACACCGCATCTGCATTGAATTCATGTAAAAATTTAGTAATAAGGTGTCAATTGTATACAGTTTTGCCAAAAAATTGTTGCAATAAATGGCATGTTTTTAGGTGTTGTCATTCTCCCCCACTGAAATGCGAAGCGCCCTCGCGAGCACAGCTACATCACGAACATTCAGCATCACGAACATTGCTACCACGAGCACTGCTACGCAACTTTGAAAGAAAAATATACTCTCCTCCACTTAATTGCGAAGCGTCCTCGCGAGCACAGCTACATCACGAACATTCAGCATCACGAACATCACCTGTATAACCACACATGGACAACTAGTAGACACTGGAAAAGTAGAAAACAATACTTATTTGTGTCATATTAAAATGCAAACAATATAAATGTTTCAATGAAAAGATGTAAAAACTTGTGCAAACTAACATTCTCCCTTACTCACTCTCCACACTGAAATGCATAACAGAGCTTCATCCATTGCATAGAATATACCAACTAGGAAACTGTCTAGAGCCGCTAAACAACAATAATCCCTCTAGGCAATAAATTGCCACACTACTATCCTACTAAAAATATTGCTTCTGAAATAGCATCACTGATAAGGTCGTTACTTAACAAAGAACCCAAACAAGGTAAACTAATACTACAACACTAAATAGGACTCCTAGGGTTTAGCTGCTAACCATCCATGTTCTACTAGAACAACCAGCCAATGGTTCGTAACTTCTAATTGTCCAAGGCTTTTCTTTTAAGTTTATGTTTTAATGTTTTTTTAAAAAAATGTCAAAAGAGTATATACATTGATTCTCTTTCCCAAAAGGTCCCACCCCAAAGAGATACAAGGCATCGGACACAGGGCACCCGTCAAGGAAATCCCTACAGCCTACCAGGACCTCAGAGGCGATGGTTATCTTCTTTTGGTTGTTGTTTTTTTTTTCTTCAAACCCTGCAGTCTCAGGGTGTTTTTTTTCTTTTCTTTTCTTTTCTTTTTTCTTTCTTTCTTTAAAAGAATAAATATATAGACTCTTCCAAACTTTTAATATTTGGATTTTAAGGATTGTTTTGTTTGTTGTTGTTGTTTTTTAAAAGGATCAACTAAGAAGCTAAGAAGACATCACTTAATTGAACGGTCAAACATTTCAGCTCAACAACTTTGCTCGAGGAATCTAATCTAACGCATAATACTAGTCACTCTGCCTAGGCAAATGATAAGCAAAGAATACTCACCAGCTCAGCATCTTTCTTCCACGCTACTCCTAGTCAAAATTTCGTGGAGAGAACCTTGTTATTCAGCTATCCCACATATCGCTAGAAAAGCGACCAAAAGATAGGGGAAAAACTCTATAGGATTCCTAATCGGACACCCATACAATGAAATTCACTATGTTATGCACACACATCACCCCCCTTTTTTTTAATCACTCCCTAATGCTAAGTCCCATCCCTTGTGAGTGGACTTCATATAGAGAATTGTGTATATATATCATTCATATTTGTTTAAAATATCTATTTATAATTCCTCTGTAATTTACTTAAGTGTTTTTTCCTTTTTTTCTTCTTCTACATCTCTAATTCCATTCCATCAATTTTTTATTCATGTATTTTTTTAAAAATGAATATGAAATAAAAAGTTTAGGTATGAAACAACCTTATATGTTCGTGGATATTGCAACTCCAAGAATCAATCAGAAACATACAACAGTGTGTAACGCAAAATCATAGTCAAATCTGCACATGAAACATACACTAGCCAGTACAAAGTTAAAGGGTTAGATAAATAATAAAACTTCTCCCTGTACCAAAGAATTGTCAAATACTCATGTCACAACCTCGATCAACTAGACTGTCGTAACGCTCCCACTGCTTGGTTGTTTAAGAAGCAGTATATTTCTCCACTTGATAACCATTCTTGCATATAGAACTGTCCTTCTTACTAACTTAAATATCCCAAACTCCAGCACTGAAAGGAATATCCTGACCGTGCGTGCAACTAACTACCTAACTACGTGGAAAATAAAACTAAAGTGCATGAAAACCTACAGGATATCAATAACTCAAAGCATTGTATGTTTTTTTTTAAAACGATATATATATGTTTGTTTGTTTGGTTTTTTCAAAATGTAGAATAAAAGAAAAAACATAAAAGACTAAGAAAACAAAATATCTAGACTAAAATCTTCAAAGTCTCTGAGATCTTCTAGTAAAAACAATAATCCTAATCCGAAATCATCAACTCTATCTAAGTCAAACCTATTAACTAAACTATCATCTATAGGATGCTCAAGAATAGCCTCTAGCGTAGACATATCAGAAGTCACAGATCCGCTATCAGGTGCATCGCTAAGAATCTCCATCACATCATGGAGCGAAGCCGAAGCTGCATCATCATAGTAGGGCATAGGGGCCACTGGTAAAGCATCTAAGGAATGCCCCTCGGTCGCATCCATGTACCAACAAATATAATCCCAACATGGGCATGGAACACTAGTCTGCAAATCATGGTAAGATGGAGTAAGGCGATAGACAGTGGAACGATATCTCGCAAATTCTGCTTGCTCTCGGCCTACCCTAGACTGACCAGCGCCGCGCTCAGGAGAAAAAACACTATTATAATCATGACGCTGGTAGGTATAACCAATCATTTCCTGCATGGCAGTGGTACCATAGCGTCGAAAGTATGTGCGACACTGCCAACACAAGAGCTGAGCACGCACAAATAAATGCCGCTGACAGGACCTACAACCAAAAGGTGGATGATACTGTAAACAAAAAATAATCACAAAGGAAGAACCACAACAGGCCTCCCCTCTCGGTGCATATAAAAACCTGTCATGCGTCTGAAAACGCGGAATATCGTAAGGTCCAGCATGAACAGGATCAGTACTATCGGCATCAATACGAGGGTAAAGCGCATCCATCCACAAAAAGGCCATACCTGCATCCCATTTAAAAAAAACCCCCCAAGAAAGAAAAGACATCCAAGAGTGGATTAGACAAAATATTATTGTAACTACTAACCTAACTATACCTAGCTAACCTAAGTCACAAAATGTTTAAGGCGCAGGCCATTAACCCTAAATATCTCATTTTCAGCATTAATATCCTGCACATCAAGAGAACCATTATCATAAACATTAATCACCTTAAAAGGTCCCAACCAACGAATTTTAAGCTTCCCAGGAAATTTATAATAACGACTGTCATAAAGTAAAACTAAATCGCCTTCTTTAAACTCCCGTACTTTAATATTCTGGTCATGCCATGCTTTACGACGTTTTTGCATTGCTTCTAGACTTTGTAGGGCTAATAATCTTTCCTCATCCAACTTTACCAATTGTAAAATCCGTTGTTTCAAAGATTCAACCTCACCTAGTCATAATGATAGAGCTACTCGTAAAGTGGGCAACTCTTGCTCAATAGGGAATATAGCATTAGTGCCATAAACTAAATTGAAAGGTGTATTTTGCACTGTCACCTTATAAGTAGTTCTATAGGCCCATAACGCTTCGTATAAACGTTCATCCCAATCTCGCCTGTGGGAAGCAACCGTTTTAGTTAAAATCCCACATATAATGCGATTGGTTACTTCAACCTGACCGTTAGCTCTGGGATAATAAGGTGTTGATTTGCGATGTTTAATTTTATAGATTTCCATTAACTCGCTAATAAGACCATTCAAGAAATGGGAACCTCGGTCACTTACTAATTCCAGTGGGCAACCAAAACGCGTAATAATATTCTCATACATAAACTTAGCCACATCAATGGCTTTATCCGTTTTAAGCGCTTTCGCTTCCACCCACTTTGTAATATAGTCAGTACAGACTAAGATATAACAATTCGATCGATATCTAGTAGGCGGATCGATTGGGCCTACAAAATCAATTCCCCATTTCTCAAAAGGTGCTAATGCTAATATAGGTGTCAAAGGCGTAGCAAAACTCTTAGAAGGACGACCAGTCCTTTGACATACATCGCATTTGCGACAATAATAATAAGTATCTTTAAATAGAGTAGGCCACCAATAACCAGCTAATAGAACTTTTCTTGCAGTCAATTCACCGGCAAAATGGCCACCACACGGCTCATCATGCAATGCCTTAAGAACCACTGGGACTTCATCTTCCCTTACACAACGTCGATAGATACCTTCGCGTGGAAAAAATTTATAAAGGTAACCCCCTAATAATCCGTAGGAGCGTGCTTGCATTAATATTTGACGTTTCCTGCGCTTATCGGCACCAGGTGGATATCGAGCAGTACTAAGAAAATTCGTAATATCATCATACCATGGAACTTGTGTCTCCACAGTAAAAAGTGATGCATCCGGCAAATCATCTTCCACACCTTCCTCTTTGTCTGATGTTAATAATCGTGATAGATGATCTGCTAGCACATGAGCTCTACCAGGACGAGTAACTATTTGAAAATCAAACTCTTGAAATAACAACATCCAACGAATCACACGTCCTGAAAGTTCTGCTTTATTAAGCAAATACTTTAACGCCTCATGATCAACATATATAGTAAACTTATTCCCTAATAAATAATGACGGAATTTCTCCACCGCAAATACCATTGATAGGCATTCTTTCTCAGTGGTGGTATAATTCCTTTCTGCATCACTTAAATTTCGACTCGCATAATAAATTGGATGATCCACCTTATTATCATCTGCTTGGCACAAAACAGCTCCTACAGCATACATAGATGCATCAGCATGAATATGGAATTCTTTTGTCCAATCTGGGGGTGCGAGTACTGGTCCTTCAATTAACTTATGTTTAAGAAATTCAAATGCTTTCTGGCAAACACCATCCCAAATAAAAGGAGTATCCTTTCGTAGTAGATTTGTCAAAGGTGATGCCACCCTTGCAAAATCGGAAATAAATCTCCGATAATAATTTAGATGTCCTAAAAATCCACGCAATTGCTTAAGATTTGTTGGAGGTGGAAGTGCAGAAATCTTAATAATTTTAGCTGGATCCATTGCAATACCTTCTTTAGAAACGATATGCCCCAATAAGGTTCCTTTTGGTACTCCAAAAACACATTTATCAGGATTCAAGGATATACCTACTTCATCACTACGTTCAAATACTTGCGTTAGTAGCTCAGGCATTTCTTTTGCCGTACCATAGACACAAAAGTCATCTAAGAAAACTTCCATCCATTGACGTAGAAAATCTTGATAAGCTGCAATAATAACTCTCTGAAATGTTGCGGGTGCATTGCACAAACCAAAAGGCATTACTCTATAAGCAAATGTACCCCATTCAGTAGTAAATGTAGTTTTGGATTGATCTTCAGGATGAATTAGTACTTGGTTGTAACCACTAAATCCATCCATGAAAGAATACAGCTCATGACCAGCAACCTTATCAAGTACCTGATCAGTAAATGGCAAAGGAAAATGATCTTTACGTGTTTTGCTATTCAGCTTTCTATAATCGACACAAATGCGAATCTTCTTACTATTCTTCTTGGGTACTACCACAATAGGAGATACCCATTCACTGTATGCAACAGGATAAATAAATCCAGCATCTAAAAGCTTAGTAATTTCAGCTTTCACTAACTCTGCATACAAAGGATTTGTTCGTCGTTGACGTTGACATACAGGTTTTGTGCCTGGTTCTAGATCAATAAAATGCTGACATAATTCAGCTTTGATACCCTTAAGGTCCCTATATGACCAAGCAAAAGCGTCAACATGCAATCGTAGGACTTCTTCGAATCTTTCATGATGTGGCGATTCCAATTGGTCTCCTAAATTTAAATATTTTCCTTCTGCCATTTTAAGCCTAACTACTTCAACTTCAGGCTCTTCAATAAATAGAGAGTCTATTCTTCGTGGCTTAATTGTGGGCACATCTTCGGATATCTGCATCAATACATTTCCAAGCAGGTTATTCTTAGTACTTGATTCTGGTGCTTCTTCTCCCACATTCACAGAATTTACTAAAGGTAAAGCCCTATAAGGAATAATAGCCAGATTATCTTGCGTAGCACCATCAACTTCTACTCCATAGACATTTACTAACTCAGGAAAGGATTTTTTAGTATATCTCTTCCCGTATTTATCTAAATCGCCATTATTGACATTTACATTTTTACGAGATTTCATGGTAAATGAAGTTCTTACAGAGTCAATTACGCTAGGTATCTGCTCTAAAGTACATGGATATTGAGCATGTAACCTACGGCGATATCGACGTAAAATTTCGTTATTCTTTTCTAGACATTCCTGATCATCTAAACTCCAAAACCATTGATTATCTTTAAGCTTGAGAATTAATGAATGTAGATTCTCATCCTCCTCGCCCTGAATTCGACAGCCCAAATAATGTATAACTTGTTTCAGTTCCACAAAATTCCTAGGTGCTGCAGGTTCAAACCATCTAAGTTGTGGCTCTTGCCCATCCCCATAAATAGTAAAATCCATTACTCTTTCTTTTGGATGAGGCAACACCACCACTTGCATATTGTGCAATTTAACCTTAGTAGGTTCAGATTGGACTCGTTGATAACCAATTATCGGTCCCCTAGAACAGCGATGAATCTTCTGCGCAATTCCGGTCGAACGCCTAAAAGAATGACACAACCAGGGAACATTTGTAAGGTTTTTCTCTTGAGTCTCTGGTTCAAAAGTATTCTTAGATTTATTTTTTTCCAAAAACCTATCAGTGTCTTCATGTTCTTCCCAATAATTTGTATCCATAGATAACGCTTGGTCCATCTGTAACTCACCCCTACTGAATTTAGATTTCTCTTCTTCTAAATAAAATTCTAAAAGCGAGATTTCATCTAGATATCGCCTTTCTCTAAACTGAAACTCTGCCTTTTCCTTTTGCAACTCAGTAATCTTCTTCATTGCTTCATTTACAGCAGTCAACGCTGCCTCACGCTCTACTTCCAATGCCTCTTCCAATTCTCTAATAATCCTAGCATAATTACCATGATGTTCACGAGAAGTCTGTGAAAACCTGTTAAAAGCCGAAGCTGAATCATCCTCATCCTCACGAGATAGTGGTCTTTGTAAGGGTTTGCACCTATGCCTACTTCTCCTTTCTCTTTCCTTCGCTTCTAGCTGGTAGTAATAAATCCTTTTAGCTCTATCTTGCAATTGTTCAAATCCAAAGGGTAAAGCATTTTCCCCATAAGGAAGAGCTTCTAAAATCCTACTCTCAAGCATACTATTATGATTATCAATAACATCATCTTCTCCCATACCATCTGAAGAGGTTATTGAAATGTCAGCCACATCAGATATCATTAACTCAGGCATTTCTTCCTCCCCTAATTCATCCATAAAAATCACTTCCGACCTGTTGTAAGCAGAAAATACATTTTCTTGATCATTTCCTTCTTGATTTGTAGATAATTGAAAACATGTTTCAAGCGAATCATCAAGATATTCTGCTTCTTCTGCTGAAAGCATTAAGCAGTCGAGGGTTGTATCTTCGGATGTGGATAACCACTGAGTAATATCACTATCCGAATCATTGTCAGATGAAAACGCTACAGCATACTCACCAATACCCATCTGTTCTACCTTGTGAGGCTGATGTACTATATTGACCTCTACTTTCTCTGCTCCTGTTGGGTGTGGTGTTTTAAATAACCAGGCATAAGGCCCTTCATGATCAGTCCTCTCCATTTCTGAATCATAAAACTCACTGTTGGATCTCTCATCCATTTCACTAACTGCTTCATCTCCTGAATCTTTCAAAAATCCTTTTGAAATAACTTGTATCTTAACCCTATCATTTCTAGGACCAATCACAATTGAACCTTTATACCAGTCCTGAATGCATCTTGCTTGATATAACCAAGGTCTTCCCAACAGGACAGAATACGATGAAATATTTGTTTGCGAACGAACGATCAAATAGTTCACATGAAATTCTAATCCGGCTACTATAGATTTCACATTCCGCAGTAACCCCAAAGGAGTTACTTTCCTTTGATCAGCCACACGTAAAACAATATGAGTAGGTTCTAGATCCTTCAACCCTAATTCTTGCATAGCTTGTTCTGTCATCAAATTAACTGCTGAGCCACCATCTAACTGCACTTCATGTAGCAAGTGGCCATTAATAGTAGTATCGATAACTGGAGCTCCTGGGTCCACAAATAAATCTACTATTTTTACATCCTTAGTTGTTTTTCCTTTGGAAGAATTTTCACGGATTTTAGAAGCGTTTATTTCAATCCTCTTCCTTCGACGCCGAACTAATTTATGGTAAAGTTGTTTCCGACAAACAGGCGCTATTTCTAGCAATTGCCGAAGGTTAATAGTCAATGATATTTCTTCTAATGCAGCCCAAAGATCATAGGCCTTATTTACGGATTCTACATAATCTTTACTCCCTTCCTTAGGAGGAACCAATCTTTCGGGAAAAGGAGCTACTCCCACTTGAATCTTAGGATTTACTAAAGGCACAGGTAATAATGGATGGTCAGAGGAATGCTGCGGAGAATCCGATTCGGGTAGTTCTATATTAGGATCTATGTCCTTAGACTTATCCTTCACTGCTCCGTTTAATTGTGGACTCTCTTCCTCTAAACCTTGCTCCTTCTGTTGTTGCTTTTGTGCCCGAGTAATAACACCAATCATAGGATCAGCCCTAAAGGTCACCTTACGAGGTATAAATTTTGATTTAACTCCAATATCTTTCCTTATTGTGTCTACTTCAACTAAATTTGCAGTAGACGTTGAAGGTTCATTAGAGGTTTGTTTCCCTTTGTCAGACATTTGATTATCCTCTCGCTTAGGACAATTCTCTTCATAGTGTCCTTCACCACTACACCTCCTGCAAAGAGGAGTATAGTCTTGATTTTTACGCGCATTTGGACAATATGTGGCTATGTGACCTTCTTGTTGGCATCGATAACAAATTACTAGTCCCCTAGGTCTTTGTTGACCACCTTGTCCCATTGGATTACGAAAATTTCCATTATTTCTTCTAAAAGGAGAATTTCTCCCTCGATTACCATCACTGTTGTAGTTATTTCGAGGCACTGGGGGTCTACCCTGGGTGGGCAATCCTCGTGGCCTAAAAGGTTGATTGGGTGGTCCAATCTCATAAGTCCTATTATTACGATCCATGTAATTGTAATTCGTTTGCATTGAACGAGCTTGTTGTTGCTCTTGACCTAATTTATGCCAACAATTTGTATCTAAATGACCAGTCTTGTGGCAAAAAGAGCAAAACGGTGGATGATCGGGCATTAACCTTGAAGGCGTCGGACACTCTGTAGCCACATGGCCGTAACCATGACACTTACCACACCAGATATTAGATCGAGGTGGGTTTGAAGTCGAATTTCCCGACGATTGTTGAGCACTAGATCCTTGTGTCGTTATCGAATAAATTTCTTTCAAAGGCGCTTGTACTGCAGTCATAATTTCCTCCTTTAATTTTCCTAGAGATTTCGCAATAATATCTGCTACTTTTGCTTCATCCAAAGGAGATTGAGATTGCGGCATAGAAGGCATTCCTGTCTGCATCATATAGGCTGGAATTGAAGTGTACGGATTTAGAGGTACACTCGACATGTTTGAGCTTGCGGTTACCGAGGGATTTAGAGGAACGGTCACATAAGACACGTTCTTAGGTACCCCACCTGAAGTGCTTGGGTATTCTGTCCGAGATTCTTTGAATAGATCTCTCCGTCGTTGTTGACTAAGCTGCACTTCTTCCCACCATCTAGCATGTGTTTTAGCATTTGCCAACGTAGCTGGTCGTTGTAAACTAACATGCTGATGAACTTCAGGATTAAGTCCATCAATAAACTTACGTTTTTGCGTGGGATCGTCAGGAGCAGGATTCATCTTACGAATGATTGTCTCCATGCGCTCAATATAATGTTCAACACTTTCAGTTGCTCCTTGGGACAGATAATCCAGTTGAAGAGCCAATCTATCTTGAAAACCTTGTCGTCTAAATTTTTCTAGAAAAGCTCTTGATAAGGCATCATAGGTCCCTTTATGTTGAGCATCTAAATTCCCATACCATTTCGCTGCTTCATCTTTTAATGTTGCAGGGAAGATATGAAGCTTTTGGTCGTCATCTATTATCTCATTGGCGAAGCAAGTCACCTCAAATCTTTGCGAATGGGCATCGGGATCTTCGTCCCATAATCCCCCGAATTGCGTGAAATCAGCTAATCTGACTGGGTTGCGAGCCATTGTTTCTCTAAATAGTAGCCCTAACCCTAAATCGTTGATAGTATCAAACCACGGAGGTTCTTGAGGCTCCTTAAATAATTGACGCAATCCGAAATTTGACTCTAAATCCCAGTCAAAGAGCAGTTCAATACTCCCGACCGTAGCATTAGCTTCACTCTCCCTAGTTTCCCTATTTTTCCTACCTCTTTCCCCAGTGACACTGCTAGTACTGGAGGCAACTTGATCCCATTGATATGAAGCTGCTTCACTTTCTTTCAATGGTGTTCTACCAGTTGATAAGTTAGGCTGAAGAGGTTCTACCGTTGAGTTAGACACAGCGTCTACTCCCAAATTCAGCAATGCGTTGACCCTCTCTAGCCTTTCTAATAGCCAAGCCTCTTGTCGCACTGCTCGTTCTCTAACTCGCTGATCCCTAGCTTCGTTTTGCTACTTCCGTCTCTCTTCTGAATTCATCCACGAGTACTAAACTAGCTTTTACTGTCATACTCCAAAATTACGCTCGTTCTATTTGAAGCTATAAAATTAGGTTGTCACTTGTATGCGCACTTAGAAGTTTCAAAATAGTCGGCAGCTCTGGGTCTATCTCCCCAAAAGGTAACTTTTCTTCTTGCTCGGGGATTAAACCTAGAATTTCAGCAACCTCTCTCACGTCTTTCGTGTCGAAAGAAATTTTTAAACCTCTGGATACACGTATCCAAGGCAACACATCATCCCACACTACTCTTCTAAACGTCCGATAAGCTGTGCGGTAATACCAATCAAAGTGGTACGATACACTGATTGTATTTATCTCTACCGCATCTATTAACCCAAAGTGTGTCGCTAGTAGAACTATAGTTTGCGCACAGTCGTTAAAACCCCAGCTCCAAGAGGATAATTGTTCAACGTCCACAGTTAATTGTGGCCCAAAATATGTGCCTCCCTCTACTAACTCCGTATCTCTCGCCCAGTCTAGCACTTTTCTTTGACACTCCTGGGGCAAATTAGGAAAATAGTCCCTTAGAAAAGAGACTGCGTATTCACTCATAAATAACACTTAGGATCTAAAATACCCTCGGAAGATTTATCACTCGTTCAAGCGCACTTGGCTCCCGGCAGACGCACCAAAAATGACTGGCCAAAGACCAAGCCACTTTTACCCAGGTTAACAAGCCAACTCCTAAGAGTTGTTGCACTAAACAAGTGATTATTTCACTAATTGTTTTAATTCGACTCAACTTAGCCTTCCCTAAAATCTACAACGTTGTTTGTAGTAGTCCAACTGCAAAGATTCTAAACTTCAATAAATTATACTGGACACTAAATTGCTAAACCTAAGATAACTATGGCTTCTCCTCATCTCTCAGAGGCAGCTCCTCATAATGTACTCTTGCCATGCTAGTGGCGGTTTATCCAGGAAATGTTTTTAATGTTTGACTTTGGAAAGGTTGTTTCAAGAATATAGATCTCTTGGATCTATTTGTATATCTCCGTTTAAAGTTCCTTTTTATGTTTCTCTCCACCTGATTAAAATTAATTCTTTTTATTTGTTTAATTTTAAACAAACATTCAAATCAAATTTTCTGAAGTACCATAAACCCCTAAATTTTAATCTCCCTTGGTAGATGTTTCCCACTCCGTATATAAATTTCGTCGTTGCTTATTAGTTTTTAAATACTTAATTCATTTTGCGAATATAACGTCCTTTCCTTCTTTTCTATTATTAAACATCAACCAGAATAAAACAAGTTCTTCCATACTCTCACATGTCCACATTCATAATTTATTTTAAATTCCCATAGCACCCTTTAATTTATCAATGAGTCCTAGTAGCCCTCCACTCCGTATATTCAAGAAATTGGTTGTAAAATGAATAACATGTAAAAATTTAATATAGATGCTGAGGCTTTTCCTCATGCCATCCAATCATCAATTTGTTTGATTTTATTTTGGTTTTAATTTAAACTAAATTTTATAACTGCAACCTAACATTATTAATCATTATAAAGTGTTGTCAAACTTTTTATTTGTAATTTCCAATGTTTCCTAAATGTTCACACTGTATATAATCTCTCCTTTCAAAACCAAGACACCATATCTTTATACGAGCATTTCTTAAGTGAAATATTATTAAATCATTATTTCTTTTCTTTAACCCTTACAACATAAATGCACTAACAAATCAAAGATTTTGTTTCCAATATTTCACTAAGAATCCATAGTTTATATCAATAAATAACACATTTTACGTAAAGGAAAACTATGCTTTTTCCTAAATATAACTCTTTTCTAATTTTTAATTATAACAAAACATCTTTAAAAATATTAATAGAAATTCAGTAAATTCCCTGACTCATAAGCTTTATAGGAAAAATATCAGAACTTATAAATTTTCAATCAGTAATTTTATAAAATTTTATTTATGATAATTTTGAGTCATTTTTTAATGTTTTCGACTGTTTTTGATTTTTAATAAATAAAAACCAGTTCATATAAATGCAAACAACCATGTAGCATGAGGAAACATATTAAAAGACATATTTTAAAAATATTAAACTAAAGAAATTATCATGCCATATCGTTTATTTTAGATAAACCAGTTAGACACTTACTTGTAAAACCTGCGGGTCGTGATTGCGTCTTTGGAGTCCACGTCCTCTTGCAGTCCAGCCAAGGTAGGTCTATCGTCCAACCACTCCTTTCGACCGTGAGCTCACCAATTTCTTTTACTCTCTCGCCATTCCTCACACGACTGTTAGTCTATGGCAATGGGAATGACCTTTTTCTCTTAAATTAAAGATTAAACTCTTAATCAAGAGTTGATTGGTTTTTTTTTTTTTTTGTTGATGAAGCGACGACTTATGAGGGAGGTGGAGACTAATTCAATATCTCCATGATCTGTCCACCAAATCCTGCGCGAGGCCAAGCGATTTGACGAGAACAAAATCCTCTACCAGCCTATAATCTCAGTTTACCCAAGTACATTGAGGCTCTAGATTGATGATTAGAGAAATATCACGGCGATGGAGGAGAAGAGAAAGTGGTATCATTTTGGACATGGAATGAATGGAATTGTCTTCTTTCTGCTCAATTATCAATCAAATCGTGACTTCATTTCTACTCAATTATCAATCAAATGGTCAAAAATTTGGTGCCCTCCATCTCTTTCTCTCCTTTGAAAATGTTGCCTTGAGAAGATGGCGCCTTTCATCTCTCTCTCCTTCTAATCAACCACACCTCCCCCGTCTCACTTATTAGACAAGGCCGCCTGCTTGCTATTACAACTGCTCCACCAATCAAGCCGCTGGAGATACGCCATGGGCTCGCTCTCTCTCTCTCTCTCTCTCATTCATTGATTCATCCTCATGCTTCCTCTACAGAGTGAAGAGAACGCAGAGAGTGAAGAGAACGCTGAGGAGTGTGTATTGCTTTCTCGTCCGTCTTGTCATCTTACGCCCTCCTCTCCTTATTGATTGCCTCAGGCTTGCCATCGCCCCTTCTGCCTATTGATCACTCAACCAATACCTTTCATGATTATTAGTGATCTCTCCTCCTCTCTCAAGTTTTCTCCAATGTGAGCAAGATTACTGTCTATCTATCAAACCTCATATCGATTTACCTCTGCATTAAAAAGCTCGCTTTGTTGCTTGGGCAGAGAGGGCATGCATGATTGATACAGGGGAGGCTTGATTGATTGATTCATTCTTATGTTGTTGTCTCTGCTTTCTTCTCCGGCAATCGGATTGTAGGCAAGAGACAGACGCCTTGATGCATTGATGGGCTTTCATGCATCTGCTTCTTCCCGATTCCGTCTCAGACGTGAGAATTGCAGCTTGAGCTCTTAAGAAAATGAAGCTTTTGCAGACCTCTCCTGCAATGGAGTCTTCTCTCTCTCTATTGCCTTTGTGCCCTCTCTCTTCTTCACAACACGAATCGCAACCGCCTTTCTCTCCCATGACATTCGTTTTTTTTTTCTTTTTTCTTTCTTTTTCTTTTAAGTTCCTTCCATTAAAGTTTTTACCTATTAAGGTTTTTTTTTTTTACTCTCCCCCAACACACAACCCCCTAAGGCAAAGTCCCAATTTCAATTGTAGCTGTTCCAATTGCAAGATAACTGCATCAAGGGAAGGTCTTTGAAGTGGATCTCGCACAAGTACAAAATGGAGAAATCCCATTATAGGCTTGAAGTGATTCACCTTTGCTGCCTTCTCATCGGGTATAAGATCCTGTGTTTGTAATGATTTCATGTTGGCATTGGATTCATTATAGCTAATTGGAACTTTCAGCTCTCTATTGCATTTTCTTATGCACTACTCCTTGATTGCATTGATGCAGTGGCATTCATCTTCAGTTGAAATAAACTGTGTTTGTAATCATTCGATGTTGGCATTGTGAGTCGTTATAACTGCCCTCCATGACCTAAACCATAACCTAAAACTACATAATCTGCCATGAATAACACGATTTCTAGTGACTCTAAGAATATGGATTGCATAAGCTCAAAGGACTTCATTTTGCAAAGTCCTACAGTCTCTAAGCCTTGGTCTTAATACCCTATTTCTGGCAAATGAGATATAAGAGTTTCTTATGGTTGTAGACAGGCCAAAAGATTAAATTTTGTAACGACATTTCCTGGCCAGACTGCAAGGACACGGCCTCCAAAGACAGCAACAACGAACACCGCATCTGCATTGAATTCATGTAAAAATTTAGTAATAAGGTGTCAATTGTATACAGTTTTGCCAAAAAATTGTTGCAATAAATGGCATGTTTTTAGGTGTTGTCAAAGATGACTCCAATGATGAGTACGAAGACTTTGTTCTTTCAATGACAAAGGTGAGGGTGAGATAGACATGGTGAAATACGACGCTGAGGGACAAGAAATAGAATAGATACGAGCGGACTCTAAGCCACATAAAAAGAGTGTCTTTAAGATAGAGCAAGAGGTCATGCACATGGATTGTGACCGCGGTTGGTTGGAACACATAGGAGCCATAGATTTCAAACAAGCAGGCCTAACCCAACCAGGTACGACACCAGTGCTCAGAATAGAGTTAGCCTTTGAGCTGTGACTGCCAGGAGAAACCACCTTTTCTAGCGAAGACGACGAGTTTGATTTTGAGTCGGAAGCAAGCTCAAATAGCGACCCAAAAATACCTAGACCATGCACCAAGGAGAACCTACCCGTCCACCTGAGGTGCAAATGGTTGAAGGAAGAAAGGGAAAAACAGCCTAGGGACACATAATCGGAAGAGTAAAGAAAGCCGCAAGATCTCCCAAAGGGATTTACGAAATTCCAGAAGGGTGACAGGGTGGTGATCTTGTTGGGTGCCAAATGCCAAGGGCGAATGACTAAACCCGTCGAGGGACCATCCAAGGTCAAGGAGGTGAACCTAGCACAGGAAGGAGAGACACCCCGACCGGTCTTTATTATCGATGACTTGACTGAGGAAGAGGAGACGAGCCTTGTTGCTCTCTTGCGAGAGTATATATACATGTTTGCTTGGTCCTTAGAGGAGCTTAAGGGGGTAGATCCAAGTGTAGTGACTCATAACATATCCATGACACCAGACGCAATGCCGGTCAAACAACGACCGTACCCGATGAATCCAAAACATGCTCATGCAGTCAAAGAGGAGATTGACAAGCTGATGAGAGCATGATTCATTTACAAAATTGAGCACATAGGCTAGGTGTTGCCCATAGTCATAGTGATGAAGAAAAACCAAAAGATTAGAGTGTGCGTCAATTACAAGAAGGTGAGTGTTGCCACTAAGAGAGACGACTACCCATTTCCATACACCGAGCACATGCTCAAAAGAGTGGCAGGCAAAGAGGGCTACAGCTTTCTGGACGGCTTCTCTGGATACAATCAGGTGCAAGTGCATCCTGCCGACATGCATAAGACTGCCTTTGCCACTGAGTGGGGCGTCTTTGCTTACATAGTCATGTCTTTTGGGTTGACTAATACTCACTAATAGTGTGTTCTAGACGTTTTGACAAAATAAGTGACATTGCAAAAAACTATAATTTGTAAACAGGCCAATACTAGGTGCACCACAACTAAATACATAGCCTTTTTCACTAACTACACAATAATAATCACAATTTGCAATGTGTATACAGATGCCTTATATGTCTACAAATCGAGCAAATAACTGAAATCTTACAGATTTGAAATCTGTAACTTGTGCACCTATAAATGGTTGATAGAGCCAAAATTGCAGTATACCCGAAAACTATTGTAGGACCACTTGCACGTCTAGAATGGAGACTGAAATGACCTTAAATGCAAAAATAACAACAGATAAGCTCTGAAGGGTTTTTCTATAGTATATACATTGTTCTAGCAACTCATTAAGTTTCACTACAATTGGAGATTGTAGAGTTACTAGCCTCAGGAGCTTCCTATGTCTATAATCCAAGTAGATCGAAGAGCTTCTTACTCGTTGCTTTCTTGCTTACTTTTATGCTCCAACACCTTCACCTCAACCTTCGATCAAGCTCCATATAGCTGTGAGAGGCGGCTACTACCATGAAAGTAGACAAGAAGGAGGAGATAGATGAAGAAGCCAAGAGCACACAACACAAAACCAATGGAGACTTGAGCACACATATAGAGATACGACTAAAACCTTATTCTTCTTCTTTCACACAAAAAAATATGTCTACAACATGATAGAAAGACTAATATAAAACTACCACAATGTATGTATACATGGTCAGTAAGTGAGAACCCACTAAGAAAAGAAGCGGTGGCACAATGAATGTGCCATAACCAAGGGTGGACTACATGGGTGTAGTCCGGATGTAATATCATTGGTGTATCCTCATATCTATCACCTAACATGCCAACAAGTAATATCCTACCATATCATCAAGGTATGTAGTGGATACCAGCTCATGCAGGGTTTGGCATCTCAGTACTCTTACATTATTCAATGAAAAAAATGGTACACCCTTCTAATGCCACACAAGTGAGGGTTTACCCCCCAAAAGGTATAGTGAATGATATGTAGAGTGGAAACCAAGCAAGGTTCATAGTCATTACTATTCCCTATATAGGTGCATTCGTAAGCAACACCATGGCATATCTACAAAGCCTTTACCTTGCCCCCCCTCTCCTTCTCCCCACACCACACCACCCCACTCCCCCACTCCCCCCCCCTCTCTCCTCTTTTTTAAATTTTTAATAAAAGACAAACCCCCCTTTCTTTCTTCAAAAATATGGAAAAAAATAATTTAAAGCTTAAAACTTTATAGATATTTTTTTCTTCTAAACCTAACTAAAAAATGGAAACTCCTCCTTAGTAATAAAATGAAAAAAGTTTCCCCTTATATTGAACAATCAAATAAAGATGAATCCCCTCCTCCCCAAGAAAACTATTTAAAAGAGGTTCCCTATTCATAATTTCAACACACAAGGAGACAACTCTTGAGAGAGTGAAAGTCAGAGTCAATGTGAAAGAATCATCCATAGATGAGGGAAATTCTACAAGGAGATAGTTCCCATTCATGCACCAACACCCTATCTTCAAAGTCCTTTTCTATTGCCTTCTCTATCCACCATGGCCCCACGCAAGCATGTTGATGTGGGAAGACCATCGAGACCTACTAGAATGTCGAGAGTATAAACAAGATATATTATTTTATTCTTGTAATTAATTTTTATTATTTAATTTTTTTATTTAAAAAAATATTTTAAATTGAAAATTAAGTATTTTTCTTATCTCTATTAGATTTTGAACTATCAATAACTATCTAGATTAAATATATAGCTAAAACTATATTATTTTCTAAAAAATTTAGTATTTTAAAGTTTAAAACATATTTAATTAGCTTAGAAACTATATTTAATTAAGTAATACTTAAAAATAAAAATATAAAAATAAAATAAATTATACTTAAAATTAGATTAATAGTTAGAGATATAATTTTGTTAAGAAATTAGTTTAAATTACTTTAAAATATTTTTAAAAACTAGGAAAATTTATATTTAGACCTTATAATTTACTAAAAATCTTGAAATTTCTATTTTAAATGTATTAAACTCTTAGGTAAGTTTTTTTTATTAGTAATGAAATAGTTAAGAAAAGTTAATTAGTTGTTATCATAACTTAAAAGTCATGTTAAAACAAATAAATATTCTTATGGATTCGCATGAGATGTTTATATTTTTTAAAATTATTGAAAAACATGCAATAAGTAGCATATTATTCTTTTATATTTTTTCAAGTTCATTCGAAAATCAATTTAGGTTTCTTATTAGTTAAAGTGTATTCATGCCTAGGGTATGCTAAAGTGTATTTAAAGGCATGGTATTAAACTCAATCCTATGAGTTGAATCCTTCATAAACAAATGGAAATTTACTAAAAAAGTCCATTGAAAATTTAGAAATTTACTACAAACTTTATGAAAATTTAGTTTGATCCTTGTTTGGAAAGGAATGAGTGTTGAACATTTATTGATTGATTGTGGTTGCATTAAGTTTATTGAAAAATATTCTAATTATGTCCATGCTTCCAGTACTAGTCACATGAGATTGAGACATAAAACCCCCTAAAAGACAATCGACCACCACTTAGATATGTTTAGTGTCATGTATAGGAAGGTTCTCCTTTACGATGGGCAAGAAACAATGGGGCTTTGGTTTGAGATTATAATCTCAATCATGGTCCTAAGATAGGAAAGTAAACCTATTATTAAAAAAAGAAATTTCTACATGTTTTATAATGTGACTAGTATGCTTAATTAGATAACTAAAATATGCCATATGGGAGAAGGGAGTGGAGAGTCTTCCTTACAAAGCCATCATATGGATGGGTGGATTGGGTTAGTCAAGTGGCTTTTCCTAAATTATAGAAAAGAGCCGATAAGCATGGATATTCCTAGGTTCAAGTCTTAGGATGGACTAAGCACTATCTAAGGGGGCCAATGTGAGACTATGCCTTATGGACATAGGGGTCGACACATAACCCCCTCATTTCTCACTCTCATTGAACCAAGTACGGCGCTTGCTACCTAGAGCCTTCGATGGCCTGCGTAATAGCAATCATCTTAGCTTGATGCTAGACTTCTACTAAATACCACAATTGTGTCTTTAGGAGTCCACAAGTTGGTCCTTATAGGATGAGGCTATGGATGCTTTGCTTGCGAGGTAGACCTAGGGAATATCTAGTCACTTAAATCCACACACTCAAAATCAGCATGGATGGTGGCGACTAGGATCAAGTCCCTAGATATGACTACCAAACTACGCTCCCTACAATTTAGACTTGGGTATGTTTCAATGTTTCAACTAATCTTGCACGTGGTACTACACACTTCCTTACACATTTTATACTTGAAATTTTAATTGAGGTATCCTAAACTTATTATCCATAGAATCATTTTCTAGACTCTCACCCATAAGCTTCTTGCCTTGTGTTATTCCTACCTTCTTTTGTACACTATTGAACTTGCTACTCCATGGGCTATAAGCTCCATTGCTTTCTTCATTGTCTTAAGGATCTGACATGTCTTCAACGTGTTCATTTCTTTGAGAATTATTGACCATAATTTTTCCCATAACTATTATTATTAGTGCTCTCATAAGCATCCATCGCAATTACAGCTTTAGGTCTATATCATCACTCATATTCATTAAGCCTTACATCCCTACTTATGTACACCCTCTCTGGTGACAAGATCATAGCACTCATAACATTTCTTTTGATTTGAAAAGCCAAGGAAAATACAAGTCATTAGGAGGATGAACATAGCATACACATCTAAATCCCCTGAAATATACAATTGTAGATATTCTCCTATACATATTCTCATACGGATACATTTGATGAGTCAATGTTGTAGGAGTCTTGTTCGTAATATGAATTACTATATATAGCACCTCATCCTAATAAGTCAAAGTCATATGCATTTGGTTAATTCATAGCTCTTATAACTTTAGCAATGATTCTATTCGTTTTTTAAACAATACCATTCTGCTCTGGTGTATATCTACACTCTTAATCCCATGATCTCTCAAGTAGCCCAAAAACTCATTTGATAGGTATTCACCTCCATTATCCAATCTCAAGCACTCTATGTAGCTTCTAAATAGCTTTTGAAGAGCAGATTTTTGGAACCGATTTTAAAGTGCAAAAGTGGTACGAGAGGCATAAAAGAGTAAGTTTTTAATGAAAAATGAAATGTTGTGAATCAAGGAGCTAGAGTTTTCCTAGATAAATTTCAATGTTGATAATCCAATGCAAGTGTTTATTTGTCAATCGGAGTCTGTTTGACCCCCCATTTCATGGCCATAAGGTTTGGCGTTATGAAGTAGCTACTGGATTTGAGAGTCAAAAAGTGTGTGACGACGAAGGCCAGCTTGATAGTTTTCGATGCCATCCATTTAGTCCATTCGTGAATTAGAGATCGTTGCCCCTCCGTTCGGCCAAAAACCACTTGTGGTAAAATGTGAATACTCAAAATGAAACTAGTTATTTTGAAGATTAAGCATAAAAGATGCTTAAAAGGGCTTAAGCCCATTTTAAAAAAGGTAGGGGGAAGGGGATTTTGGGAGTTAAGTATAATTTGAATTGTGATTTTATACACATTCTAGCATATAGGATTCGTTTGATTTAAGTCTTAAAAAGAGCAGTAGCATGGGTTATTCCGATGTCGCCTTAGCAACGAAACAATATGCTAGAGTGAAATCATGAAAGGGTTGTTTGTGCACATCCACACTAATTGATTTATAAGTTTGCTTGTTTGAGCACATATGTCATTCACTTTGCATCTGCATTTTCATACATGGTATCAAGAGAACCATTCCTTGGATGCATTGCACTTCGATGCTTAGATATTTACCCAAATTGAGTGTGAGGACCCCCTGAGTTGTAGGTCTAGTGTTATTGTTTTCTTTGGGGATTGATGTGGTAAGGATTATATTATCTCATGAAACATTTTATCAAAAGAGAGAACTATGTCCATATGTGTTATATGTTGAGATGATGCATCTTGGGGCTAGTCCCTGGGGTGTAGGAGAGCTGTAGTGGGGCTACAACAATAAGCTAGGGGGTGCTCCCTTTTTTTGTATTACGAGGCACCGACATGTTTGGGTACTTCTTCTTGGAGTCAGGAAGGGCATCATGTTGGAATAAAATTTAGATATTATATCTACAAATGTGTTTTTGTGATAAATCAGTTTATAGTGTCTATATGCTCCTGACCATGAGGTCATTTGGGTGAGCATAGGAGGCTTGGCTAAAGCCTAAGAGCTAGTGTCAAGCCCATTTTTTGGTCCTGACAAGTGGTGCATTATCGAGAGCCACTAATAATTGGTGGTTCTCGAACCTTGGTCAATCAGGGACTAGTCAGTTAGTTTATGCCAAGGAGCATTGAGATAGACCCATTATTTCCTAATAAACACCATCAAACTGAGATCCAAAAATAAGAAAGAGCTGAAAGGGCTAGATTGTCAAGGAGAGGGTTGGAGAGAGAGAAAGAGGAGAGAGAAGATTTCAAAAGAGAGAGAAGAAGAGAAGTAGAAGAGAGAGAAAGAGAGTGATGAGGAGAGAGAAATACTAGAAATGGAGAGAGAAAGATAGGAAGAGAGAGAAGACAGCCATGAAAGATGGAGAGAGGGAGAAGATGAAGGAGACTTGTATTATTATAATCTGATGGTAAAAAAATCTAGTCCCTTACACTTGTTATACTGCTACTATAGTTGGTATTTTATCCTCATTATTTTATTTTCCCTCCCTTACATTCTATCCCGACCCAAGGGTTTTTTCCCTAAAAAACAAGTTGGGCACTTATTACAAAAAGACATGGTAGAAGCACATCAGAGTACTGCGCTGATGTAGAGATTACAAGGGTTATCTGATGGCATGACAGGTAATCGTTGATGTATAAAGGGTCATTGATCAAGTATGATATACATGTATGATTATGGAATGAAAAAATTTAAATATTGACCCATATTCTCTAAAAAGATGAAGCCTACAGGGAGTGGACAGCATGTTATCTACTACATGACCTTGCACTAGTAAATCTGAGATAACTTTCTGTAGAGAACTTCGATCAAGGAATGCTACACATCAAAATGGAGCTCTTGGTAAGTGCTTCAGCCCACGTAGGTTGGGTTTTGCTGTTCAGAGTTCAGAGTAAAATCTGGTGTAAAATAGTGAGCTATCTGCAATCTTCCCTGCACTAAAATATGGCCATAGATAACCAATCTTTAGCCAAAAGAGTCTACCAAAAAATAAATAAATTTCCCGCAAGATGGATGAGGGTCTAAATGAGATCCCAAGCAATCCATTAACCTCTTGGATCAAAAGGTATTCCATCATAATGATTGTCCAAGAGAAGAGAATGGCCATCAACCACATACTCCAATCCACTCAAATCAAATGGATACAAGGAAGTATCCCCATAATCAAGTCCATAATCACATCCATAATCTCCCGGATCATAGGGAAGCACAATTCCATCTTCATCTTCATGTATGCCCAAGTCATGTATTACATCATCATCAGACATATACTAGTCATCGTAACCATGATCAAGGTACTCATTATCAAATGCATTCAATGGCTATTGTAAATTTTGATTAAGTGTAAACTAATGTTCAAGAAGGTCATCATGAGGTTTCTCCAAGAGTCTGAAACCTTCAGCATAACTGTCTACATCTATGAGAGCCTCATGTGATTCTTTGGTTGATATGTCATGAGCTTGTACATCTTGCTCTTGTTTGTTCCCTTCTTGTACATCTTCTTGGTTTTCTTGCTCTTTTCTGTTTAGTTGAATCTCCAACCACTTAGATATATTGGCATTAAATGTGTCCATGGTGGCTCTCATTTGACGCATTTTCTTCATCATCTCAACATGATTTTCCTTCATCATTCCAGCATGATTTTCTATACTTTGTACATCTTCTTGTTGATCATGTTGCTCATTATCACCTTCTTGGTATTCAACTTGCTCATTGCTATCTTCTTCATCATCAGCACCTTGAAAATAACTCATCATTACATTTGGGTGATCATGAGATATGAACTGATTGGGATATATGATACCCTGGTAGTTATGAACTTGTTTCTCATCAAAGCTAGAAGAGTACTTATAAGAATGACCATTATTGTCATGTCCATAAGAATTGGGCTATTGAATTAAGGAAGGTTCACATGTATAATCATGACAAAGTTGCTAAAACAGTGGATGCTCATAAGCATAAGCATGTTGCCCATAATAGCCATTCTGCTTCCAAGGTTCATTGGAATGATATCTACATTATGACATGGTACATCATATCTATAAGTGTTAACATGCTATCCAGATGTACTTGCATACTACTCATGTTCATTTGCATGTTGTTACTTTCCATATTCATAAGATGCATGCAGATCATAGTGTGTACCATCAGCATATACATGTTGGCCATAAGCATGAGCATCATGTGCATAATGCCCATGAGAATACTCATCATGACCATAATACTCATCATGATGTTGATAATACTCAGGGTGATGAGAATCCATACTTGATTCAAGTCTTGCTCCTTTTTCTCTATCCGTCTTCATAAGAGCAATATACCGATAAATTGAAGCTCCAAGTTTATCAATATTAGCCTGTGTTTGAAGCCAATCTTGTTCACTAGAGCTGGAGATATTGATCTCAAATGCCATAACTTGTACAGTATGTTTTCTAGCCAAGATAATTCAAATTAACAAAACCCAAATACCAATGCTGTGAATAAAGAAGCTATGACTCTGCCACTGTGAGTGAATGGAGTAAATTCAAGTGTATCCCTATTTGATGCAAATCCTCAACATCAATATAGCCTCTTCATTCTAGATAGTTGTGGCTTAGAAGAAAGTATATACAGTGGAGAAAATGCTATCTCAAATGGTTTTCATCAGTCACACCAAGACCTTTGTCAACTCATGTAGATAGGCTGTGTAAATGATATGCCATGCTCACTTATGTTAGCATGTAATAGGCAACACATACACAATTGGCATTCCTATAGATGGCTCAATTTTGAATGATGAACCAGGTTCTGTTCCTTGTGATATGATGATAAGCCACGATAGAAACTCAGAGTTCAATCCTTCATAACCTTCAACAAGTTGCTGGTAATGTAAACTATGAGGTATATCTAGCTTCAACAAGTTGCTAGCCATGTAAACTGTCTAGTTTTCCCACATGCTCCATCATATCAGGAATGAACCTATCAATTTCTCTAAATCCAACATTGAGCTTGCAAGTATGAGGGCATCATCATCAAGTGTGGAAGAACTGTTTTTGTGTCTCCTTTAGTTATGCTAAGTTGCTTTCTTCTTTAGTTATGCTATCAACATGAACATGTGCTCCAAATTTGTAATCTTGCAATGCATGAACCAACCACAACAATTAACCTCTCTCAAGAAAACCACCAAAAGCCATTTCTTCAGGTGCAAAGTAACTTTCAACCAATGAAATGGAAAATCTGTAATCTGCTACCCCTAAACAATTAAGGAAGGTGTGTACTGTTCAAGTAGACCAATGCATATCAATGCTACAACTCCACACAAAGCATTGGTTGTTTCACATCAGATAGCTACAAAGGCTTTATATCCATCACAAGCATACATTACTTATCCATCTACTTCATAGACATTTACAAACAACACTCATCAGTGAATAGCATCTGCTGACATCTATCAATCCCAACTTCTAATGCCTACAAAGTAGACTTACATGATTAGGTTACATAGAAGTCTTCAAATCACAGACATTTGCAAACAACACTGATCAATGAATAACATCTACTGACATCTATTAGTCCAAGCTTGTAATGCCTACAAAGCAGACTTCCTTGATGAGGTTGCACATAAGTCTTCCCATTCCATCCAATGAAAGGGATGCCAAGTGATTACCAAGGCTTAGGCACATGAACATGCTACACCTGCAGTAGCTCAAGACTTATTCCATGTTTTCATCAGACTATTCCTCCTCACTGATGACTATTTTCTGTAACTCCTTTCCCTCCAACAACATTTGCATATCCTCCATTTCATGTTGTGTTATGTGTTGGTTTATTTCTTTTTTTAAAAAAATAATGAAGTTTCCATGCTTGTGTAGGAATTGTTCTCTTACAACTGACGACCTCCCTGATTTGTGTGTGTGCAAGTGTATGCCTCTTTGGTTTGTGTGCAAGCATGAAGCAAGTCACAATCCTAGGGGTCTAAAATATGACTGGGGTATCAAGTTCAATTATAGCAGTGGCCAACCTACACCTAAATCCATCCCTGACAAAATTTATGGTAACACTCTTTTAATAAGTCCATTCCAAAAGCATCAATTACGCCATATGGATTAAAGTTAACCTTTCAATCCTTGCAGCTTGAAAGGAAACAAAGGCTTCAGAAGCTTCAAGGTCTAGGAGTTTCCCTTATTGAACTATGGAATCTAATGGATACCCCTTCAATAGAAAAAAGCTTGAGTTAGATAAGAGATAATGCTGAAATTGTAGAAAAGAATTTGATGAGGGCTAGCCTGACACCACAAGTTCCTCGTGGATGTGCAAGAGTCTTATTGGTGAAAGTCTGACCCCACACCTTGCTCAATTGTTGTTTTGAAATATGGTATCTGTAAAGGGAGATATGACACTAAACGCGAGGGAGATATGACACTAAACGCGAGCTAGATGACATTATGACTTGATCGATATCATGCAAGATGTTTTGCTCTTCTGTTGCAAGGAAAGCCATAATGCTCTAGAGGATAATCATGTTCAATCTACCACACAGAATGCCTCTGTCCATCCTGACATTGTATGATCAAATTAGTGCCTAATCTTCTTCATCCTAGCATAATTTTTGCTACCTAGTACATCGATTCCTCTTCCAGGAACAGTGATTTCACTTTAGAGAGGCAAATTGTTGAGAACCATGGCTGAGGTTCTTGACACGTGGAGAGCATCAAAAGTAGCAACTTCAATGGTCCTTCACCTGTTGCTTCTTTTGATTTCTCCCTTTTTTGATTCCGACTATCATCAGCACGTGCTAACTTCTCAACTCTTCTTCCTTTTCACTGTTGCAATGCCTTTGCTAGTAAACTTCAAAAATGGCATGTATTTCTAGGAACCTGCATGAAGATCACAACCTTTGTGTTGCAAAAGCATACTTCACAAGCATGAAATTTCAGGCCGTAGAAATCATTCTCTCTTCAATGGCGATGAAGCAATAACTCCTTGGAAAGCTTGGCCAAGGTATAAGCTTTTTACAGAGTAGCAACAAAATGGACCTGCATCTGCACACTTCTGAAAATGGAAATGGCAATAGCTCATCATCTGTCTATATGCATAAGAATATTTCCCGGTCTCATAGGACTAGACCTGCAAGTGGGGGGGTCTTTTGACATAGGAAGAATAGCATCAAAAGATCTAACGGCATCTGCGAGTGATGTGTTCACATCGAACGGTAGCATCAGCATTGCTACACCTTCCATGGATGCTAAGTATTATCCAACTTCAATCTACACATGACCCCTATGATCCAAATCAACTGCAAGTAGCAGACAAAGCCATTATAGCTGGAGCTGGAAAAAAACTGGTCTGATGAGGATAAATGAGGAAGATGAATCTCTGCATAGTGTAGGCAACTCCTTCTTCATTCAACCTTCCTTGGTAGCACTCTCATGCACCATTTTGTGCTTTACAGTGGATAGACCAATGAGCAATATAATTTTTTTGAGCACATCCCCAACCTTCACCAACATTTTTCAAGGCATGTTCAGTGGTCGCAGCCATCCATAGGACAATCACTCTCAGGAAATATCTTTTGAAGCTCAGACGTCAATATCTGGGAAGCCATTCTCAGGAAATATATATTGAATCTCACAAGTCAATGTCTAGGAAGCCATTACCTAAGCTCAAACTTGAGAACAACTATAGTTTCATGCCACAAAATCTAACAAGTTTTCCAATCAAAAGCTATGGTGAGAGTTCTTCTTTCAAGCAGGTATGTAATCCTAAAGAAAGCACATCAAGCCTTTTGTCAAACCATCATGTGAGGATGGTTCACGGCTGAGGACTAAAACTTCTTCTCTTCAAGGGAGAGAGGCCTTCCGGCAACAACTCGTTGTGTTATCCTTCGTATTCTTCTGTTGATGATGAAAAAGATGAAGGATGATCTTGCTTGTCAAATGGAGGTTTGTCTGCTGCAGATGATGGCACACAGAGAGACAAAGCATTTGATGGCACACATAGGAAGAATGGGCTGATCTCCTCCATGAAAGCTTGAGAGGAGCTTGAAAACAAAGAGAGAGAAAGACTCTCCCTGAAAAGCAACAGTAAATATACCCTCCACTAACTCTTATTACCATTGTTTTAAGAGAAATACCTTCAGAAAATGGCCTAAAATGACCAACGAGTTGCTAACTTCAGCCTTCCTACCACCAAACTTGGTCCAAGACTCCATTAATGCTCTAGACCTATAGTCCTTGTGGTCCAAAAATCCTTGATAACTCCACTGTTACTCCATGTCATGTTTGTACCTATGTACCTATGGCTCTTAAATTTGTGTGACTGAAAAGGATAACTAAATGGAATGTTGGCCAATTAGATCAAGAACCTATCGCTCTGATACCAATTTTCGAGGAGAGGGTTGGAGAGAGAGAAAGAGGAGAGAGAAGAAGAGAAGTAGAAGAGAGAGAAATAGAGCGACGAGGAGAGAGAAAGATAGGAAGAGAGAAGACATCCATGAAAGATGGAGAGAGGGAGAAGATGAAGGATACTTGTATTATTAGAATCTGATGGTCAAAAATCTAGTCCCTTACACCTTTTATAGCGCTAGTGTAGCTGGTATTTTTATCCTAATTATTTTATTTTTCCTCTCTTACATAGATGGTGGGCTAAGGATTTTATTTCCCATAAGTTTGGGACACGTGGTCAAATCTTTGGATTTGTTATAACTTGAACACTATAACTCCAAATCAAGCGCTCTATAGCTCTATATATTCCATTTTTCAAGTGCTTTCCAATGATAGGTCACATCATATGGTTTTGAGAAACTTATTGGCATGTTATCCAGGTGCCACCTTTTTAGTATTCAAAAAATGGGAATTGGGAGATTCCCAAACTCACTAATATTGCATTTATTCCCCTCAGTGTGTAGTAGTAGCCCAATACCCCTATGAGGAAGAGGTCTTAGTGACCCTAGTGCCACAAACAATCCATTAGGAGGACGAAGCTCTAGTGCTCCCCTTCTCCCAGTAAGCTAGCCGACTTAAAGTGGAGTTGCAATCACAACATTACAAACTCCTGTAGCAAATCTAGTTGTCATTATGGTACAATCTATTGAAACTCTTGCAAGAGTGCTAGATTTTCCAACTTTAGGTTTTCCTCTACCCATCTTTAATGGGTTAAATAAGTATTGGCTACATATGCTAAATGTGACACGTCAAGAGCCCCATGAAAATGCCTGAGCAAATGCCAAGAAGACAAAAGAGTTTTTTCACAAATCTCAAGCCTCTATCCCTATCCCACATACTTCCCAATTGCAATATTTCTTGCATGGATTGGACTTCAATATCCAAGTGTAGTTGAGTAGTGTTCCCCTAGCAGATACAGATACTATTATAACCTAAGAAGAGGAAGTAGAGTCCCACTTACAAGCAGCCTATGCATTAATGGAAAATATAAATTCAAGCCTTAGTCCTAGAAATAATTTGGGATTGTTTAGTGGAGATCAAGGAGCGATCTATACCCCTATGACCAACCCAAATGGTAGAGGAAGCATGATGCAAAATGTGTCTTTGTTTCCACCTCCTCCAAATGTTGTTAAGCCATTAGTTAGCCAAAGAGCTCCTTTTGCAAACCAAGGGTCAATACTATAGGTAGCACCCCCTTTGCAAGTTGTGCAATCTAGTAAAAGGGTAGCTCCTAAAGCCATTGGTTATGAGTCCTCTGCATCAAACATTGTAGAGGAAGTAAAAGATATTATGAAACATATATGGATATGATCACTGAACACTACCACCAATTCACTGTAGATGTTAATTTCTTAAATCATCAACAAAATCTGATGGGTACTAGAAAGCCCAATAATGGGGCCCATCACAATTTAGTTGTAAGTGATGTGGTGGGCAACATTTCCCTCATAATTGCCGTGATGTCCAACATGACATATGCGAGAAGTTTGGTCACTTAGCCACTACCTATTGAAGTAGGATGAGTTATCTCCAATAAGGTAGTCAGCAACATGGGCCTATGAATCATCGTGCCAATAAAAGGAGAATACTAAAGGAAAGGGCCCTAAGTAAATTTTGCAAACACGTAAAGCCACACTTGAGAAAATGACCAGTAGGGTAATTATGGTTGAAACTTTGCCAATTAGTGAGATTTTATCTCCTAATAATGTTAGAGTAGTAACCAGGGGTCAAAAATTGAAAGATACTCAAAAAGATGACCCTAGTACAAGCAATGTTAACCCTAAACCTAATAGAAAGGCATTGGATGTCTAGGCAGATCCTCTTGAAAATGATGGTGTTTTAGAGGAGCTTGTGGTCATAGAAGAACATAAATAAAAATAAAAGGAGGGTCTTAAGATTATCAAGAATCCAAAAGAGCGGATGGTGCGGAAAGAGAAGAGAGTAATGGAAAACTTCCATAAGTTTGACCTAGCAAACACACTATGTGAAGTAAAATCGGATGTGAATTTGCTACAACTGATCCAACTGTCACCAAGCATTCGTAAGGAGTTCAAGGCAATCCTACAAATGGGTTATGTCATAGAACCTTTTGGAAACCATTGAGTAGGTAGTGAATGGTGGGATCATGTAGAGAAGCACTTCCCTAGGGTGTAGGCATATATCAATGGAGTCTTGATAGACAATGTAGTGGTGGATCTCGGCTTATCCGTAAACATTATGAGTATGAATTTATTAGAGAGACTGTGTCTACCAATCCAAAAGGATGTCGTGATGGTTTTAAAAATGGTTGATGATAGCCTAAGATAACCAAAAGGAATGGTAATGCAAGTACATGTCACGATTACTAATATTGAGTGTGACCTTGACTTCTATGTTATTCGATTTGCTGGGAGGCCAAGGTATCAGTTGTTGCTTGGACGTCTGTGGACATTATATTTTGATTATTTGGTGGACATCTCAACTGGTTGATTGATTTTTTGGTGTGGGTTAAAGAGAATAATTCTAGATGCATACCCTGAGTGCCCGTCAGATGAAAGGGCATTACCTCCCACTATAGAAGAGGAGGCATTTGATGGAACCTTAGCTGTTGGAACCTCAAGTTCCAGTGATTTTGAAGAGGGTTCTATCATTGAGGAGATTTGCCAAGTATGTTTAAATGAGCCAATAGAGGCAAAGGATAGGATTCATGATGCTAATGTAATAGAGGTGGATCTTGGGAGTCCCAATTATCCCTACCCTATTAAACTTGGCACTATGTTATCTACTGGTGAGAATGCAGATTATGTGGCACTCCTATAGGAGTTTAGGGATATATTTGCATGGAGTTATGACAAACTCAAGGGATTCCCCCCTCTGTTGTTGTGCATACGATCCCATTGTTAGAAGGTAGTAAGCCAGTGAGGCAAAAGGTTAGACATATGCCTTTTGAGCTGAGAAATACTCTTTTTGAGGAATTGATATGTTTAAGGAAGGTTGGTCTAATATTTCCCATTGACCATACAGAATGGTACTCATCGGTGGTAATAAGAAAGAAAAAGAATAGCCAAATCCACATGTGTGTTGATTTTAAGAAATTGAACAAGCAAACGGTAAATGACTATTATCCTCTACCATTTATCAATCAAATTTTAGATTAGCTAGTAGGGCAAGAGATATACTCTGCCATACGTGGATAATGCCACAATATTCATATCTCAAGCTCTAATGTCTACGTGATTTGATTATTTAATGGAATTCCAATGATTAGTTAATTTATAATGTCTAGATACATTTATTCAATTAATTATTTTTCCAACAAGATTTTTTGAATTTTTGATAGGTCGTGTGTAGAGCAATATGAATTGGATATAGTGGCAAGCGCAATTTATTCCAAAGATTTCTTCATTAAATTATTTAAACACACCACCATTTATTCTAAGGCATGAGTGCATCCTCTTCATAAGTATTTATTAATACTTGAGATTTTAGGAGATATTTTAGAAATATTTTATGGCTCTAAGCAGTTGTAAGTCGTGCAACTAATTGTAACCATCGATTCAGTTAACTCAAACTCTTTTGTGAAAAGAGTGATTGTAAAGGACATATCTTTGAGCAAAGAAAAATTCATTTTAATATTATAAATATAGCATAGAGAAGATGTCCACTCCATGTATGGGAAAAATTTGCACCCAATAGTGTGTCATTCAATTTTACTTTACTCTTCCTTAAGTCTATTTTGCATTTTATGAGTCGTGCTTTTCAATTTTTATAAGAAAAGAGAGTAAGGGAGAGCGTACTTGATTCGCTACAAGCAAGTCTCGCATCGGATCTGTGCAATAGTGGTATCAGAGCTCATTAGCTTACATCTCGGACTTTCAATCGTCTATCATCTTGCACTAAGGAAAGCTCTTTGGAGGAATCGGGCTCTATGGTCCCAAACCAACTTTATAGCTAGACTCCCAAGGCTTCAAAACCCCAAACCTCTCTATGTCTACTAAGAAATTTTGCAGTTTAGCCCAACATTGAAAAATCCAACCCCGCTACCATGGCACCATCATTCTATGAGTTTTATGACAAAAGAAGGTTTGAAGAAGCTTAATTAAGCTTTGTTATTAAGGTTTAAGTAAGTTTTAAGAAGCTTAAAAGCTTTGTTTTATAATTTGTGAGGGGGGCAGGATATGGCATACTAGTTTTGTCAATCAACACAGCGATGTTTCCATCGTTTCTTTCTCCACAAACCCTTCATCCTATTTAGTTATTAACCTTAACAATACTTTCTTATTAACCTATGGAAATAAACATTAAAAAAAAACCAATAGAGAGGTGTTCACATGATGGGCAAGCTATTTTTCTTCCAAGTGAGAAGAGTAGCATCTTTGAGGATTGCTGTGGAAGATTATTTTGTTGGAGATATATCAAAGTTATTAGTGTGGGAGTTTGCAAGGGTCCCTTCTCTACAAGCTTCGTGGAAGTCGACTATCCCCCTTTGTTTTTCCTTTCCTTGATGGTGATTCTTCTTCAGTGGTTCACGAGGATGCTTCATTTCTCAGTGTGGGAGTATGATGGAGTTCAAATATGTGGAAAATATATGTCATGCAAAGTGAAATTTTTGTATCAAAATGTCATGAGAGCCATCCTTTTATGTATTCCCAAATACAAAATGTACCATGTTGTATGGTCTAATATGTGGAGAAGGAAGACAAAAATGCTAAGGTTCTAAAGTCCTAATTTTTTATGTACTCAAATGTTTATTTATAAAGAAATATGAATATGGGAAGAGTCATGTGATGGTTGGTTGGGGACTTGCAACTGACTTGCTCTCTCTTTATCATCCCATTCTCACATATCTTTCTCTCTCTCTTTTTGGGACACAACTCTTGCTTCTTTTCCTGTGTGTTCCTTGGTTATATTGTGGAAGAGGGAGATAGTGAGGATGATGACAGTGAATATCCATTGTGCCCCTTGTTTGTGGAAGAGAAGAGATGGGCTTGAGGTTGAAAGTCAAGCTTTCCACATAGACTTTGTGGGAGTGTTCTCTGGTATTTTTGCTGTTCTTGGTGTCTGTGGGAGGGGCATTCATCATCATCAAGCCTTGAGTTAGCTTGGGGCTTATCTTCCAAATCCTGTCCATGAGGGCTAGTGTAGGACTTGGGTTGATTTAGGGGCTGAAATTGAGGCTGAACATGAGAGCGTTGTGCTCTTGATGGCTCTCCAACTTCAAAGTGACCAACAACCTTGGTAGTTGAGGACTTTGAATACTCTTGTACAATGGGAAGACTTGAATCATTTGGAATAGTTGTAGGTAATATCCTCTCACTCAAGAGAGCCACATTTCAATGCCCAATTTCATATCCTTAATGTCATTGGAGAGTTGTTGAAAACTGTTGGAATCAGTAGAGACATGAATAGTGCCAACCCCATTCACTTGTTTATTTACTATAGCATGTGTTGAACTTATCTCTAGCTCCTCATTACCATGGTTCTCAAGATAAATAGCCTCTTGTGAAGCTTCACGCTCTTTATCCAGTTGATATCCCCTTAATGACTATTTGTATATGTCATAATAGCATGATAGTATGCCTATTTAAAACACTAAAACACATCTCAAAACCATGGGAAGTAGACGTTGTGTTTTTTATCCTCTATTATCTTCATTTATTGTTGTACCCAAGTACTGGTACAATAACAAAAATAGATGATTTTTTAATGAAATTATTATATGATCTAGTGGACTTGTTTAGCTTGGGAAGCTTTCCCAAATTTAAAATAAAGATTGACAAGCATGACCTTCCTAGGAGTTAGTCAGTAAGCATCGTTTTAGGGGGTCAATGTGAGAGTATGTTTTATGGGAAGAGTAGTTGACACTTAGGTCCCCCCCATTTCTCTCTCATTGAACCAAGTGTAATGCTCGCTTACCTCAATCTTGGACGATGACATTTGAAACGTGAATCCAACTAGTTTGAGACTAGAGGTTTGCAACACTCTCTCAAGAAGTTCAAGTTCATGAACACGACTCCTCAATCAAAGATCATATGAGAGAGATCTCCATAGGTGTACTCCATAGTAGGGTTTCCTTGTAGACTCTTATGCTACTTGCTCATAGCACCTTGCTCGAATGCCGATCTAATACCATGAAAAGATGGAGAGAGAGAGAGAGAGAGAGAGAGAGAGAGAGAGAGAGAGAATACATGTACACACACACACACACACACACACACGTGTGTGTGTGTGTGGTAAGGGGACCATTTGATACATCATGAACGTAGCATATATTTCTACTTTTAAAATGTAAAATTTCTAAATAAAATAATATAGAGATTATTTTATTATTTTCAAAGAATTTTTTATGATTGAAGTTAATACAACTCTATTTATTAAATTAAAATAAGATTATTTTTAATTATAACATAAAATTTCTAGAAATTTGAACATTATTTTTTTTATTTTTTAATTTAAAAAATAAAATATTATACCTCTACCATATTAGCAATCAAATTTTTGGCATCATGGCTTTCTACTGAAGGGTCTTACTACATCAATGTGCTTGTGAGGGGCCATCGTGGATGGAAAGGATGACAAAAGAAAGGATTTCAAGGTAGGAGGATGACACATGAACTATTGCTAACTCCTTTATGCGGAATTTCCTCATCTCTAACTTATAATTTTCACTCTCTTTCTCACTCCCAAGAGTTGACTCATTATCGTTTTGTGTTGAAAATGAGAAGAGGGACCCTCCTTTAAATAGTTTTAAGGGAGGTTGTCTTTAAGTGAGGTTTTAGTAAAAAGAGGAAATATTTTCATTTTATTACCTAAGGGGTTTCTTTTATTTTTTATAAAAAAGGAAAAAATTAATTAAATTAGTAAAAATTCTTTTACTTTTTCTTTTGTTTTATATGAGAATAAAAATGGAAAGGAGGGGATTCCTTTTTTTAAATCTAAAAAGAAAGAGGGGGAGGAACTCGTTAAAGTACTTATTTTTAACGGGGTGTGGGGCCCATTAAATACATAAAATGATGGGCGGCTGCAAGGCGGTCCCTATTACCTCCCTTTCCCTTCTTAAGGTCATAGGTATGACCACCCACCTCAACTTGAGGGTTGTGGTGTAGTTGCAACATAATTGATTTGGGCTTACGATGCACTAGGGTACTCTCCCATAGTACCACAAGGAAGGCATTGAGACGTAGGTGGTATACCCATGTGGCCAATGCATGTTTTCCATGTTAGTACATGTGGCCATAATGAATAATGAGTGGTGCACACTTCTCAATGCATTGTATTGTCATGCCTGTAATAAGAACCACACAAAAATATGATGAATGATAGTTAATAAGGACCATGTCACCATAAACAATGGATTTGAAATCAAATTCAATCTAGATTGTGGCGATCATTAGGGATTTAGAACTAGATTTGGAGAGCTCAAAGTAGAGTGTAGAAGGGGTTGCTAGTGGGTCAGGATTGCACTCTAGCCTTGGGTGGAAAAGGGCACAACAGTCCATCCGCATAGTAGTGTCGCAATTGGAATTCGTTGATCTAGGGCTGAGGAAGGAGATTTTCTTGTAAATAAATAGGGTAAAAATAATTAGTTGTGTTTGTATGATAAATCCAAAACAGGCTGATCCATCTCATCTTCAATTTCGCTAGAAGCTTGCCCATTCGAGTTTTGAAAACTAGCACAACTTGTCCTCATTCGAAGAGCCACTTTCTAGAGAGGTGATCCACTTGGTTTTTCCACTTAAACTAGACTTTGGATAAGAGATTAAAACTTTGAACTCAATCCTTATCACACTCTACAAGATTCTCTAGTTGGAAGGAAAGGTATTCATGAGGAAGAAGGTGATCTTTGATAGCAATCCAAAGGCTACGAACTATAAATTCCAGAGGTGTCATTCCCTCAATGTTGAACGCAAGATTGCAAGAAGTGAGGCCTAGGGTCACCTTGAAGGATGTGCAATAAGCCCATAATGCTACTAGGAACTTGGCATCTAAATCTTTCTTGTGATGCTCGACCAGCTTTATAATAATTTTACATAGGGTCTTGTTTGTGGATTTGGCTAAGGCCCTTGGCTTGTAGATAGTAAGGAGAGGATTTCTTGTGAACCACCATGAATGAAAAAGTGATATTCTTGATGAATTTATTTATAAAGTGACTTCCTTGATCACTCATCAATTCTACCACACAATTAGTGGGTGAACATAACCTTGAAAAGGCACTTGGCCACTATCATTGCTAAATTGTTGGGAAGGGCCCAATATTGTACCACTTGGTACAGTAGTCTATTAGTAAGGATGTATATTTTTTGGGTATAATATGCCATAGGTTTGATAGGGTTAACAAAGTCCAGTCCCTATTTTTGGAAGGTTCCAATGATAAGATGATCGAGTGGAGGGGCAAGTGAGCCTATGAAAGAGGGTGACCATGGAATCACATATCTTGAAAAAGTGGCGGTATGCCACCATAGTCTTGTTTATTGTGTTTTCCTAATTGGAAATTAGTTGCAAAGTGACCGCAAACAATACCATGATGAGCTTCTTCCATTATTGCATCTTTCTCCATAGGAAGTATGACACACTACAACACTCTAGATAGAGTCCCATGGTAGAGTTGGCCTAGGGGACGGATTCAAAATGCCAACTCTAGAGAGCCTATAAATTAGCCTAGTCAATTGCTAGATATTTTGAGGCTTTTCCTAAGTCTAGGACAACCAAAATTTCTTCACACCCCATCCAGAAAGGGTTTAATGGGTCAAGTTTTGGATTATCAACTGCTACATTAAACAAATGGGCATCTACAAAGTCATCATCCACTCCGAGCGGAGCTTTGCCAAAATGAAGCCAAGAAAGGAAGTTTGTAATTACATGGCGTTTTCTAAGTCTATGCACCACCTTGAAAACAAATTCTTGGAGCAAGAGGATCCATCGAGTGAATCTTCGTGTGACATTCTACTATTTGACCAAGTAGAATAGAGAAAAATGATCCGCATGAAAGACAGAGGAATGGCCAAGTAGATAATGTAAAAATTTATTTTATAGAATATTTTTTCTTAGTAACAAAGAGCCATCTACTGGCATAGAAAATAGGCCGAAACCAACCATCAATATCATGTTGCATAATTACAATGCATATTGCAATATTGGAGGTATCCACAAAGACATGGAAAGGATTTCTCCAATTCAACAGGACTAGGATTGGGGCCTTGGACAGTAGTAGCTGAAGATGTTAGAATGCTAAATCCACCACCTCATTCAATGTGAAGGTTGATTTAGACATGTGCACTAGCTAATTGAGGGGGATAGCCACATGGGCTACAAGGCATTAATGACGTTCATGTCGACAAACTTGCCCAAGAGAGCATAGTATCATAGATGAGGAATCTTCTATTGGGGCTTGCATCATGGTAGCTACCTTGTTGGGATCCACAATGATGCCATCACCTGAAATAATGTGACCCAAAAGGATACTACCTTTCCCAACAAGAAAATTTGATAGGGTTGACTTCTTGGCACCTAATGAAACAAAGACAGAGATTATGTAAGTGAAGTAGGAGCATGCCAAAAACACTGAAATTGTCCAAAAATACCTGCATGAAGTTTGTTAGGTAGGGCCCAAAAATTTCATGCATATCCCACTAGAAGGAAGCTAGGTATTCTTCAGCCCAAACCACATTATTATATATACAAGTACACCCCAAACTATGATGAAAAAGAGTCTTGGGTCGATCCTCAAGAGCAAGCCAGACATGGTTGTAACCACTAAAGTCATCCAAGAAGGAATCCATCTCATGACTTGCAACCTCATCTAGAATGCTATCCAAGTAAGGGATGGGGAATGGATCCGGAATGGTGGCAATATTTAGTTTCTTGTAATCTATACAGATCCTTAACTTCTTGTTTTTCTTTGGGACAATAACAATGGACGAGATCCAATTTACTTGGTCCACTGGAGCAATGAAGTTGACTTGGAGGAGACGATCAAATCAAACTATTTTTTGATTAACTTATCCATGTGCGGATTCATATGGTACCTTTGGATACAAACTCAATTTGAAGGAAATCTGGTACTAGTAAAATCAAGAATCTATTCCTCTCATTTTAGAGTAATCACAAGCAAAGATATCCTTCAATTCTGTTAGGAGGACAACAAGTTGGTCTCAAAAGTGAGGCTACAAGTGAGCACCAATCTTTACTAGCCTCATTTCTTCCAAACCCAAATAAACTATAGTGAGGGAATTTTTTGTGACCCTTAATATGACCTTTTGCATTTTTTCTTCAAACTCTCTCTCCTATCATAGAACATCTAGAATTGTTGCTTCGGCGATAATCATAGCTTGAGGCATTTCTACTTTAGAGTTTGATTTATCAATTTTTGTATCATCAACATTTTGGACTTCTGTTGGAATCGGCTCCTACGCAAGGTAAAGTGGTGAATGCAGATCTAAGTACTAATGATTGATTTTTAGAACATACTCTAGACAAAATGGTTTTCAAGAGAAATTTCTTCTCTTGAAGCTCAACATCTATGTTTGTAGAAGGGGCTTAGCATTCAAGAGCACATCACTGAGATTATTGCTTTTAGGATAGTTTCAACTATTTTTCTCTTGAACTTACAAGTCAAAATGTTAAGGCAACACATGTATAACTTACTAATAACTTATTCATTTTTCTCTGATACCACATATAACATGCGTGGTTGTGAAGACCTCAATGACACAATTTTAGTGTTCCATTAAGAGATTTTCTTAGGAATGTCACATGGTACTCTTTAGAATAACATGGGGTTTCTCACCTATCTCAAGTCCACTTTGTAATAGCTTAGCCATAACCCATGAGGATCAATCTAAATCAAGGTTTCTAATTGAATGCTAAGGTCACCTAATAGCTTATCTAGCATTGATTCTTGAGTCACCACATTCACAAGTCAACTCAAACCAAAGCTGATTAGTGTTGCAGTTGGTTCATAATTTAAAAAATTTCATAACACATTTATGTTACATGCAAAGGAAGCTTCCTTAATTAGCCATTAACACTAGTTCCTTCACATAATTTATTATCATAGACACAAAGACAATGTAAAACAATCCTTTGTGAAGGGAGTGAGCTCGAAGTAGAACCACATGAGTGAAAGTAAGAGCTATGGTGGAAGGAGCAAGAGCAAGAGCAAGAGAGAGAGAGAGAGAGAGAGAGAGAGAGAGAGAGAGAGAGAGAGAGAGAGAGAGAGAGAGAGGATGTGGAAACTCCAATAGTTACAATGTGTGATGGGCCTTCCTTTATTCAAATGCCACTGAAAGAATAAAGAATGAAGTGAGAATAATGGGCACCGACTCCTGCAATATACATATATGTGGATATTGTCAATGTAATTAATACACAAGCGGCTAGGGATAGGCACCTTTACTCCCAACAACCTTCCAATTAAATATGAATGTGTCCCTAGTGAAGAGATAACAAGAAAAAAAAGTGACAAAGTACAAATGTACATAACTTTAATAGAATAAGGAAAGACATCATCTCACATCCAATGCCCATCAACTTCCTAAGGAAGAAAAAAAGATCCACCCACACTGAGAGACTTTTGGTGAGCAAATTTGCAAGATTTTGGTCAATTGAGATCTTGAAAAGGGCAACAAACATGTCCTCGATGACCTCACTGATAAAGTGGTAATGCATGTCAATGTGCTTTCTCTTCACATGAAATACTATATTCTTGGTCAATTGAATAGCACTCATATAATCCAAATATAATGTAGGGTCCACATCAGTCATACTAAGGTCTACTGCCAAACAATCTAACCAAAGAGCTTCTTTACAAGCCATAGTAGCTATAGCATACTCAGTCTCAATATAGTAGATAAGGCTATGTATTTCTACACCCTGAACATCCAATAAATAACACCCCCAACAAAGGTAAACACATAGAGAGAGGTGAAACTTTCTACTATTTGCATGTCTTGCATAGTCTGAGTCAATGTACCCCATGACTCCTATATCCTTGCCACCATAATATATACATAAAGCTAATGTGCCCTTCAAGTACCTCATGATACCCTTCATGGCATCGGAATGTCATCTGCCAGGTGTAACCATATAGTGAGCCACAACTCCCACTGCAAATGTGATGTCAAGACCAGTGGCTATCATGGCATGCATCAAATTGCCCAACTACAAATGCATAAGGGATCTTGGCCATTTCAACCTTCTACTCATCAGACTATGCACAATCCACTTGACTAACCTTCACATGAGAAGGAAGAGAATAGCCAATAGACTTATCATATTACATATGAAACTGCTTAAGGACTTTTTAAATATATTCCTTCTGTGTGGAAAATAAAGAAGCCCCTTAGAGCAATTGTGCATGATGCACATCCCAAGAATATGTGAGACTTGTTCTCATGTCCTTCATCTCAAAGCTCTTCTTGAGCTAAGTTTTCAGGGTATCTAGCTTATCATGAGCTCTCCTAGCAATAAGCATATCTTCCACATAGAATACCGATATTATAAGGCTTCCATCATGAGCCTTCTTTGTGTATAAACACGGATCCATGGCACTACGACTATATTCCCATCAATGTATAAAATCATTAAACTTTTGGTACCATTCTTTACGTGCATGCTTAAGGCCATAAAGGCTCTTTCCCAACTTACACACTAGGTATTTCCTACCTTTTTATTCAAAGCCCTTAGGCTACTGCATATAAATCTCATCATTCAAGTTTCCATGTAATAGAAAAGGCATCTTTACATCCATCTGATAAAGGTCTAGATCTAAGCGACCAATGCTAGTACCAAGCATAGGGTTGTCACTTTGACCACATGAGAAAAGACTTTATTGAAGTCCACACCATGTTCTTGCTTGAAATCCTTAGCTATCAACATGGCCTTATAAGCGACCTTCGGGTGTCCAGGGATACTTTTCAACTTGTATACCTACTTGTATGGCAATGCCTTCTTGCCACTAGGAAAAATAACCAAATCCCCTATGTGCTCTCTCTATAAAGAGTCAAACTCTGACTAGACAACCATATCCTATGAGTGACTATCATCTTTATGCATGGCCTCATCACAAGAGAGAGGCTCACCTAAATTTGTCACCATAACATAGTACATGGAGGGTGTAAAGTGCTCAAGCTGATATCTAGCTCTAGTAGAGCATCTCAAAATAAGCTAATCATCCTACACAGTAGTCCATGAGAGCATCAACTACTATAGGCTATCTAGCTGGCTATAGGGAGCAAGAGGCTTCTCTTGAAAGATCACTTGATGTACCTCAACTACCTACTCATGTTGCTTATACATCTATTCCACTCATGAAAAATGACATCATGGCTATGGATAATTTGGCAAGCTTGCAGATCCCATAGGCAATAGCCCATCACACTTGCATTCCCATAACTAAGAAAGATGCATTTCACAGACTTAGGATCTAGTGTATTGTACTTGTTCTTGGGAATATGGCAGAATGCCTCACAACCAAAGATATGTAAATGAGCACATGATGGATTTTTTCTAGTCCATATCTCCTCTACAACTTGGTAATCAATAGCAATGCAAGGGGACCTATTAATCAAGTGTACAATAATAGTAACTACCTCAATCCAAACGTATTGTGGTAAGCCTCCCTGGCTAAGCATACTATGGACTCTCTATTGAATCATCTTTTTCATGTATTTGGGAATACCATCCTATTGAAAGATATGACAAACAATGTATGCTCTAGGAAGAGATGTTCATTATCCCATAAGCACAGGAGGAGAGTGGAACAACCCAAAGGCTACATAAGCATATACTTGGTTCTTATTTCAATGCAACGCTATTGTACTTTGTACTTCCAATCTATGTCCTTGTCATGTCCTACTTGAGATTATGTTTATGAGTCCAAGAATTTAATCTTGGAACCTAATTCTTTTGAGTAATAATCATTGTCTCTTGTCTATGTCATCATGGTTCTAATATTTACCTTTAGACCTCCATAACCAACCATGCTCAAGATCTGTGTTTCTCAACATGGTATCAAAGCCATGGTGAGCATGATTTACCTCTTCTCATAGCTTCCCTAGCTCCCCAAAACATTAGTCCCAGCTCGACTCCATCAAATCTCTTCATTTCTTATCAAGAATCGCGTGGCGGGGGGACCTGCTTGAGGTGCTACGCTAAACACACACTGTATACACAAGAGGAAGCTCACTCAAGAACACAAGAAGAGAGATGGAGGCCGAAACATTTTCTTATTGGTTTCTTCTTCTTCTTCCACACACTATACAATATACACAAAGTATAGATAAGATACAACATAAAGAAAAGTGGCATACTAAGTCAAACAGTGCATAACTGACTACACTAATCGACTGGTGCGATGTCTTTGCCAGCTGTAGGTAGGTGTAACAAACTAAATATAATAAGTGATAAGTCAGCAGCCATGTGAGTATCATAATGACCACCAATGTGCTAGGTGTAGATGTGCGGACCCATCTAGCCAGGCGGTCCATCATCAATGTCCGCACGTGTTGAGCTTGCCATCTCAACACTCCCCCTCAAGCTCAACTCTATCTCTGCAACTCCAAGTAAGCTTTGGAAATTTTGAAGCTTCTCTGCACACAATGCCTTTGTGAAAATGTCAGCTATTTGAACCTGTATGCTGACATATACCAAGTCAATCTCTCCTGCAAGTACCTTCTCTCTCACAAAGTGGTAGTGCACCTCAATGTGTTTTGTCCTAGCATGGAACACTGGATTCCTAGCTAGCTATATGCTGCTCATGTTGTCACAATGAATGACAACTAGATCATCTCCCTGCACATCTAAATCACCTAATAACTTTTGCAACCGTACCACCTCACATGCTGCCATAGCAGCACCTCTGTAATCAGCCTCTGTACACTCGATAAAGCAACTGTAGGTTGCTTTTCGCTGCTCAATGTAACTACCACACTACCAAGGGGAAACATGAATCCACTTGTAGATCTTCTGTCTAACATGCTACCAACCCAATCTGCATCTGTGTATCCAAAGACATGTACGTCCTCCCTGCCTTATAAAAAAGTCCATAATGTAAAATAGACTTCACATACCTCAATATACGTCTAACTACATCCAAATGAGGCTTTCTAGGCATCTACATAAACTGACTGACAATACCAACAACATAGCTCAAGTCTGGCCTTGTGATAGTCATGTAAATCAAACTCCCTACTATCCTCTTGAACATAGTAGGTTCTTCTATCTCATCTCCAACATCAGCACTCAACTTGACATTTTGCTCCAATGGTACTAAAAGAGGCTTACATGCTGTCATATCGTACTTGGATAACATATCCAAGCCATACTGCCTTTGGGATAGCCATATATCATCATCACATCTGATCACCTTAATACCAAGAAAGTATCTCAGCTCACCCAAATCTTTCATGTCAAACTTCTTCTTCAAGAAGTCCTTAACTTTAGCAATCCCATTGTCACTATCACCTGCAATAATCAAGTCATCCACATAGATGACTATGATGACCAACCTTGCATCTCTCTTTCTCACATAAAGTGAGTGATTAGCATCAGAAATACAAAATCCAATATTGACAAGATACTCTCCAATCTTGTCAGACCATGCTCTAGGTGCTTGCTTCAGCCCATAGAGCACCTTCTTTAACATGGACACATGTGGGATGCTCTAAATCCTCATAACCTCTTGGCTGCTCCATAAACAATTCTTCTTGCAATTCACCATGCAAGAAGGCATTCTTATTATCCATTTGTTGCAAACTCCAACCTTTGACTGTTGCCAAGGCAATCACACATCTAATAGTTTCCATCCTAGCAAATGGACTAAATGTCTCTTCATAATCTATGCCATATGTTTGAGCATAGCCTTTTGCAACCAGCCTAACCCTATACCTACTAACTGAATAGTTTGCATTATGCTTGACTTTGTAAACCCACTTACAGCCAATAGCTTTCTTACCCTTAGGTAAGGGTACCAAATCCCAAGTCTTATTGGCTTCTAATGCAGCCATTTCCTCATCCATTGCTGCATCCCAATGAGCATGACCAACAACATCCTCAACATCCTCAACTAGTTTCACCATATAAGCATAATGGTGAGCTGCATAACCTTCAAAACCAAATCTTTTAACAAGGTATCTGACCGTGCTAGATTTGCGTACCACCGGATCACTCAATGGAGCCTTTACATTACTATGAGCTCTTTATACACCTAGTGTCCTGACTGAATGAATGCCAAGCTCATCATCCAAACTCTTCAAACCACTAGAATCTCCATCAAATCCCAAATGACTGGTAGATGCATCATTACCATCTAGCACTTTCTTCCTTCCTTTTTCCTTTCTTGCAACACTTATAGATTCACCTAAAGATGTAGGGCTACTCCCTAGTCTCCCAGACCAAGGGCTCACTATAGGTGTAGTACCAGATGATGTTCGTGGTCCACTAAGACTCCGTGATTCTTGTTTATCTTTTTGCACATAGCTGTCCTAATCATTATCATTATCCAAAACATCACCAACAGGTGTATACCAACTTCCCATCTCAAGATAACATCTGTGCTCACTCTGAACTCACCTGTGACAGGGTTATAATAGCAATACCCTTTCTGCTCTAAAGAGTACCCAATAAAAATACATTTTTTAGCCTTTGGATCAAGCTTCTTCCATAGCTCATCTGGCATATGAACATATGCAACACATCCAAATACCTTCAAGTGCGATACACCGGGCTGTAAAATATTACACGGCGCAGCGAACAGAATTTGAGAAAGAGATAGAGAGTCCAAACAACTGATACAAAGATGGCTCTGTCCACCTGTGCGCTTCCACTGTGTGAAGCTTAGATGGCGATCTAGACAGAAGATAGGTGAAGAGATTAAGGCTAGCTGGAACAACAACTCTGACTGGGTGAAAGATGAGTGATCGACGGCTGTGAAGGGGTTTAGCTTTTATAGCCCGCGAAGGCTGTTAGGTCGGCCTGACCGACCTACCATATGAGCCTCCACTAGTCGGCCAGGGAATATTCCCTTTACCATCGGGCCGGGGGCGCTGCCCATGGACCCCCGCCAGGGGTGCGCCTTGAGTTGCTACCAGCTTAACCACTCCGTCTAACCCAAATATTAGACCCACAACGGTCACCTTTTTGCCATCCGGTCACATAGACCTCATTTGATATACAAGTCAGGACTCAACCAATGTCCGGGCTCACATTTGGCTTCTCCTCATAATGGGTTCCTTACAACTTTGAGCACCATGGATCATTGGTGGCACCTAGTGAGGGTGGGGCATTGATCATATCTAACACCCCCCCTCAATGTCCACCCATAGGTGAACTATCTCCTCGGCCCAATGCTGAGTCTCTGAAGATGAACTTGAAGCAGATCCTTCGTAAGTGCTTTGGTGAAGATATCTGCTCCATTCTCCTCTGTTGGACAGTAGACCAGTTCCACTATCCCATCCTCCATCAAATCACGCACATAGTGATACTAGATCTCTATGTGTTTGGTGCGTGCATGAAACAGTGGATTTTTTGCAATGGCGATGCAACTCTGATTGTCACATCTTAGCACAGTCGGTTCTTCATCCTGCACTCCCATATGCCATAGAATCCTTCTCAACCATACGGCTTCACATGCAGCAAAACAAGGTACCTTGTACTCTGCTTCGGTAGAAGACAATGCCATTGTTGGTTGCTTCTTACTAATCTAAGAGAAAATTACCAAACCCAAAGAGAAATAATAACCAAAAACTGACTTCCTGAAATCAATGTCTCTTGCCCAATCTGATTCACAGTTCCCCACAAGAGAAGTTCCAAAACTGTATATGATACCATAGTCAAGAGTTTCCTTCAAGTATCTAAGCACCCGCATCCGAGCCTTCCAATGACTCTCATGAGGTTTGTTTGAGAACCTGCTCAAAACACCAATAGCAAAACTGATATCTGGTCTGGTGTTACACAAGTAGGTACCTCCTATACCTCCCAATGTCTGCTAGTGCTGATGTATCCTCAACGGATAACTTTGCATTTACCTCCATAGGTGTAGCTATCTCCTTGCACTTGGTCATGCCAAATGCCTTCAAGATCTCCCATGCATACTTCTTCTGAGAGATGAAGATCTTTCCCAGACTTCAATCCCCAAACAATAGTGCAGCAAGCCTAAGTCTGTCATTTCAAACTTAGAACTCAAAGCCTTTGGAGTTTGGTTGATCATATCTTCATAGTCACCTGTAATAAGAAGATCGTCCACATATAGGACAATCACTATAGACTTTTTACCATCCCTGTAAACATACAAGTTAGCATCTGAGGCACATCTTTTGAAGTTTAGGTTTAAAAAGAACCTATCTATCCGCTGGTACCATGCTCTGGGGGCTCGTTTTAGCCCATACAATGCCTTCTTCAGCTTACCCATTTTGTTCTCAGAAGGGGGGCCTCAAACCCTAGTGGCTGAGCCACGTACACCTCCTCCTTGAGGTCACCATTTAAGAACGCTGACTTAACATCCATTTGGTACATTGGCCACTTCTTGTGGGCAGCCACTGCAAGTACCGTGCGAATAGTGGTCATTCTGGCAGTTGGGGCAAATGACTCTTGAAAATCAAACCCTTCAACTTGTGAAAATCCTTGGGCAACCAGTCTAGCTTTGTACTTTTCTAAGGTACCATCAGCCTTGTACTTTACCTTCTAGATCGACTTGGTGCCAATAACCTTCCGCTTTGTTGGTCCATCCACTAGCTCCCAAGTGTCATTCTTCATTATGCTGTCATACTCCGCCTACGTAGCAGCCTTCCATGATGGATCTACTAGTGCTTCTTCTAAGTCAGTTGGCTCCTTTACTTCTCTCATAATCTCAACCATTAAGGCCATATTGACTATGTGAGCAGAAGCCCTCCTTTGCTCCTCTATTCTCTGAGACCTCCTCGATCCATCTGCCTTCTCCTCAACAGATGCAGGCATAGGATTATTGTGGTCATAGAGCTGCTTCACCCAGTGCAGCAATGGCTTTTCCAGTGGGGTGATGTCAGGTTGGTGAACTTTTTTCTCATCATCTGAAGATGATGCTTCTTCCTCCTTAACGATAGGGATAGCTCTCGGGACAGGTTCATAGTGGACTACTTCTTCACTTGATGATAAAGTGGAAGAACGTGCCTTCTCCTCCTCCACTATATGCAGCTCCTCCTTGAACACCACATCACGGCTCGCGATGATCTTCTTTGCCTCTTGGTCATATAATTTGTAAGCCTTTGGCTCATCACTATAACCCAAGAAGATACATTTTCTGCTTTTTGGTTGTAACTTGTTTCTCTTCTCATCTGGAACATGTGCATAACATTCATATCCAAAAATTCTGAAATGTGAGACAGATGGTTTCTTACCAGTGTAAGCCTCATGAGGTATTTTTCCCTTGAGTGCCTTTGTATAGCTCCGATTTAGAATGTAGACTACAGTATTAACAGCTTCAGCCCAAAAATGGCTAGGCAAGCCCTTGCCCTTTAGCATGCATCTTGCCATCTCCACAATGGTACGATTCCTGCGTTCCACAACACCGTTCTGCTGAGGTGTGTGAGGCATCGTCAATTGACGCTTGATCCCTTTTCTCTTGCAAAAGCCTTCAAACTCCTTTGAGTTGAACTCACCACCACCATCTGTTCTAAATTTCTTCACACTTTTCCCTGTTTCATTCTCAACAAGTATTAGCCATTCTTTAAATTTACCAAAAGCTTGAGCCTTATCACGAAGGAAGTACACCCACATCTTCCTACTATAGTCATCGACAATCAACATAAAATAAGAAGATCCCCCCAAGGCCTGTGTAGGCATCTTACCACACAAGTCAGCATGCACCAACTCTAGAGGAGCCTGTGCTCTATTCTTTCTTTCTTGTGGAAATGCCTTTCTCTGTTGCTTGCCCATCATACAAGCTTCACATGGTTCCTTCAATTCAGTTATTGTAGGTAGGTGAGCAACCATACCTTGCTTTTGCATCTCCTTCAATACTGCAAATCCGATGTGTCCAAACCTTTCATGCCAAAGCTTACTTGTGCCCACTCCGACGGTGGCTCTAAGAGCACTTAGCTCATACAGGTTGTTCCTTCTTTCTCCTTTGCCAACAATTGTGCCAACACTATCAATAATTTCTGCACCCGTCTTCTTGAACCTCACTTCATGACCAAGATCAGTTATGGCAGCAAACTAATAATAGATTTCTCCTTATTTCGGGAACATACAACTTATTTGAAAGCTTTTTTACATCACCATTTGCAGCAACAAAAGAAATAGTACCTGTGCCCTCAACAGGGCATTTAGCATCATTTCCAACCATCATAGTGATGGATTCTTGTAGAGGCTGCATAGAACTGTATAGACCTTTCTTCTTGGTCATGTGATGGGAGGCCCCACTATCCAACACCCATGAGTCAGTGGTAGATTCTTCTTGCGCTCAGGAGCACACTTACTCAATGGTCGCCATAAATAATTCCAGCTCTGCTTCAGCCGTATTGGCTATCTCTTTTCCTTTACTTTTAAGGGTACCATTCTTTTCACCTGCCTTCTTGACACGACAATCTGCAACTGCATGTCCTTTCTTCTTGCAGTAGAAGCACTCTCCTTGAAACTTCTTCTTTCTGCCCTTTTTCTTTTTGTCACGATCATTTTTGGTGAAGGAACCACCTTTGCCTTTTGCATTGGCAGAGAATGCAACATCTCCATTGTTGCTTCCTTCTCAGGCTTTCAGCCTCAACTCCTCCTCCATTAATAATGCACAAAACTCCTCAAAAGTCAAAGCTTGAGGTCTCACCTGAGTATTAAGGGCAGTTACTAGTCCATCAAACTTTTGTAGACAAATCCGAAGACACCTCCGAGCTAGCTCTTCGCTAGTCTTTTGTATCCCAGCGCTAGCCATCTGGTCGCGCAGATTCTTAATCCGAGTGATGAATGCTTCAATCGTCTCTCCTTCAGCAAACTTCTTCGCTGCTAGTTGATTCTTCAAGTTTTGAATCCTCGTTTGGTTTCGTGTTTCATACTGACTCCTTAGTACATTCCAAGCCTCTGACGCTTTGGTTGTATGATGAATCAAAGTCAGAACACTGTCAGAACAGCTTGTATCTAAGGCATAAAATGCATCTGCATTCCTTCGTTTCCAAGCTCGTAGAAGATCTGCATTCGGAGGAATCATCACACTAGGATTTGATGGGTTGGGGGTAGGCTGTGGTTCTACGTCAGTCCCCAGCATAGTCTCCAGAAGCTCATAAGAATCAAGGATAGTTGTAATTTTGAACTTCCATGAGGTGTAATGTGTACAATCTAACTTGCCTTCGCTGAAGGTTGGTGGACGAATCCTCAGTGTTTGAATAGCCAGTACAGCAACACCACCTCATGCACCGCTTCCTAATGCACCAGAACCGCTTCTGGAAGTCGACATAGTTTCTCTTTGCTGTTGAAGCCTTTGCCTCTTGCACACTCTCCGATCTCTAGAGCCCCCTGGGCTCTGATACGATGTAAAATATTACACGGCGCAGTGAACAGAATCTGAGAAATAGATAGAGAGTACACAATAGATAAGAGGAGAATCAGTAAATTCTTTAACTCCAAACAACTGATACAAAGATGGCTCTGTCCACCCATGCGCTTCCACTGTGTGAAGCTTAGATGGCGATCTAGATAGAAGATAGGTGAAGAGCTTAAGGCTAGTTGGAACAACAACTCTGACTGGGTGAAAGATGAGTGATCGACGGCTGTGAAGGGGTTTAGCTTTTATAGCCCGCGAAGGCTGTTAGGTCGGCTTGACCGACCTACCATACGAGTCTCCACTAGTCGGCCAGGGAATATTCCCTTTACCATCGGGCCGGGGGAGCTACCCTCGCACCCCCGCCAGGAGGGCCACTGGCCCCCCTGGGACCCCCCAACCAGGGGCCGCTTCCACGGCCCCCGGACCCCACAATAGGGGCTCCTTTTAACTCCCTTACATCACAACTCGGTGCAATGAGCCTTGAGTTGCTACCAACTTAACCACTCCATCTAACCCAAAGATTAGACCCACAACGGTCACCTTTTTGCCATCCGGTCACATAGACCTCATCTGATATACAAGTCAGGACTCAACCAATGTCTGGGCTCACATTTGGCTTCTCCTCATAGTGGGGGCCTTACAACTTTGAGCACCATGGATCATTGGTAGCACCTAATGAGGGTGGGGCATTGATCATATCTAACACGGGCTTCTTGCCAGTAAAGCACTCTTCAGGAGTCATTCCATGAACTACAGCTATGAGAGTTCTGTTCATAATGTAGACAATAGTATGGATAGACTCAGACCAAAAATATTTGGGCATATTCTTTTCAGTCATTAATGCCTGTGCAACTTCTGTAATATGCTTGTTTTTTCTTTTTACAACACCATTTTGCTGTGGGATATACCTGCAAGTAAATTACCTCTTTATCCCATGAGTCCTCAATAAGCCACTGAACTCATTAGAGAGGTACTTTCCCCCTCCATCTAATCTTAAGCACTTCACTTTAAGCATTTTTATGTTTCAACAGCTGCCTTAAAAGATTTGAAGTGCTCAAACACATCACTCTTTTCCTTCATGAAGTATACCCATAGCTTCCTTGAACACTCATCAATAAATGTGACAAAGTATTTGCTGCCACCAAGAGATACATTCTGTGTAGGCCCCCAAATATTTGTATGCACTACATCAAGTATTTTTCTACTCACTTCTCTGTCATGCGTGAAGGGTTATCTTGCCTACTTACCAAACTGGCATGCTTCACAAACTTTATGCAATTCTGCAACTCTAAATGAAGGCAATCCTGTAACCAATCCTCTGGACTACATTAATTTTAGCCTTCGCACATTTGCATGTTCAATACATTTATGCCATATTTCAATATCTTCAACTACTCCTTTTCCTTTAGCATACATAGCAGCATCCATTGCAAGAATTCCAGCATCTAAAGTGAACATTCGGCCAACTCTACTTCCTTTTGCGACCAACCTGCACTTATCATTAAAGTCTTCTATAAAACAACCTTTAGCATTGAATTGGACCTACAACCCCTGCTCTACCATTTGGCTAACAGACACTAGATTCTTTGTAATTGAAGGCACATGTAATATATCTATCAAACTCTTTGTCTGACTATCATACAAGGACAAGGGGACCTTTCCAATGTGTGAAATTGGGTGGCATGAATCATCACCCATCTACACATAACCTGGATTTTGTAAGTCTTGCATCTTTCCAAACCGTTCAGCATGACTAGTCATATGATTAGATGCACCTAAATCAACATGCCATACATCATGTGTCCCCTTTCTTGTAATTGCATTCATCATATGTTGCATAACAAACAGATGCTCATTTTTGTCTTCATTCTATCGTGAAGATGATGCATAGTTTCCCTACTGCGATTTACCACTACAAATATCATCCTTCTTTGCATAGCAATGGGCTACAATATGGCATGTTTTGCCACAATAATGGCAAACAATAGCAGAATTTTCAGAACCTCTATTCTGCCATCCACCTCTTCCTCTAGAGCTCCCCCTACCTCTAAAGTTTCCTCTGCCTCCAGAAACCTATATTTCGCCAAACTGTTGATTGAACCTATTTTGTTGGTTATCACCATCATGTCCCATACCACGGCCTCTTGAAGAGGATCTACCACGTCCCCTTCCTAAACTCGAGTAAAATTCTTGGACCTGTTCACTATTTCTTTCAGACGAATCACCCTGCATATTGATCTCTTCAGTAATCATGAGAGAGATCAGCTCATCAAAATCTAAAAATGGCTTCCATGCATATACTGAAGTAACAAATGATTTCCATGCCTTCTCATTGTTAAGGCCACTCAGAGTGGATGAAACCAAATCATCATCATCTGGCATTGCATCAATCGCTGCTAAAGTATCTGCAATGCTCCTCACCTTCAACACATACTCATTGACATACATTTTTCCTTTCTTCAAGGCATTCAACTCTTGCTTGAGTTGAATCTTTCATGCCTTTGTATTTACTGAAAACATGCTCTCAAAAATTGTCCAAGCTGTATGTAAAGTTTCTAGATTCCTAATATGTCCCAGCATAGTATTATCAATGAATGCAGATAACCGGTACATCACCTTTTTGTCTTTCACATTCCATTCTTTCCATGCTTTTAACTTATCTATAGTCTGAGGGATACCCAGATTTGGCTCCTTTTCTTCACCTGAAACAAATTCAAAAAGGCCCTTTCCAATGAGGAAGTTTGTCACACGGAACTTCCATGAAGGGTAGTTGTTCTTATTGAGCTTCTCAAGAATGGGATTTACACTATTCTCTTCCATTATCACAAACAAGGATATAACACAGCAAGCTAGTCTTCTGTAATCTTTCACAACACGTGCACAGTAATACACCAAGGAACCTTTTTCACTGATTGATCAATAGTACATGTAATCTGCAATATGTTTGTAGATAAACCTTAAGTTTGCTTCCTCCAAACACCTTAAAAATTAGAGATTCAAAATCTGTAACCTGTGCTCCCACTTTCAAGCAAAACATCTGAAATCACAGTGTACCCTAAAATTGTTGTCCGCAACCTTGCGGTTGTAAAATGGGGCCTGAAACGGCCTCAGACGCCCAAAATTACTGCGGAAGGCCTAAAGGGCTTATTTGCAAAGGATAGAGTGCTCTGCTCGCATACCAAATCTCACAGCAATATGAGATTTTTGCTCGACCCTGCTTCCGGTGCCTCCATATGCACTATCCAAGAGAGATAGTGGAAGAATGGCAGAGCTTCTTACCCATTGCTTGCTTGCTTAAACTTTGCTTCTCCTTCACTTCAGCCTTCAAAATTAGCCTCTCTTAGTGGCGTGGCTCTGATACCATGTCAAGAATCGCGTGGTGGGGGGACTTGCTTGAGGTGCTACACTAAACACACACTGTATACACAAGAGGAAGCTCACTCAAGAACACAAGAAGAGAGATGGAGGCCAAAACGTTTTCTTACTAGTTTCCTCTTCTTCTTCCACACACTATACAATGTACACAAAGTACATATAAGATACAACATAAAGGAAAGTGGCCTGCTAAGTCAAACAGTGCATAATTGACTACACTAATCGACTGGAGCTATGTCTTTGCCAGCTGTAGATAGGTATAACAAACTAAATATAATAAGTGATAATTCAATGGCCATGTGAGTATCATAATGACCACCAACTTACTAAGTGTAGATTGGCAGACCCATCTAGCCAAGCGGTCCATCATCAATGTCCGCACGTGTTGAGCTTGCCATCTCACCATTTCTCACCTCCATCTTCACGCTACCTTCTTGTCAACCATAGCCAGTGTAGGATCTACCCTACTTAGAGCAATCAGATCTCCTTATAAAAGCCATTTTTCTAAATTTTCTTATGAGGAATTGTCCCTCTGCTCAGAGTATAGCTAGCTAGCATGTCACAGCCCAACATTTGGAACTCTTTGCACTAACATTACAAAACTTAGAGATAACTACCTATTTTGCACCATTTTTAGTCAGTATAGCTTGTTCTTCCTGCATGCGATGCAATCCTCCCTGAAACCATAGGGATTTTGGAGCCCACATCATACTCCTTCCACCACCAGACATCCCCCAAAATGATTTCATGTAGATGTTTTTGTCACAATGAAAAACTAGTTGGCTTGTCAACCCTAAGACATGGCAGCCATAGCCATTAACCTTCAAGCTCATAATATACTTCATTTTCTCACTCCTCTCAGCTCACTCAAGTGCTTGCCACTCTAATCTAGTGCTCCACTCAGTTCCTAGTACAAATCAGTAAGGAGGAGAGAAATCATCCAACAACATCAAGCTCTTCAAAGCATAGTATCTTTTGATACTCATTTTAGTGCTTCTTGCACTTGTGTTTCTTGATACATCCAAGAACAACTCATTTGGTGGTTTTACTTAAGTTTGTTAGAATGACAAACATGAAGATTTTTTTTGTGGGATGCCCAATTGATTAAATCCCTTATCTCATTGTAAAAGGATAAACACTGCCCAAGTATACTTGCAGTAAGATCTCCTTCAGAATGTCCGAACTTGAGTAAATAGCCAAATTCAAAGGTGAAGACTTTTATGCCTGGAAAGAAAAGACAATGTACCATCTCATGAGGAAAGACCTCTAGGATCTATTTGAGGATGATACAAGAGATGTAGATGCCAGGAAGGAAGATGATGAAGATGGGTTCATTGAAGAAGTCCAACTTAAGATAAAAGAGTGGAAAGAGATGAACAACAAGGCTCTAGGAATCATTACCTGGGGACTATCTGATGATGTATTGCACCATATCTCTGGCATCAAAGATGCAAAAAAGGCATGGGATGAGCTTGACAGGATCTTTGAAACTCAAGCAAAAAACTCAAAAGTAAAATTACTCATGTAGTTCTATAAGCTAGATGTCAAGGATAGTTCTTCTATGACCATGCACATTAACAAGTTCAAGAGCCTAAAAACTCAACTTGCAACTTTAAATAAGAACATAGATGAGGATGAAGCCATAGCAGTGCTACTAGCAAGTGTAAATCAAAAATCATATGAGAACCTTGTGTCTACCCTAAGTAGTATTCCTTATCTCTCACTCAAAGACATTGAACATTTTCTACTTAATGGAGAAATTAAACTTTAAAACAAGGATGTAAAAGAAATCATCTCAAAGGACAATCTCTTGTACACCAAGGAAACTTATGGAGCAAAAGGATGCGGACAAGGATTCAACACCAACAACAAGGATTGGGTTACATGTCATTATTATGCTAAGATTGGGCACATGGCTAGTGAATGTTTCCATAAGAAAAGAGCACAACAGGGGGAGAATGGTAACCATCAAAATCAGTTCATGAATAAAGAAGATGCTTCTGCTATTGACAACAACTTTGACAGATTGTTTTGAAGAAATTTTCATTGTATCTTTTCCATAGTGGATCTTATGTTTCTCCATACTAGATTTTTTTTCCCTTAATGGATGTTGTTTTGTAAAAACTCTTGCCAAATATGTACAATTTCAAGCTTTAACCTGACTACACTGCCTATGAGCTAGTCTCCCATGCCATGTCATCATGTAGGGGGGCAAAAGCCAACAAGTGCAGGAAGTCATCATTTGAGTGGGGGTATTGAAAGATATGACAAATGATGTATGCTGTAGGAAGAGATGCTATGTATCCCAAAGCATAGTGAGGAGAGTGGAACAACCCAAAGGCTACATAATCATGTATTTGGTTCTTATTTCAATGCAATGCTATTGTACTTTGTACTTCCAATCTGTGTCCTTATCATGTCCTACTCAAGATTGTATTTATGAGTCCAAGAACTTAACCTTGGAACCTAATTCACTTGAGTAACAGACATTGTCTCTTGTCTATGTCATCATGATTCTAATCTTTTCCTTCAGACCTCAATAACCAACCATGCTCAAGATTCGTGTTCCTCAACACATCCTAGGAAGGGGTGCAAGGGGCGGTTAATTGATCCTTAGTACCCCACTCATTGCAAAACTGCTCAAAAGCTTTTGAAACATAATCACCCCCATTATCAAGCCTTAGGCCTTTCAATCTATATCCAGATTGGTTCTCAACAAGAGCAAGCCAATGCTGAAAGGTAGACAAGACATCCAATTTCTACTTAATAAGGTAAGTACAAACCTTATGTGAGTCATCATCAATGAAAGTGACAAAGTACTTTGCATCACCAAGCAACTAACATGGCATGGAACCACATACATCCAAATGAACTCTCACCTACACATGACATGTAGAACTTCTTATGCATATTATGTGTCTGCTTGCCATATAAACAATGATCAAAAGATTCACAATACTTATAGTCAAGTGACAAAAGATACTACAAACTAGTAAGTATTTTTATTCCTTTCAAAGATATGTTCCCAAGGCAATGATGCTAAAGAGATATATGAAGAACTATAGTCATAACCAAAACATGGTTAGCTAACCAAGATACAAGCAAGGGATAAAGGGTACTAGACTTAGCACCATGTGCAATAACAAGATTCCCATGGGTGATCTTCCATAAGGAATCACCAAAAGAGACAACATAACCTACATCATCCAAGGTACCAATAGAGATAAGGCTCTTCATGAGAGCTGGTACATGATGTATATCATGAAGAGTGAACATGCTGAATGAGCAACTAGACATCGCCAATACCAACTATCTTTAATGCCAAGTCATTACCCAAATGAATAGATTCAGTCATACTCTGATAGAAGTAAAACCACTCTCTATGAGGTGTCACATGAAATGACACCTCTAAATCTATCAACCACCATGGAGTATATCCTCACAAAGCATCAACCAGCTATGAAGCATCCAAAGAAGATGTTGCCAATATAAGATCATTAGATATGTCAAGATAAACTAATTAATCTCCCAAATCTTGATACTAGACTTGCTAGGCACAATGTTGTGATCATCATTCTTTTCCTACACTTTACCCTTGCCCTTTTCCTTACAATTATCTTCATGCATTTTATGGCACTATGGGAGAATATGACCTACTTTCCCACAATCATGATAAGTAAGATCATACTTACAGCTCCACGAGACTTATTGCAAGAATGTCCATGTATCCTAGACTAAGAATTTTGGCAGTCTCTACCATGGCCATTTCCATCATGTTGGCCTCTCATCATTAATACATGTGACATAACAAAGCATCTGTATTCTTTGTGTTCACCTCTTCTATCAAGAGGTCACTCTCAACATCCTATAATTTTAGCCCATCCTTAGCACATGGGGTTGTACAAAAAGTGTCGCACAACTCAAGTAAAGAACCAACCAAAAATAAAGGATACAAAGGATCCTTGAACTCAATCTCCTACAAAACTAAATGGCTGATGGATTGAAACTCATTAAAATTTCCAAACATAGAATTCCCTTCCTTCATGTGAAGGTCCATCAAGTTTTTTAGCTAATACATTTTAGATGCAAGACTTTGCATAAAGATTCTTGATCTATGTCCAAAGCTCATATGCAGTCTGATTTTCAGTCATCCAACATTGTAGTGAGCTTGCTTAGAGAGTGACAAGTGGATTGTGGACTTGCATAGCTCATCCAGTTTATCCCAAATCCTTCACTACAATGTTTTTGGGTTTGGCACCCTCATGTTTGAGTGGTCTAACTTACAATTTTTGCACTAAAATCTACCATATTTGGGTCTTCCAATAGCTGTAGTTGGTCCCATCTAGTTTCTTAATATTCGAGATAACATTGTCATGAGAAGTAGCATCCCCCATAATGAGACCAAACAAGAACAGGTTGCTGTAATTTCTTGTTAAGACTTCAAGCTCGATCTACTATCTTTGGTATGACCATATCCGACACTTAAGTTGTCTAGCTGTACCACACTATGTGGACATTGAATAAGTCGGTGCTTAGGACTTAATTGCTTTGGTCTGAATGGTCCTTTGTGACCTTAGGTTGTACATTCACTAAGTAGTGTGTGGAATGATAATGAAAGGGAGAGAGCACTATGCTCTGACTGTTGCTTCTTCACTCTTGTCTCTGTCTCTGATTGTTAACATGGTATCAGAGCACCCATGACTGGGCTCTATGGAGTGCATACAGGAAGAATACCTGAAGATTGAACTGTCAGGGTTGAAGAGAACAAAGGACTGACTATCATTTTCCTATGCTACAAGGTAGGCATTATCATTGTGACTTGTCATTGCTTGAAGGAGGACTTGTGACTTGTTTGGAGCCTTGTAAAGGCTTGGTTGATCATCATTGAGTTGATATACATCCAAGTGATCATCAGCGTGAAGAAGGAGAAGCCCAGATCTGTCCATCCAAATTGTGCCAGGTTTTTGATCTGCATATGCTAGCTAGATAAGCATATTGGAAGAGAATGGAGCACTTAAATGCTTGCTAAATCATCATTAGAAGATGGGTTATTGTCATGGAATGCTAACCCTTGATGTAGAGCTCATCTATGAGCTGTGACAGTTGACCACAAATCTAAAAATAGTGAAGACCTATTGTAATCAGGGTGTATACAGCATACACTTGATTCTACTCAAGAGCTTTGAGCTTCTTGGCATGCTCAGGAGAACTTGTTGAAGCATGTACATGCTTTGGGAACCATATGTATTGACTGACATGGTTGTGGACTAAAGTTATTGACTGAAATTCTCAGTTGAAATCTGTCATGAGAAGTGTGGGCTGCATGTATCACTACACTCTGAAGTGTATCAGTCACTCTAGTTAGCTCCAGGTACACGGTGACTTGCATATGTCTCTCAAATGCTGTGAGCATTGAAAAGGGAGTTGAAGCAAATGTATGGAGTTGAAGCAAGATGCTTTGACATGGTTCTTGAATGTCATGAATAGTAAATAACCAGTAAATACCTTCATTGCTACTGACTCTTGGAGACAGATCATTCTTGGATGAGGTCAAGATCATGTATTGAGCTCTATGCATGGTAGCATAAGGTTATGGCATTTTGCAAAGTCTTTGGGACTGAAATACCTTGATAATGACTGTTTTTTTTAGTGGCTGAAATATACAGCACGTATATCTTGTTTTGTACTTGCAACAAATGTCATACTCTATGTCAGAGTGACTTGACTGGGAGCACATATGCAAAGATAGATCTCTGAACTACTGCAAGAATTATGGGACATGTATGACATGTATACTCAATGTTTTTTGCCTTAAAATTACAGTTGGTAACTCATAGTTTATAGTTTTCAGACTGTATTTATTTACCATGGCAGTGAGGTTGAAGGAGTTTGAGCTGAAGCAACTACATAGCATATGTATTGACTATTATACCTATAGGTTAGACCACTTGTTTTTGGACTGTTTTGAGCTGTCATTGGGCTGAAATACCCTGGTTTTTTACTACAATTAATTGCAGAAAACTATCATAAATAGTTGAGGATTGAACTTGGTCAGTCATACTTGTTGGCTTGCAGGAAGTCAGGCAGTGAGACTAAATATTGTCTGCTGGTACAATATGGCTAATGCAGAGAGGACTGACAACATAACCTAGATAGTGGGGAAAAAACTTAACAGTAACAATTATGCCATATGGAAGTTCCGCATGGAGAACTTCTTAATAGGGAAAGGCTACTAGGAGTTGGTGACTGGAGTGGAATATGAACCTGATCTCCCAGATCGACCTACGGCTAATCAGAGACGATTACAATGAGCTTGGACAGAAAGAGCTCATAGAGTCTTGCATTGACTCTCTTTATGTATCTCAAATGCCATGGTAATGCAGATAATGAACTGCAGCTCTCCTAAGAATGCATGGGACATTTTGGTCAAGTACTATGGCACAACCACAAGTGCCAGGAAGATACAGTTGAAGCAGAAGTTCAACAACATGGAGAGAAAGAGAAAATCTATACAGGATTATGTCATGGAGATTAAGACCATTGTGGATCAGCTAGCATCTGTTGGTTCACAGATTGAAGATGAAGACATGGTTGCTATGACTTTGAATGGCTTGGGGCCTGAGTATAAGTCTTTTAACACTTCTGTGTCTATGAGGGCTGAAATACCTGATTTTAATGAGCTGGTTGCATTGCTTATCCATAAGGAGGTTAAACTTGGCTTGGCTACAGGGTCAAGCAGTTCTAAAAACAAGGATGCAATTTTCTATTCTAATCAACGCGGTCATGGCAGCCATGGTAGAGGCTATGGATCTAGCAAAGGAGGCCAGCAGAATGCATCCTATGGCAATAGCAACCAGCAGGTATCAAACAAAAGAGGTGGTGGAAACTTTAGAGACAGGAGGAGATCTAGCCCTAGAGACAGAAGCTCCTCACAGCAGCAGCACCCATCTGACAATCCCAATAGGGATAAGGATTGTCACTACTGCGGGAAGTATGGGCATATTGCCAAGGACTACTGGAAGAAGCAGGGCAATCAGAAGGGAAAACAGCATGGACATTTTGCTACATCTAGTCAGGGAGATGATTTCTCAGGTGATAGGCTGTTTGCCATGTAGTATGTAAAAGACAGGGCTACTGAAAAATGCACTGATGATGTAGTTTGGTACATTGATTAAGGGGCATCGAACCACATGACCCCTCACGGTGATTGGTTTACTAATATGGTGGCTAAAAAACATGGCTATGTCTGTACAGGTGATGACACGCAGCATAGCATTGAGCATAAAGGCAAAGTGCCTCTTGTGGTTCATGATGGCAGAAAGAAAAATTTACATGATGTATTGCATGTTCCTTCAATTACGAAGAACTTACTGTCTGGAGCAGAACTTATAGATTAGATTCAATAAGCATGGCTGCTTTATTGAAGAGTTTGGAAATGGATGCAAGTTGATAGCTCGCGGTCACAAGAATGGCAGAATGTTTACTCTTGATGCTACTTTGCCAAAGTTGAAGTCAGCTATGTTTTCCCATGGTTCTTGCACTATCAGAGATTTGGAAATTTGGCACAAGAGAGTGGGGCATGTAAATTTGCAAAGGCTGCAAATTATGCAAAAAAAACAGCTTGATGGGACCTCAAATGGACCGGCACAGGCTATGGCACTAGCCGGACCTCATGCTCATAACAGACAAACACACCCTCACGGCCTCGCGGGTTAGGAGCGTCTATCTGTTGCTAAAGGACGAACTGTCCTAAAGCCTAATCTATACGTTCATAGTTTTGTAGTCCAACGTTTCCTTTTCTATAAACTCCACAGAGCGAGAACCCATACACACTGGCAATAAATGCCACGATAATCACATATATGGGAGGCAACCTCTCGGTGGAATCACCACGGCCCCACTGCAGCTTTCCTACATCGCAGGGATTAGCCCCTTGATGCACTACTCAACATATAGAACAAACGAACAGACTCCACTCTTTCATTTTGAAAGTATTCCAAGAGATACCATGTGTCCTTACCAAATCATCTCCCAAGAAACTAACGTCTATCCCACGGCTTAGGTTGCCTTTCCACAATCAAGCATGGGTCATCATAATCAAAAACAAGTGCTATGCGTCCAATTCTTTGTATTCTGATACCATGGTTGACATGCACATGCAAAAGTGGATGATCCTAAAGTGCTCAAACATAATTTTCAATCAGAAATGTGTTGTGCACAACCAGGCTTTCCAATGCTCATTCACTAACTCGTTTCGGCGATGTAAGGATAGCACCGAGACAACACTCATGCTACTATCCTCTTAATTAAAATACAACAAAATCTATGTCATGATGTGCATAAGAAAATCAGCAATAATCAGCACGCAAATCGCACCATTCAAACACCTCACCCCCTACGTTTAGGTATTGCTTTCGTTGCATAGGTATAGAGGTTTATTTTGTCATGTTTTGATGTATGAAAAGAGATAAATCACAAACTTTGACAAGGAGATAGGGAAAACTAAGGCTAAACCTCATGCTATTCCACTACCACACATCCACAAACAATCATTATATTTTTCCTTATTTTTGTGAAGCGTATTTCTATTTTTCCCCTTATTTTTTCCATTTTCTTGATTTATTTGGCAATAAAATATGCTATTTTTTATCTTTCTTGTTCCAATCACTTCAGAATACTAACATTCAATTTATTTTCCATTTCCCCCCATACGAACACATTTCACCCACCCGAAACGACAAAACTACCATTTTACTGCTTAAAAACCGCATTTCGGGTTCTACGGGAATCAAATAGCACATGTAAATCATTGCAAAATATAAATTTTCCGATAAAAAACAATTAATCATGATGCAACCAGCACTCAAACAAATTTTCATCCAATAAGAACATCATTACCATCATAAAATACCAAAAAGCTTTCATTTTCTTCATAAAAATGGTCATATCGTGTTTTTACGAAATCCAAGACGCATTAAATGACTGCGTGACCAGCGGATGGAGCCTCGATTTCTCTCAATCCAATGCTGCACATCAATCTTCAGCATCTCCATCAATCTCCATCACCGTTTCCTTCAATCTCCCTCCCGATTCCTCCTTCAAGATAGTGCATATGAACAGCCCATAGAGAGGAGAGAGAGGGAGGAGAGAGAAAGACTAGATTCTGATCTCTTCATTCAATCAGCCATATCTCGCGTGAAGATCGATGATATGATCAGGGAAGGAGGAGCATTTGCCAGGCAATGTCTGGTCTATGGGGTGCTTGCTGCCCCAAAGTCTATATGGGGGGTTCCCAATTTTTGCGTGCGCTATCAACAAACATTGCCATATCCACCATGCCATGCGAAAAATTTTGGGGGGGGGGGGGGGGGGGGGGGGGGTTTAAGGTCCCAAAGGGCACCCCCTTTAATCTCTTAATGTTCACCTTTTCAATTTTGGTCAATTTTTGGCCTCTTCCGCGTCCGGGCTCTGATTCAACCTCTGAAAAATCTTGGGCATCCATCTCAGCATCCCGCACTGATTGGCAGCTCCCGACATTCCGCACGGCAGTCAAAAAAATGATAAAAAATCCACAAGTGTCGTTCGGGCGCCTTTTAAAAGTCGTCTTTCATTTGGTGCTTAAAATCGTCCTAGCTGTAGCCGCTGCCTTCGATGTCGAATATTTTTCCCCTAAATTCTGGATTTTTTGGCAAATTTTAGGCACATTTTGGGCTCAAAAATCCGCTCTCATTGGCAACCACGGGATAGGGCAACTTAGCCCGTCGAATCCCACAACAAATCTGCACAAAACAACCAAAGGAAGCATCAAGCTGATACAAAATAGATACATATTAAACCACATCACAACACTCACCCTACCCCCCTGACAAAACCAAAGCATGAAATCCACAAGGAGTAGGCCTAGCATAACCTGATAGAAGTTCCGAAGCTAGTCACTAACCGACTGCTCCAACACAGCCAAACTAAAAAGAACTATCAAAGAGGTCTCCCTAAGTGGTGGTTTGAGCTACTGACCTAACTAAGGACAACACACCCAAAAAGCTCCTACTAGGTGAGGACTCTTATAGCCTGATCAAGAAATATTTCCTTTTAGCACATTTCTTCTTTTAGGTTTTTATGTTTCCATACTCGAGGGTGTAAAAAAGAGGGAGCTGAGCATAGTGACCCAAGGAGAACAGGGCATCGGCCTCTAATCTTGTCTCGGAACCCAAGAACCTACCAAGCCCTCGCAAGGTGATACTTAATCCTTTTCTGACGCTCACTTTTATTTTCGCTCCAACCTTCCTTACTTTCTTCTTTTCCAGCGAGACACCACCCCTAGGAAGACAAGGCATCGGCCCCGGGTCTGGCTCGGCCCCGAGTTTGGCTTGTCCCCAGGAACCTACTAGGCCTTTGCAAGGCGATGATCAACTGCTTATAAATTTTTCTTTTTCTGATTTTTTATTTTTATAGGGGTTAGAACCCCTTTTTACACACCTTTGTATATATTTATTTTCCTTGAGATATTCAGGGTTTTTTTCCTCTCTATCATCATTATTTCTCCTTCGGCAGGCTTCTCTAACTGCCAGAACTCCTAGAACAACTGCCTAGCAGGCTAGCAGAACAGGGTCACTAGGACTGCTTGCTAAAACAGGTGTCTCGATGCCTGGCAATGTCTTTACAAGAGGCAACAACTACTCAACCCTCCCTCAGACATACCTAACCTAAACATGGGACTTCATGCCTCGGACGCCGGTCCCCAACAAGAAAAGAAAATCCCCTACAAGTACACAGACACAAATAGCATAAAAACACGTTACTCGTAAAGGAGAGATATCACCTGGATAGGGCCACGAGAAGTCTCCGCGTGACATAGGCTCCTTCCAAGCTCTTCTTTGAACCTGTCTAGCACATGACTAAAACAAGAAACCATTAACCGCACCTGTACTAAACAGACGACTGGCCTTCTTGGCCTAATGAAATAAAGCATTTCCTACAAAATTGATCGGCCCTCTTGGCCTAATGAAATAAAACACTAAAACCTCGTGAAACTGGCCCTTTTTGCCTAATGAAATAAAACAGCATAGCAACTACACATCCCTTCTCGAAATAGTACAGATATATAATAATATGCTCCTTTTCAAGAAGGAAAAATAGGGCTTGCAGCCCTAAGCTAAATGCATAAGATTATGACCCATCCCTCCTGCATGTATAGCAAGAGGCATACACATAGCATGTTGTCTAATCAACCTATGGGTCCAGGATAACAATGGTAGATGGGTCTTGGCTACTCTTTGCATCACCCATATCAACCATTTCCTGCCATATATTGCATGCTCTGATAACATTCCCCACAAGTGACCGGGTCCTGTCTCATTAGTGATAGCAATATCCAAACTAGGACTACAATTGAAGAAAAGGTCTTCTTCATAAGCAAGGTTTGCCTATGAATCTGCAAACTGATTCTAGTAACGTGGAATCAGCTGAAGAGACTCTCTCTCAAACTCCTCAAGTAGGGTCATGGCAGTTTGATGATACATACAAAGGATGGGATTCTGCACTGTGTATGTCCCATCTAGCTGATTCAAGATCAACTGGGAATCCCCTTTTACTAACAACCGCCGAATACCACCTTATTTGGCAATATATAGTCCCATAATCAAGGCTTTATACTCCGCCATGTTGTTAGTGAATCCTACCCCGAGATAAGCAACTAACTTCATGGTAACTCTACGTCGGGGGATCTCGGATTACTACTCCAACACTCCCTTTTTTATTAGGGCCCCTAGATGCTTCGTCAAAATATAATGTGTACATCCACAATGGGTTTACACAGCCTGCCATCATGAACTCCTCTATTCGTAATTATGATAGTCAAAATTTAACATGTTTAGAGGATGAATTGACAGCTCCGTCCCACCTTCTTTATTAAACTCAACAGGGATACTTGTCAACATTTGTAAGCAGTGATGGCAGAAGACTTTGATCTCCCACACAAAGGTTCTGTCTTCTTGCTCAATCACTTTGTATCCTTTGCTCCACCAGATAAGCTTCCCCTGATGGTATCTTTGCTCCAAATATGGGTGCTCCAAATAAGGGATTAACCGCCCCATCAACAAGCTTTAACCGCCCCATCAACTTGAGTTACGTTGTTGGATTGATAAGTCCGTTTATGCAGAAACCATGCAAATCACATTTGGATGTAGTGAGAAGAGTTCTTAGATATGTGAAGAAGACAGTTGGATTTGGGCTGTTTTATGAAAAAGGAATCAAACCTACATTATTTGGATACTCAGATGCAGACTGGGCAGGTAGCTCTATGGATAGAAGATCTACTAGTGGCTATGCATTCTCTTTTGGATTAGCCATGGTAAGTTGGAGCAGTAAGAAGCAACCTACAATTGCTTTATCAAGCACTGAAGCAGAATATAGAGGTATTGCATTGGTAGCATGTGAGCAGACATGGCTAAGATTGATCTTATATGACATTGGGATAGAGATTGATGGTGGAGTCATTATGTATTGTGACAATGTTAGTAGCATTATGTTGGCAAAGAACCCAGTCTACCATGCAAGAACAAAACACATAGAAGTGCACTATCATTTCATTAGAGAAAAAGTCATTGATGGAGAGATTGACTTGGTCCATGTGAAAACAAACGACCAAGTTGTTGATATCTTTACCAAAGAATTAGGTAAAGATAAATTTGAGTACTTCAGGAGTGCACTTGGAGTCTTATGTGTGCAAGCTCATTCTGAGCTTGAGGGGGAGTGTTGATAAATATGTCATATCCTATGGTTGTATGTATCTAAAGTACAACCGTATGTAAAGTGTCTTTAAGTTTGGGGTATCTATCTTTTGAGGATACCATTTTTGAGGGTGTGGACTATGAGAAATAGAGAAGAATAATGGAGGAGAAGAAGACATTGAGCTCCTGACTTCCCATCTGATTGGCCTCACAGACTCCCTCCACTTCGGTTTTCTCACAAACTTGTGGATTTGAGGTTTTACATCAACATAGGCCATGATAGAAAGGTCTTAACTGATTGCACAAGGCAATGGAAATGTCTAATCCTTTACAAAGTGTGTACTAAGAGTAAAAATAAATGAAGTGATGCTTAAATAGTAGGCTGAAAATGATTTAGAACTAATATACAATTGGATGAAGAGACGAAATGGTCTATGTGTTTATATTGGACACATAGCCTCACAATGATCAAGAGAGAGATGATTATAGTTAAACACTTAGTGAATATGCTTAAGATCTAAAAACCTTCAAATTGCTAAGAATAACCATTAGACAATGATTAAAAAATTGATTAGTAGTGTTTAAAGACAATAATATCCAAACTTGGACTGGAGTTTGATTGAATGATAGGATTAAGAGTTACCTTCAGGGCAAGAAGATCTCACTTTTCAGCCTCTACATTTGCAATGAACTTGAATCTTGCTCACTCTGTGATTAGAATCATTGTTAATGACTTCAATAAGAAGAAAATTAAAAAATTTGTGTTGTTCCAATCATATAGTGGGATGCCTTTATAAGGGATGTCATTCTAGAAACAATATCCCAACAAGATGAAGTGCAACAATTGTAAGCAAATAGGACATATCACCAATAAATGTCCTAACTTCCCTGAAGCACCAAAAGAATTGGCAACCAACTATGTCTCCGAAGCACCTAATGACTACCTTTTTAGTATATGTTGTATGACCACCTTTTTAGTTTCTATTGTATCATATTTCCCTAAACATCCTTGTAGCATGCTTTATAAAGGCATCTCACTAATTGATTTGGAGGGGGGGACATTTCCATGCTATATGATCCAATGCCACCTTGGCATTGAGGTGGGATGTTAGAAGTATAGCATGAGAATCCTATATACGAAATATCATGAGAACCCTATGTAAGCAAGGTTGCATGAGCGAAAGTGAGGTGTGAATGGACTAGAGAACAGGGAGAAACCTAACCCTAGCTCATCGAGTGGCTATATAAATATCCCTAAGGGTTAGTCTCAATGTAGATGAGAGAGTGTACTAGTTGTACTTCATGATCAAATAAATAAACAAGATCTCTTTCCTGTACTTGAGCTCTCTTCTCCCTCTTGTGCACACTCTTCCATGTTGCAACTCTTATATTCCAACATGGAGGAAAGAAGAAGAAGGCATAGGCCAAGGACAAGAAGGACGAGGATAAGAAGGGGACTCATCTCAAAGATAAGTGCTAGCAAAAGTACCTCCATTTGAAACCAAAGGAGAAGGATTTGAAGGATTCAAAGGTTTCCCTAGCAATGATATAGTTTTTCCTTGTGCATGTATTTGTTGAGGAGGATATAGCTCTTGCTTCTTTTGCTCATGAGAAGCCTTGTCTCATAGAGAGTGGGGCTTCTTCTCACATGACCTATAATAGATAAGATTGGCTTTTGGATCTAAGTGCCAAAGGGGGAATAGTCACCATTGGTGACAACTCTGCCATGCTTATTCAAGGAGTGGGGATTGTTCCTTTCCATGTAGGTAGTCTTCTTCAACCAAAGTTCTCTATATACTTGATCTAGGTTTTAACCTCTTATCTATTCATTGTCTCACATGGCTTGCTACCCATGCGGTATTTATGACTCCTTATGGTCATCTCAATTCCAATGTTATACAATGAGCTTCTTGGAAGAAGATGGTGGAGGGACTTTTTAAATTTCCTCCTATTCACACTTTGTGCCCAAACTGCTTGGGGGAAAATTAGAATAGGTAGCCACATCCCCACACTACCACTAAGAGGGCTTCTACCTTGCTTGAGTTGATTCACACGGACCTTTGTGGCCCTATGGGCAATACCTCCCTTGGGAAGGCCAAGTATTTGATGATGATTGTAGATAACTTGAATCATTATGTGTGGCCTTATTTTCTGGAGTACAAGAGCGAAGTGTACTCCTATTTTGGTGAGTGGAAGGTGTTTTTGGAGACTAAAAATACTTTTTGAGTTTGTGGTGTATGAGAAGATCATGGTGGAGAGTTCAGTTCTAGCCTATTTTCTTAGTTTCCTAGGAGTCATGACATTCGGGTAGAATATACCCATCAAAACACACCCTCAAAGAATGGTGTGGTGGAGCATTCAAATTGAACTATACTATAGATGCCCTGATTGAAGCATTCAGGTAGAGCATACCCATTCAAACACACCCTCAGAGAATGATGTGGTGGATCATGCAAATTGAACTATGCTAGAGATGCCCAAATTGCAGCATCGGGGTCTTCTTCAATTTGCAACCATTTCTTGACTTTTGCATTATAGAACATGACTCCCTATGAGGCTTTCTTTGGTTGAAAGACTTGCGTGTCTCACTTTTGCATCTTTGACTATGATGCATTTGCCCATGTGGACAAGAAGAAGATGAAGACAAATCTTGCTTGAGGTGAGTAGGGATGTGATCTTTCACAAGGCTTTAGCCTCCAAGGATCCTATTAATGGTTCTATTCTAGGTGATTCTTCAACATTGACTAACCCTCCGCCACCCTCAGTTCCTCTCCTTCCTTCCAAGTTGCCTCATTGCACCCTTTCTTCATCTTTGTCGCCTCCCCCTCCCCCTCCTCCTTCTCCACCCTCTACTCTGGCTTCCCTACCTTTGAGGGGTGCAACTACTACTTCTTCTTCATCACATACTTCCACCCCTCAGCCTCCCCTTCAAAGTCTTCTAAGGTTGATCAAATGTCAAAGGGGGAGCTTTTTTTAGATGAGGAGGATTTACTTTACCTTGGTAAGGGGGATTCCCTACCCTAGACATGTGTATTATAGGTATTAGAGGCTAATTAGTCTCCCTCGTAGCAAGATTTTAGCCTATTCAGGTCCCTCCTTGGTACCGACTGCTCATGTAGGATTCTGGTGTTTCTCACATTTTTTCTACTCCTCTAGGTCCACACATATGAACTTGCTTACAAGTCAAGAAGAACAGTTCACTTTGTGTGAACTATGATCTTATGTCAGAGATTGTTCATGATAGTGAGCCTATGACAATTGATGTAAGAAGCTGGGAATACTTAGAATGTTAATAATATGCCATGTCACACTGACACTGGTATATAAGGAGAGAAGTTGTAATTTTTCACATCTTTTTGACATATCAATACAATTACAATCTTTCTCTCCCTTCTTGCTCCAAGCTTCCATGGCTTCTTCATCTTTCCTGTCTTTCTCTCTCCAATTCTAGTCTTTCTCTCTCCTCGTCACTCTATTTCTCTCTCTTCCTGCAGTCTTTCTCTCTCCTCTGCAGTCTTTCTCTCTCCTCTTTCTCTCTCCCTAGTTCTCTCTCTGACAAGTGGTATCAGAGCTTCAGTCTTTGATCCATTATTTTCTTCCATTTTCACTCTCATTTTTCCTATTTCAAAACCAATTTCAGACAAAAATGGTACAAGACAGTGACTAGTGGAGTGCTGCAGGACAACTACAGTTAGCAATGACTACATCTGGAGATATTCAAGGTCAGATATGGCGGGTAAAGGCTTAAATGGCTGGACGTCATCAAATTTTATGCAAAAATGGAGGTAACTAGGGTAAAGGATGGTTAACCGGGCTTAGTTTGAGAACAAACTGTGGTTACTTTCAAAAGAGGGGTTTCTCTTTCCCCTTTCCTGGAGTTTCCTGCAGGTTTCATGGAAGATCAGCCCTAAAGATCACTTCATCTCTCTCAAACCCCTGAGTTTCTTGGCCAACCATTACTTGGAATAGCTTCCCCAGATCAAGACCTTCAGAATGAGCACAAGGTTGCTCAGTGTTGCCTCAGCCATGGAGCAGGAAACAGCCCCGAAAATTGCGGCGCAATTTTCGGGCTGATTCCAGCCTGCATCCTGCTCAGGTTGCTTCCTCATCAGCCCTTGGCACTCTCCCTGATCCCTTGGCAAGTAAAATCTTCAGCAAACAAAGGAGGATTCAGCTCCCTTTCATGATTCTTCAGCATCTCTTGAACTTTACATGAACAGTCCATGGGCAGCCATGAAAGCTTCAGCTCAAGCTTCCATTTCTTGACAATTTCTTGAAGATTCTTCATCCTTTTTGGCCCGTGGAATCATTTCAGCAAGGATTCTTCAACAAATTGCAAGGATTAAGCACGGGATGGCTTAAGATTGAAGATCAAGAGCTTCTATGGAGCAAAAATTTGGGGGAAACGGGTTTAATGCTTCAATTTCAAGCATTTGAAGCTTCAAGATTGGTCTCTACCATCAGATAAGCAAGCTTCTTGGATTATTTTGCTAACATTGGACAACCGGGAGCCCTATCAAGCATTTGGCAAGTTATTTCCAGCCATGTCAAGGTATTTCTCTTCAATTTTTAATCTCTCTCATTAATCCAATTGCTGAGCTTAAGCCATTTGACTGAGAGATTAAAGAATTGAACATTTTCATCAAATTCTCAGCCAACCTTTGCTTGAATTCATCTATTCATGAATGCAATGCTTGCTTAATGCATATTAGCTTCAATCAGTGAATGAAGGGCCTTAATTTGAGATTTCAGCATAACATTTGAATCCTATGGACTGAATACATTGATTGATTCCTTTGCTTACCCTAATCCAATTGATTGGTTGATTCTCTTTTGCCTAAATTGGAAAATTGTAAAGGGTAAGTACTAGCAATCAGTGAGTCACTGAATTGCATAGGTAAAACCCTTCTCCCATCTCAAGTTCTTTTATCTCAATCAATTGCATCTCATGAAAGGCTGAATGAATATTTTCCAAATGCATATCATGCTGATTGCTTAGTACACTAGCCTCTGCCATGTTGATATTCCCACCGAGGAAAAAGGTGGATGCCGGGGGAGATAGTGGGACAAAAGAGAGGTGACCCTCCCTCACTATCGAAGATCCCGAAGGGGTGCAACCAACCGACCCGGGGGGAACTTTGCCCACCTCCCGGTGATTCGGAGCCCGTGTAGGGAGCCCGTCCTGCCGTTTTATCCCTCACACAGGTACAGCGAGTGGAGAATTGAAGATTGAAGACTTTCCAACGACTCAAGTACCTATTGGAGTAAAACAGGGTAAAACAGGGCATTTTCAGGTTACCCACAGGGTATTTACAGGTGGATACAGGTACACCCTTTGATACTGAAGTACAGGTGCAGGTACTACAGGGTACTCACAGGTCCTATATACCCCTTTGCAGGGTTTGGTAGCCTTTGGAGGTTACTTTCTTGCATTACAGGGTCAAAACAGGGCACTTACAGGTCTAAACAGGGTGCAGGACTGGACAGTTCAGACTCTGAAAGTCAGCTACAGAATTTTCTGTCCTAAACCTGTTATAGCGTGCTATAGCTCATCTCGAAGAGGGCATTGTAAGCTTCGATTTGCACAAAAAAGTTTTGCAATCGGAGTTTTCTAGCCAAAGTTATAGCCGTTTTACTGACAGGGGGTACTGCAGGACTGCACTAGTATGGCAGGACATAAAGGTAAAAATAAGGTCCAGGAGGACTATGCACAGCAAATCAGGGATTCTATGATGGAAAGCACACTTCAAGAGAACCCTGAAGAGCCTCAACAAGGAGAGATTAGTATTCTCAATGACGCTTTGTGTGCCCATGAACTAAGACATAAGGAACGTCATGAAGCTATTTTGTCAGTAATGGAGCATATGGTTTTATCTCATGGACAAACGAAGTCTACGCTTGATAAGTTGATGGAATCAACTACCCAAACCAAGGCTTCCATTGATAAGTTGGTAGAATCTAATGCCCAACTTATGGCACAATTTTCTCAACTCATGCAGTCACAAAAGGGATCAAAAGAAGCAAATGAGAAGGCTTGTTCAAATAGTGACCCCTCAGTTCCACTTCAGCCATCCAACCAAAATGGTTATGGGGATGGGATAATAGGAAGAAGAGGCATACCCAATAGTCAATATGAAGTGGGAGAAGCTTCACAAAGGCATGATGACTATTTGGGCAGTTTGAATGGCGCCAATACTCAAGCTTTTGGACTGCATACTCAGCATTCTAGGGGTGCTTTACCAACAGGAAGATTACAGGGTAATTCTCAGCCACCTGTTGGAAGATTTCAATCTCATTTTGGGGGTTCTGTACTTAGAAATTCCGATCAGCCAGTTTTGGGACAGCAACCTTTCCATGATAGAGAGTTCAAGGATAAAATTGTTTTATCCAAATTCAATGGCCAGTCATCTTCACCATCAGAATTAGAGGAATGGACTTCTAAGATGGAGTCTTATTTTGACATATTTCCTAAAACTGATGACATGAAGATACATTTTGCCTCCCTCCACTTAGAAGGATTTGCTCACACTTGGTGGAGGTATATCAAGAAAGAGAATGTACTTATTGAGAATTGGGAAGCTTTTAAGGCACTTATGGCTGAAGTCTTTGTTTCACCTCTTGAGAAAGAGAAGTTAGAACGAAGATGGTACAACTTGGAACAAAGGAGCCTAAGTGTAAGAGATTATACAAACCAATTCCTTAACTTGACCATGTATGTGGAAAACATCAGTGATGAGGCCAAGTTACACAAGTTCATGTATGGTTTGGAACCATCCTTGTCAGCTGATGTTATGGCGCAAAATCCTACTTCACTTTTCAAGGCTATTGAGCTTGCAGAGCGCTTTGGAAGGAAGTATAGGAAAGAATCTTCATTTCAGCCAAGTTATGGACAGCCAAGGACTGTTTTAAAGCAAGGGCAAGTTGGTAACAATTATGGCAGCAACCATATGCCTAGTGGGAGCTTACGGATACCAACTTATCCCCCATTTAATGCTTCTAGGCTTCAAGGCAATTTCAGGACAGCAAACAGTCCAAAGGTTGAATTTAAGCAAGGTGACAATAAGCCTAAGTCTACTTCAGCCAATACAAATTCTAGAAATATTCCCATGGATCTTTACAAGGAAAGAAAGGACAAAGGCTTATGCTTCAAGTGTGGAGAAAAGTATACTCCTGACCATGCTTCAAAGTGTGTATACAAAAATGCCAAGCCAAAAATTCAGAGTATGCTAGTTCTTGAGGATTTTGAAAATGACATAGATGAAGTTAATACAGTCCCAATCAATGCTGAAAATGAAGATTTCGAGGATGCTGGTGGACATGAGTACTTCTATGATCCATCTGACTCTTTTCCTTTTGATCCGGGCGGTGATATCCCATTTGATCCTGGTGGATTTTGTAATGAGTTTCCTGCTGCCACTAATTGTTCTATCTCTATGGATGCTTGGACGGGATCTAAGAACCCTAATACACTTCGTATGAAGGGAAGCATATGTGGAAAGCCAGTGTTCATCCTGATAGATAGTGGCAGTACCCACAGTTTTGTCAATAAATCCATTTTGTACAAGTTGAATTGTGTTCCCACCGACTTACAGCAGCCCATTAGAGTACAAGTGGCTAATGGTGAAGAGGAAATCAGCACACAGATTTGTCCACAGGTTTCTTTGCAGATGGCTGAAAATTTTGAAGTCAAAGTAAACCTGATCACTTTGGAAATGGGGCCCATAGATATTGTACTTGGTTGTGACTGGTTGATGACCTTAGGCAGGATTACTATGGATTTCTCACAGTTATATATAGAGTTTTTCTCCAATGGACAGCTCATCCGTTTACAGGGGATCCCTAGTAGATCTGATTTTCAGCTTATCACCATTCAACAACTCAAGAAAGAGTACAAGAAGCGCTCACAGATATTTGTATTGCATTTGAACAAAGAAACACAGGATCAGCCCAAAAATTCAGCAAACCATCCAGCCTTGACAGCTCTTCTTGAGGAGTACAGAGATTTATTTGAAGTACCTACTTCATTGCCTCCTAAGAGAGCGGTGGATCACCCCATTGATTTGGAACCCAACTCAAAGACGATCAATAAGCCACCTTACAGACTATCAAAATGCGAACGAGAGGAAGTAGCCAAGCAAATCAAAGAGCTTCTTGAAATGGGATTTATTGAACCAAGTTCTTCACCGTATGCATCCCCAGTCCTGTTAGTCAAAAAGAAAGATGGATCTTTCAGAATGTGCATTGACTACAGGGATCTTAACAAGATAACAGTGAAGAACAGGTATCCTATACCCAGGATAGATGATTTGCTTGATGAGCTTAAGGGGGCTCGATTCTTCACGAAGATTGATTTGAGATCAGGGTATCATCAGATTCGCATGAGAGAGGGTGATGAGGTCAAGACTGCTTTTAGGACTGATCGTGGGCTTTACCATTTCTTGGTGATGCCATTCGGCCTTACAAACGCTCCAGCTACCTTTCAAAGTTTGATGAATAAGATTCTACAACCTTTCCTCTTTCAGTTTGTCTTGGTATTCTTCGACGACATTTTGATCTACAGCAAGACTTTTCAGGATCATTTGTCGCATATGAGGAGGGTTTTTGATGTGTTGAGACATCATAGGCTTTTTGCTAAGGAGAAGAAGTGTTCTTTCATGCAGACTGAAGTGGAATACTTGGGACATATAGTCAGTGAAAAAGGAATACAGGCTGATCCCAAGAAGGTGCAATGCATAAAAGATTGGCCAACGCCTACTACTACTACCTCTCTTAGAGGATTTCTTGGTCTATCTTCATTCTATCGCAGATTTATAAAGCATTATGCGGCAATTGCAGCCCCTTTAACTGACAGGTTGAAGAAAGAGGCTTTCTTTTGGGATTCTCTTGCAGATAGCAGCTTCAACCAGTTAAAGGAATTACTTACCTCTGCTCCTATTCTTGTATGCCCGGATTTCTCTAAAGAGTTTACTATACAATGTGATGCTAGTGGCCGTGGCATTGGGGCTGTTTTGCTTCAGGAGCATGGAGTAATTGCATTTGAAAGCCGTAAGCTTACTGATAAGGAGATGGCCATGAATGTTTATGATCAGGAAATGTTGGCTATTCTGCATGCAATCAAGAAATGGCACCATTACTTATATGGCAGCCGATTCAGAGTGCATAGTGATCATCGCGTACTCAAGTATTTCCTTACTCAGTCAAATCTTACTCCAAAGCAACGACGATGGGTAGCAACATTACAAAATTATGACTTTGACATCACTCATACAAGGGGCAAAGATAACATAGTGGCTGATTCTCTCTCTCGTATGTGGGCCTGCAAAGTATCAGCCATGACGGAATTACATAGTGATTGGATTGAAGAGCTACAAGAGGCATATCTCTTAGATGAGGAATTCAGCCAAATCTTTCAGAAATTACAGCAAGGTCTCATGGAAGAAAACTCGCACTACCAGCTTAAAAATGGTCTTATTTGGTGGAAGGGCAAGATTGTTATTCCTTCTACTTCTTCCTTCAAGCGAAAAATTATGGAGGAGATGCATTCTTCGCCTTTAGCTGGACACTTGGGAGTTTTCAAGACTTATGACAGGATCAGCAAGAGCTTTTATTGGAAAGGACTGTGGAAAGATGTCAAGGACTTCGTTATGAAGTGTATGCCTTGTCAGCAAAATAAGGATAGCACCCATAAGCCAGGAGGTTTATTGCAGCCATTGCCTATTCCTACGGGTAAATGGACTCATATTACTATGGACTTTATCACTGGCTTACCTACTACCAAGAAGGGGTGGAATAGCATTTATGTGGTGGTTGACAGACTCACCAAAGCAGCTCATTTTATCCCAACAAAAATTCAGTTTACTGCTTCTCAGGTGGCCAACCAGTTTATGGAGCATATTTTCAGATTGCATGGATTACCGCAGGTGATTGTCCATGATAGGGACTCAAAGTTTATGAGTAACTTTTGGCAAGCGGTATTTACATCTATGGGTACCAAGTTGGCTCCATCTACGGCTTATCATCCCCAAACTGATGGACAGACAGAGAGAGTTAATAAATGGTTGGAGACTTATCTTCGCCATTTTTGCTATGATGTCCAAACCTCATGGGATTCTTGGTTACACCTGGCTGAGTTTGCCTATAATAATTCCACTCATGCGAGCATAGGAGTTTCACCCTTTGAGGCTTTGTATGGTTACAAGGTGCCCCTACCCACAGTCATTTTTAACGAAAAGATCAACCCTCATGGGAAGGAAGAGTTGGATAGAATGCAGACCCTTCTTCAGCAATGCAAGGTGAATCTAAGGAAGGCTCAAGATCAGATGAAGATGTATGCTGATGAGAAGAGGAGGCCTTTAGAGTTCCAGGAAGGAGAGCTGGTTTTGTTGAAGGTGCCCAAATCCAAGTATTCTACATTGAAAGATGGATCCAGTAATAAGCTTGCCCACAGATTCTATGGCCCTTACAGGATCCTTAAGCGGATTGGAGATTTGGCTTACAGACTAGAGCTTCCCTCTTCTACAAAGATTCATAACGTCTTCCATGTTAGTCAGCTCAAGCCCTATTATGGTGATCCAGTGGATTTAGTTGATGAGCTGCCACCTATTGATGAAGATGGTATTGTTCAGTACATCCCAGAGGCTGTTATAGGTCAGCGTGAAAAGAAGCTTCGATCACGTTCTATTGTGGAATATTTGATTAAATGGAGAGGTTTACCCTCTGAAGAGGCTTCTTGGAGACCTGATTCAATATTGGATGAGTATCCATACTTGAAGGATACATTAGTGGCTGAAGTCTATTGCTTATGGAGCTAGTATTGGTGCAGACTGGTTCAGGACAGCACACTGTTTTAGAACAGTTTTTGTCGTACTTCATTTTCAGAATTGAGCTATCTACATGAGCTTAAAGTACTCTTCAAGAGCTTCGTTTTGATATGTGGTACACTTCATTTGGACACTTCTATCAAAAGTTATGGCTGATTTGGTCCAACAGGGACTGTTATTCCAGCAAGCTGTCTACTTTCTTCTGGAACTATTTGTTGAAGATTCTATGGCTCCAATGGCTTCTAAGGTTCTTCAAATCATGTATATAGCAGGGTCCACTTTTCGTACTTCAAATTCAGCCCTTGTAATGATAAATTCTTCACTCATTCCCTATTTGTTAAGCTGTAAAACAGAGTAGTACTCTGTTCTATCCATCTTTTCTTTAGCTCTTTCTAGTTTTGTTTTTGGGGACAAAAACTTTTGGGAAGGGATGGATTGTAAGAAGCTGGGAATACTTAGAATGTTAATAATATGCCATGTCACACTGACACTGGTATATAAGGAGAGAAGTTGTAATTTTTCACATCTTTTTGACATATCAATACAATTACAATCTTTCTCTCCCTTCTTGCTCCAAGCTTCCATGGCTTCTTCATCTTTCCTGTCTTTCTCTCTCCAATTCTAGTCTTTCTCTCTCCTCGTCACTCTATTTCTCTCTCTTCCTGCAGTCTTTCTCTCTCCTCTGCAGTCTTTCTCTCTCCTCTTTCTCTCTCCCTAGTTCTCTCTCTGACAATTGAGGAGAATCTTGCATAGGATATTTGGCTTCAGGCCATGCAAGAGGAGCTCAATTCTCTCAAGCATAATCAAAATTGGGAATTGGTTCCATGTCCCTTGAAGTAAAAAGTGATAGGTGGTGTGAAGTGGGTCTATAAGGCTACATACCTTGCGGATGGCTCCTTGGACAAGCACAAAGCTAGGCTTGTTGCCAAGGGTTTTGCTCCAAGGGTAGGTTTAGGCTATTTTGAGACTTTTGCACCCACAACTTATATGTCTATCGACTTATTTTGGCTTTTTCTGCCCAGCACTCTTGGTTTGTTTATCATATGGATGACACCCATTATAAGTGTATTGTTGATTCCCTCATCTAGCTTATTCACACTCAGTAAGATGTTTCTTTTTTTGTGGCATTGTTGTCCTCTTTCATGAAGACACCCACTCATAAGCATTAGAGAGAAGCTTTGTGCATTCTTCTTTATTTATAGGGACTCGATCATATAGGATCATGTATGGAGAGGGGGTTATTCTCTTTGGTTGGAGTGATTATGACTGGGTAGATGACAGGGATTTGTGACAATCCACTATAAGTTATTCCTTCTCCCTTAGATCAAGAGTTATTTGATGTAGTAGCAAGAGGCAGCCTACTATGGCCCTTTCTTCTACAAAGACCACCTTTTTAAGTATATGTTGTATCATCTTTCCATAAACATCATTGTATCCTACCTTATAAAGGCTATAACGTGGTGAATTAAGGATTCATCTAGGTGCAACATTATTATAGCTTGGACTCTTTGATCATCTTCGACATCTATAGGGTCTAATGGGTTAATGGCCTTGGTCCCTTTGATGAAGGGAAAGTAACCCCTCTCCATCATTTTATATTTCACTAGTACTTGCCATGGATGGAATTCTCTTCCATCAAACTTGTGGATTTGAGGTTTCACATCAAGATAGGCCATGATAGGAAGGTCTTAACTGATTGCACAAGGGAATGACAATGTCTAATCCTTTAAAAAGTGGGTACTAGGAGCAAAAGTAAATGAAGTGATGCTTAGATAGTAGGTTGAAAATGATTTAGAATTGATATACAATTAGATGAAGAGATGAAATGTTCTATGTGTTTATATTGGACACATAGTCTCACAATGATCAAGAGAGATGATTATAGTTAAACACTTAGTGAATATGCCTAAGGTCTATAAATCTTCAAATTGCCAAGAATAACCATCAAACAATGATAAACAAATTGATCATGTGTTTAAAGACAGTAATATCCAAACTTGGTGAAATGCTTGTGTTGGATTTTGATTGAATGATAGGATTAAGAGTTACCTTCAGGGCAAGAAGATCTCACTTTTCAGCCTCTAGATCTACAATGAACTTGAATCTTGCTCACTCTAAGATTAGAATCATTGTTTATGACTTCAGTAAGAAGAAAATTTAAAAAATGAAGTTTTTTAGCTGTGGCTGCCAAATTGGGTGATAATTAGGGTTTGGCCCATAATGGCTAGCACAAAAGGAGTTTCAGCAAACCCTTTTAGGTGGGAGTAGCCCTATTGGGGGCCTACCAAAGCCCTATGGTGGCTTGCCAAATTGTGTCTTGTGCAAGCCACCACAATTGTCAAAATGTGATGCTATAAAAAATTGTGTTGTTTTCACACAAGAGACATTGTTATCCTTTTCAGTGGCCAATGTTAAGGTATGAAGTGATGAGCAACTATGCCCTGAGGTGGGGAAGAAATCCTAGTTGAAACTAGGAGCTAATATGCCCTCACCAAGTCCTCCATAGATTGTTGGTCCAAATTTGGCTATGAAGATTGAGAGGTTACGATGAAAAATGAAACTTTCTTGTATACTCAACTCAGATAGGATTAGGGGAAGCTTAAAGGATCAAAGATGGCTCTAACGTCATGTTGGAATATCATAGTTGCATCATGGAAGAGTGTGCAAAATAGGGAGAAGAGAGTTGAAGTACAAGAAAGAGATCTTGCTTATTCAACTGCTCATGAAGTACAACTAGAAAACTCTCAAATGTGCTATACTTCTAACACCCCTCCTCAATGCCAAGGTGACATTGAATCACATAGCATAAAAATGTCCCCCCCCCCCCCCCCCCCCCCCAATCATATAGTGGGATGCCTTTATAAGGTAGGCTACAATGATATTTATGGAAAGATGATACAACATATACTTGAAAAGGTGGTCATTAGGTGCTTTGAAGATATAGTCGACCTCCAATTATTTTTGTGCTTGTATTCCAATTACAGTCCCTTCATGTGGGAAATGAATTTTTGCAAGTCTTCTCCTTGCTTGTATTCCAAGTTAAAGAACTCTATTTTGAGGAAGATTTTGGAGTTATTTCCTCTTGCAACATACAATTTCTCAAGCTCATTCCACTTCTCCTTTGCATTTGTAAGTTGATCAATGTGGTGGATTAGGGATTCATCTAGGTGCAACATTATTTATAGCTTGGACTCTTTCATCATCTTTTACATCTGTAGGGTTGGATGGGTCAATGGCCTTAGTGCCTATGAAGGTCCAATAACCCCTCTCCATCATTTTATATTTTACTAATATCTACCATGGATGGAAGTCTCTCCCATCAAACTTGCAGATTTGAGGTTTTACATCAACATAGGCCATGATAGGAAGATCTTACCGATTGCACAAGGCAATGGCAGGTTCTAATCCTTTACACAAAGCATGCACCAAGAGTAGAAGTAAATGAAATGATGCTTAGATAGTAGGCTAAAAGAAAGTTAGAACTCATATACGATTGGATGAGGAAATGAAATGGTGGACGTGTTTATATCTAACACATATCCTTACAATGGTCAAGAGAGAGACAATGATAGTTAAGCACTTAATGAATATGCTTAAGGTCTAAAAACCTTCAAATTGCTGAGAATAACTAGTAAGCAATGATAAATAGATTGATCTATAGTGTTTAGAAACACTAATATCCAAGCTTGGTGAAAATGCTTGTGTTGGAGTTCAATTAAATGACAAGGCTGAGAGTCACCTTCAGTGTAAGAAATTCTAAGTTTTCAACCTCTAGATCTACAATGAACTTGAATCTTACTCAACTAGTGATTATAATAATTGGTAATGAATTCATCAAAGAAGAAAATTGAAAAAATCAATAGTCAAGATTTTTGGGTATGGTTGTTAGACAATGTGACAGTTAGGGTTTGGCCCATAGTGGCTAGCATACAAGGAATTTTGGCAAACCCTTTTAGGTGGGCATAGCCACTTGGGGGACTATTAAATTCCCATAGAGTTTTCCATGATTTCACCTTGTGTAGGCCACCCCAACTATTGAAATGTGATGCTATTAGAAACTATATCATTTTCAGACAGGAGACAATGCTGCCCTTTTCTGTGGCCAATGTAAAGGTATGAAGTGATGAGTAGCTACACTCTGAGAGGTGGAAAAGAAGTCTCCAAAAGAAACTAGTAGGTAATATGCCCTCCTTGTCCCTCACCAAGTCCACAACCGACTGTTGGTCTAGATTTAACTATGGAGCTTGAGAGGTTAAGAAAAAGAATGAAACTTTCTTGTGTACTAAACCGAGGTAGAATTAGGAAAAGCTTAAAGGATTATAGATGGCTCTGACACCATGTTAGAATATTAGACTTGCAGCATGGAAGAGTGTGCACAAGAGGGAGAAGAGAGATCAAGTACAAGAAAGAGATCTTGCTTATTCAATTCTTTGCTCATGAAGTGCAACTATTATACTCTCTCAGCTACACTGAGAATGACCAAATTGTTTATATAGCCAGTAGATGAGCTAGAGTTAGGTTATCCCCCATCCTCTAGTCCATTCATACCTCACCAGGTTCACTTTGCCCCCTTGCTTACATAGGGTTCTCATGCTATACTTCTAGCACCCCTCCTCAATGCCATGGTGGGATTGGATCGCATAGCATGGAAATGTTTCCCCCCCTCCTCCCCCCTCAATCAATTAGCGGGATGCCTTTTTACAAAGAAGGTACAAGGATGTTTATGGAAAGATGATACAATATATACTAAAAAAGGTGGTCATCACATGCTTTGGAGGCATAGTTGGCTGCCAATTCTTTTGATGATTTAGGGAGTTACAACATTTACTAGTGATATGTCTTGTTTTCTTACATTTGTTGTGCTTCATCTTGTTGGGATATTTTTTCCAACTGTTTCTTACAATATGTCCCTTTTGATTGCAAAAGGAACATTTAATGGTAACAATACGAACTAAGAGTTGATCTCTAGTTTGCTGAGGTAGGTGTTGAGCTAGTGCTACCTTTATTTTGATTTCTTTTCTCCTCATCTAGACAAGGTTGAATGACACCTTCAAGTGTAGGATTTGGTACATTTGTTAGAGCAGTTACAAGAGTTGGGAAGACTTTTCTTATAGCTTTTAAAAGTATTGCAATGGAATCTTCTTTAGCACTAGACCTTGGGCTAAAGGCCATCAGTCCCTTCATGTGGGAAATGAAATTTCCCAAGTCTTCTCCTTGCTTGTATTCCAAGATGAAGAACTCTATTTTAAGGAAGATTTTGGAGTTATTTTCTCTTGCACCATACAATTTCTTGAGCTCATCCCACTTCTCCTTTGTAGTTGCAAGTTGATCAATGTGATGGATTAAGAATTCATCCAGGTGAAACATTATTATAGCTCGGGCTCTTTGATCATCTTCTACATCTATAGGGTCTGATGGATCAATGGCCTTAGTACCTTTGATGGAGGGCCAATAATCCCTCTCCATCATTTTATACTTCACTAACACTTACCATGGATGGAATTCTCTCCCATCAAACTTGCAAATTTGAGGTTTTATATCAACATAGATCATGATAGGAAGGTCTTAATGATTGCACAAGGCAATGGCAATCTCTAATCCTTTACAAAGTGGGCACTAAGAGAAGAAGTAAATGAAATGATGCTTAAATAGTAGGATAAAAATTATTTAGAACTATTATACAATTGGATGAAGAGATGAAATGGTTTATGTGTTTATCTTATAGACATAGCCTTACAATGGTCGAGAGAGATGATGATAGTTAACCACTTAGTGAATATGCTTAAGGTCTAAAAATCTTCAAATTACTAAAAATAACAAAAAAAAGATAAACAAATTGATCATTATTTTTTAAAAACATTAATATCCAAGCTTGGTGAAATGCTTGTATTGGAGTCTAATTGAATGACGGGATTGAGAGTCACCTCTGAGGCAAGAAGCTTTGAGTTTTGAGCCTCTAGATTTGCAATGAAATTGAATCTTATTTAGTTAGTGATTAGAATTGCTGCTAATGACTTCTGTAAGAAGAAAACTTTAAAAAATCAAGATTCAAGTTTTTTGGCTATGGTTGCCAGACAGGGTGATGGTTAGCCCACAATGGCTAGCACACAGAAGGAATTCTCGCAAACCCTTTTAGGTGGAGGTAGCCCACTTTGGGGCTACCAAATCCCCATGGTGGCTGCCATGATTATGCCTTGTAAAGGCTGCTCCAACTATCAAAATGACATGCTATTCAGCTATGGAGGTTGAGATGTTAGGATGAAGAATGAAACTTTCATGTGTACTCAATTGACATAGGATTAGCCTGAAGCTTAAAGGATCAGAGACGGCTCTAATACCATCTTGGAATATTAGATTTTTAGCATGGAGAAGTGTGCACAAGAGGGAGTAGAGAGCTCAAGTACAAGAAAGAGATCTTGCTTATTCAATTGCTCATGAAGTACAACTGGTACACTCTCTCATCTACACTGAGATTGAGCCTTAGGGCTATTTATATAGCCACTAGATGAGCTAGGTTAGGCTTTTCCCCATCATCTAGTCCATTTACATCTCACCTTCCCTTATGCCCCCTTTCTTACATAGGGTTGTCATGATATACTTATAATACCCCTCCTCAATGCCAAGCTTGCATTGGATCACATGACATGGAAATGCCGCCCCCCCCCCCCCCCCAAATCAATTAGTGGGATGCCTTTGTAAAGTAGACTACAAGGATGTTTATGGAAAGATGATATAATACATACTAAAAACGGTGGTCATCAAGTGCTTTGGAGACATAGTTGACCTCCAATTCTTTTGGTGCTTCAGGGGAGTTAGGTCAGTCCATTCACACCTCACCTTCCCTCATGCACCCTTGCGTACATAGGGTTCTCATGCTATTACTTACATAGGGTTCTCAAGCTATACTTCTAACACTCCTCCTATACATGTAGTTATTGCCTTGGTGGAGCTAGAACCATTGGCCCTAACCTCTCTAAGTCGCTCATCATGCTCCAAGACAAGCGAAGAAAGTTTCTCCTATAAGAGTGTCTTGTAGGTCCTTGATGTGATAAGGCTAGTGTAGAAGACATCAAAATGAGGAGATGGTAGCTGAGTCAAAAGAATCATAGCTATGTCTTCAAAGGATATCATCCAACCAAGAGAGGCAAGCTCACCTCTCATGTCCTCCATCTTTGTGATGTGCTCCTTCATTTAGAAGGAATCATCAAGAGTAAGCATCCACAACTTCTTCTCAAGGGAAATCTTGTGGGAAAACATATTGTGATGATACAGAGATGCAAGCTTCTTCCACACTTTCACCGCAGTCTTCAACCTTTGAACATGCACAAGGATAGAATCATGAAAACTCATAAAGAGAAAGGATCAAGTTTGAGAGTTGAGCCAACCCCATAAGGCTGCATGGTCCATAGAAGTTCCATCAGCTGAATCCTCCTTAGGACAAGGGATGGAATCTAAAGCAAGAGCCCAAAGATAGGAGGGATCGAGTATACACTCCACCTTACACAACCACAACAAATAGGTCAAACAATTGAGTTTGTCTTCTTTGGGTAATGAAGATAAGACATGCATGTGCACTAAGGGAATCAAGGACATCATCTTCACTCAAGACACATCCTTTTTTGAAAGATGAATAGAAGGAGGATGAGTGAGAATGGTAGACTCCTCTCACATAGACTATAATCATGATAATCATGTCTTTGCTAAAAAGAGTATTTGGAAATAAGCTCCTCCTCTAAGTCATCAAATATTTTGAATTGATAAGACATCTTCAATCTTGAAATCACCCAAAAATATGCATTTATCAAAGAAACAACTATCTCCTATCACCAAGAAACTGTCGCCTGCACAAAAAGATATCGTCTACAAAGCAGAAAGTTGTTGCCTATGCCTAGGAAGTTGTCGCCTACAACAAGATGTCATCACTTGCACTAAGGAGAGGTCACTTGCAAAATGAAAATTTATGTTTTTTTCAAAACGTAGAAAGCTGTGATGCTTGATGATTGGACAAGGTCGCTTGGTCCTCAGATGATATAACCTAGTTGTCAAAAGGGTGGAGCACCTTCATAGACCATAAATGCAGTAAAATGAAAGCTAAAAATCTACATTTATAAGATCTGGCGGGGGTTGCTCCTCTATGATGAAAACTTGCTCTTCTACAAGAAATCCCTAGATTGTATCCTCACTTAGACAATGATACCATCTGAGAGTGCACAATGGAAGAGAAATACAAACATAGAGAGAAGCGAAGAGAGAGAAAGAGAGGAAGAAAAAGATGAAGGAAGAATACTGCACTGACTGAAGAAGAATGCTAATACAATGATGATGGACTAATCAATCCTTGCACATATCCCAAAGCGTTAGTGATGGCACCAAATCAGGTTGATAATGACAGCGACACCAAGCACAGAGAGTCGGAGTGTATATGCAAGGGAAGACTGAAGATTGAAGACTATGTGTATCTATTAAGTGTGGGTTTGGCTATAAATAGCCAAATCACCAAAAATCTAGCTGACCTACTCTTATAGGGGAAATTAAATGTTAGCCACCAATATTTAATGCTCATCACAGTGATGCTAGAAAAATAGGAGTGGCCTCAAAAAAATCCTAGATGACAATGACAATGTCTGGTAGGTATAGGCAACAAGTTGTGTGAAAACAGTAACTAGCCTAAGAATGCACACACAAACCCAACAAATAAAGAAAATGCACCTAAACTCCCTGAGGTCTGTTAGATATGATCAATGCCCCACCCTCATTAGGTGCTACCAATGATCCATGGTGCTCAAAGTTGTAAGGCCCCCATTATGAGGAGAAGCCAAATGTGAGCCCGGACATTGGTTGAGTCCTGACTTGTATATCAGATGAGGTCTATGTGACCGGATGGCAAAAAGGTGACTGTTGTGGGTCTAATCTTTGGGTTAGACGGAGTGGTTAAGCTGGTAGCAACTCGAGGCACATTGCATTGAGTTGCGTGGTAAGGGAGTTAAAAGGGGCCCCTATTGTGGGGTCCGGGGGCCGCGGAAGCGGCCCCTGGCTGGGGGGTCCCAGGGGGGCCAGCGGCCCCCCTGGCGGGGGTCCGGGGGCAGCGCCCCCGGCCCGATGGTAAAGGGAATATTCCCTGGAATATTCCCTGGCCGACTAGTGGAGGCTCATATGGTAGGTCGGTCAGCAGGCCGACCTAACGACCTTCGCGGGCTATAAAAGCTAAACCCCTTCGCAGCCATCTTACACTCATCTTTCACCCAGTCAGAGTTGTTGTTCCAGCTAGCCTTAAGCTCTTCACCTATCTTCTGTCTAGATCGCCATCTAAGCTTCATTCATTGGAAGCGCACGGGTGGACAGAGCCATCTTTGTATCAGTTGTTTGGAGTTAAAGAATTTTACTGATTCTCCTCTTATCTGTTGTGTACTCTCTATCTCTTTCTCAGATTCTGTTCGCTGCGCCGTGTAATATTTTACATGGTATCAGAGCCCAGGGGGCTCTAGAGATCGGAGAGCGTGCAAGAGGCAAAGGCTTCAACAGCAAAGAGAAACGATGTCGACTCCGGGAAGCAGTTCTGGCGCATCAGGAAGCGGTGCAGGAGGTGGTGCTGCTGTACCGGCTATTCAAACACTGAGGATTCGTCCACCAACCTTCAGCGAAGGCAAGTTAGATGGTACAAACTACACCTTGTGGAAGTTCAAAATTACTACTATCCTTGATTCTTATGAGCTTCTGGAGACTGTGCTGGGGACTGACGCAGAACCACAGCCTACCCCCGACCCATCAAATCCTAGTGTGATGATTCCTCCGAATGCAGATCTTCTACGAGCTTGGAAACGAAGGAATGCAGATGCATTGTGTGCCTTAGTTACAAGCTGTTCTGACAGTGTTTTGACTCTGATTCAGCATACAACCAAAGCGTCAGAGGCTTGGAATGTACTAAGGAGTCAGTATGAAACACGAAACCAAACAAGGATTCAAAACTTGGAGAATCAACTAGCAGCGGAGAAGTTTGCTGAAGGAGAGACGGTTGAAGCATTCATCACTCGGATTAAGAATCTGCGCGACCAGATGGCTGGCGCTGGGATACAAAAGACTAGCGAAGAGCTAGCTCGGAGGTGTCTTCGGATTTGTCCACAAAAGTTTGATGGACTAGTAACTGCCCTTAATACTCAGGTGAGACCTCAAGCTTTGACTTTTGAGGAGTTTTGTGCATTATTAATGGAGGAGGAGTTGAGGCTGAAAGCCCGAGAAGGAAGCAACAATGGAGATGCTGCATTCTCTGCCAATGCAAAAGGCAAAGGTGTTTCCTCCACCAAAAATGATGGTGACAAAAAGAAAAAGGGCGGCAAGAAGAAGTTTCAAGGAGAGTGCTTCTACTGTAAGAAGAAAGGACATGCAATTGCAGATTGTCGTGTCAAGAAGGCAGATGAAAAGAATGGTACCCTTAAAACTAAAGGGAAAGAGACAGCCAATACGGCTGAAGCAGAGTTGGAATTATTCATGGCGACCATTGAGGAAGTGTGCTCCTCGGCGCAAGAAGAATCTACCACTGACTCTTGGGTGTTGGATAGTGGGGCCTCCCGTCACATGACCAACAAGAAAGGTCTATACAGTTCTATGCAGCCTCTACAAGAATCCATCACTGTGACGGTTGGAAATGATGCTAAATGCCCTGCTGCGGGCACAGGTACTATTTCTTTTGTTGCTGCAAATGGTGAAGTCAAAAAGCTTTCAAATGTGTTGTATGTTCCCGAAATCAGGAGAAATCTCTTATCAGTTGCTGCCATAACTGATCTTGGTCATGAAGTGAGGTTCAAGAAGACAGGTGCAGAAATTATTGATAGTGCTGGCACAATTGTTGGCAAAGGAGAAAGAAGGAACAACCTGTATGAGCTAAGTGCTCTTACAGCCACCGCTGGAGTGGGCACAAGTAAGCTTTGGCATGAAAGGTTTGGACACATCGGATTTGCAGTATTGAAGGAGATGCAAAAGCAAGGTATGGTTGCTCACCTACCTACAATAACTGAATTGAAGGAACCATGTGAAGCTTGTATGATGGGCAAGCAACAGAGAAAGGCATTTCCACAAGAAAGCAAGAATAGAGCACATGCTCCTCTAGAGTTGGTGCATGCTGACTTGTGTGGTAAGATGCCTACACAGGCCTTGGGGGGATCTTCTTATTTTATGTTGATTGTCGACGACTACAGTAGGAAGATGTGGGTGTACTTCCTTCGTGATAAGGCTCAAGCTTTTGGTAAGTTTAAAGAATGGCTAATACTTGTTGAGAATGAAACAGGGAAAAGTGTGAAGAAATTTAGAACAGATGGTGGTGGTGAGTTCAACTCAAAGGAGTTTGAAGGCTTTTGCAAGAGCAAAGGGATCAAGCGTCAATTGACGACGCCTCACACACCTCAGCAGAATGGTGTTGTGGAACGCAGGAATCGTACCATTGTGGAGATGGCAAGATGCATGCTAAAGGGCAAGGGATTGCCTAACCATTTTTGGGCTGAAGCTGTTAATACTGCAGTCTACATTCTAAATCGGAGCTACACAAAGGCTCTCAAGGGAAAAACACCTCATGAGGCTTACACTGGTAAGAAACCATCTGTTTCACATTTCAGAATTTTTGGATGTGAATGTTATGCACATGTTCCAGATGAGAAGAGAAACAAGTTACAACCAAAAAGCAGAAAATGTATCTTCTTGGGTTATAGTGATGAGCAGAAGGCTTACAAGTTATATGACCAAGAGGCAAAGAAGATCATCGCGAGCCGTGATGTGGTGTTCAAGGAGGAGCCGCATACAGTGGAGGAGGAGAAGGCAAGGTCTTCCACTTTATCATCAAGCGAAGAAGTAGTCCACTATGAACCTGTCCCGAGAGCTATCCCTATCCTTAAGGAGGAGGAAGCATCATCTTCAGATGATGAGGAAAAAGTTCACCAACCTGACATCACCCCACCGGAAAAGCCATTGCCGCGCTGGGTGAAGCAGCTCTATGACCACAATAATCCTATGCCTGCATCTGTTGAGGAGAAGGCAGACGGACCAAGGAGGTCTCAGAGAATAGAGGAGCAAAGGAGGGCTTCTGCTCACATAGTCAACATGGCCTTGATGGTTGAGATTATGAGAGAAGTAAAGGAGCCAACTGACTTAGAAGAAGCACTTGCAGATCCATCATGGAAGGCTGCTATGCAGGCGGAGTATGACAGCATAATGAAGAATGACACTTGGGAGCTAGTGGATCGGCCAGCAAAGCGGAAGATTATTGGCACCAAGTGGATCTGGAAGGTAAAGTACAAGGCTGATGGTACCTTAGAAAAGTACAAAGCTAGACTGGTTGCCCAAGGATTTTCACAAGTTGAAGGGTTTGATTTTCAAGAGTCATTTGCCCCAACTGCCAGAATGACCACTATTCGCACGGTACTTGCAGTGGCTGCCTACAAGAAGTGGCCAGTGTACCAAATGGATGTTAAGTCAGCGTTCTTAAATGGTGACCTCAAGGAGGAGGTGTACGTGGCTCAGCCACCAGGGTTTGAGGCCCCCCATTCTGAGAACAAAGTGTGTAAACTAAAGAAGGCATTGTATGGGCTGAAACAAGCCCCCAGAGCATGGTACCAGCGGATAGATAGGTTCTTTTTAAACCTAAACTTCAAAAGATGTGCCTCAGATGCTAACTTGTATGTTTACAGGGATGGTAAAAAGTCTGTAGTGATTGTCCTATATGTGGACGACCTTCTTATTACAGGTGACTATGAAGATATGATCAACCAAACTCGAAAGGCTTTGAGTTTTGAGTTTGAAATGACAGACTTGGGCTTGCTGCACTATTGTTTGGGGATTGAAGTCTGGCAAGAGCCAGGAAAGATCTTCATCTCTCAGAAGAAGTATGCATGGGAGATCTTGAAGGCATTTGGCATGACCGAGTGCAAGGAGATAGCTACACCTATGGAGGTGAATGTAAAGTTATCCGTTGAGGATACATCAGCACTAGCAGACATTGGGAGGTATAGGAGGTTGGTCGGCAGTCTAATCTACTTGTGTAACACCAGACCAGATATCAGTTTTGCTGTTGGTGTTTTGAGCAGGTTCTCAAACAAACCTCATGAGAGTCATTGGAATGCTGGGATGCGGGTGCTCAGATACTTGAAGAAAACTCTTGACTATGGTATCACATACAGTTTCGGAACTTCTCTTGTGGGGAACTGTGACTCAGATTGGGCAGGAGACATTGATTCCAGGAAGTCAGTTTCTGGTTATTGTTTCTCTTTGGGTTCAGGAATTTTCTCTTGGATTAGTAAGAAGCAACCAACAGTGGCATTGTCTTCTACCGAAGCAGAGTACAAGGCAGCTTGTTTTGCTGCATGTGAGGCCGTATGGTTGAGAAGGATTCTATGGCATATGGGAGTGCAGGATGAAGAACCAACTGTGCTGAGATGTGACAATCAGAGTTGCATCGCCATTGCCAAAAATCCAGTGTTTCATGCACGCACCAAACATATAGAGATCCAGTATCACTATGTGCGTGATTTGATGGAGGATGGGATAGTGGAATTGGTCTACTGTCCAACAGAGGAGAATGGAGCAGATATCTTCACCAAAGCACTTACGAAGGATCTGCTTCAAGTTCATCTTCAGAGACTCGGCATTGGGCCGAGGAGATAGTTCACCTATGGGTGGACATTGAGGGGGGGTGTTAGATATGATCAATGCCCCACCCTCATTAGGTGCTACCAATGATCCATGGTGCTCAAAGTTGTAAGGCCCCCATTATGAGGAGAAGCCAAATGTGAGCCCGGACATTGGTTGAGTCCTGACTTGTATATCAGATGAGGTCTATGTGACCGGATGGCAAAAAGGTGACTGTTGTGGGTCTAATCTTTGGGTTAGACGGAGTGGTTAAGCTGGTAGCAACTCGAGGCACATTGCATTGAGTTGCGTGGTAAGGGAGTTAAAAGGGGCCCCTATTGTGGGGTCCGGGGGCCGCGGAAGCGGCCCCTGGCTGGGGGGTCCCAGGGGGGCCAGCGGCCCCCCTGGCGGGGGTCCGGGGGCAGCGCCCCCGGCCCTAGTAAAGGGAATATTCCCTGGAATATTCCCTGGCCGACTAGTGGAGGCTCATATGGTAGGTCGGTCAGCAGGCCGACCTAACGACCTTCGCGGGCTATAAAAGCTAAACCCCTTCGCAGCCATCTTACACTCATCTTTCACCCAGTCAGAGTTGTTGTTCCAGCTAGCCTTAAGCTCTTCACCTATCTTCTGTCTAGATCGCCATCTAAGCTTCATTCATTGGAAGCGCACGGGTGGACAGAGCCATCTTTGTATCAGTTGTTTGGAGTTAAAGAATTTTACTGATTCTCCTCTTATCTGTTGTGTACTCTCTATCTCTTTCTCAGATTCTGTTCGCTGCGCCGTGTAATATTTTACAAGGTCCTATGTCTCTATCAAACTCTAACAAGAGCTCATAACTAGGAGATGACAGACCTAACATAACTAACATAGGCAAGCTAAGAAGGATATCACTTGGTTGAAATTTAGGTCTAACTAACTTAGCATTTTAGTAGTCATTCATTCACCCATACGGATTACAACATAAACAGGGCCCAAGAGCATGTTATTATAGGTCTATGCCAATTACAAAAGCTTTGTAGGCGTATTACAGTAGTCATTTTGTACTTACATGTTATTAACTCTTCCCCCTTTACCACATATGCCTCAAGTTATTATAGGTTATTTGCAAGTTATAGGGGTTTTTGAGAGTAGGATTTTAAGCCAGATCAAGAGTCAAAAGTGTACCAAAATTCACCATGATTTTAAACCCAAAATGCAAGGCCACTGGAAGCGACAGAGGGTTGATCTAGTCATTTTAAGTGTCAGTGAAAGATGGTTTTAAATTTGCATTTGAGACCAATCTCATAATGGTCCCAGATTTTTATAAGTTGTTTCAACGAGCAAGTAGAAAATTTTAAACCTCGATTAAGAGGCTAAAACATGGAAGTTATGGGTGCCCGAACAGGAGGTCAAGGAAAAGCAAAGTGTGAAAGGGCTTTTTTCCAAAGGGAAGGAGTGTGACCCTAGGGATCTCCCCTCCCTAAGTGTGAGGGGAGGGGGACATTTTTTTAAATGTCATGGAAAATAAAAGGGGAAGAAGGGGATGCAATCCGACATGATGGGGGAGAAGATGAGAGAGATGGTGAGGAGAGCCTCAATGCACCCTATGCAACTGATTCTACATTGATTCTTCTCTAATTTTTTGGTTCATATCATTGCTACCTACGAATATATGAATGGTGGCTTGATAAAAAGCTCCATTTCTAGTCTTCCTCTCGTGTCCCTCTCTCTCCTCTTGTGGGCTATTCTTGTGGCAATAATTGAGAGAAGTTTGAGATGAGATTTGGTTCTCTAGCTTGAATCACATGAAGATGAGATGATGCTCATGCTGAGATACAATGTGACTAGCACTGAGTAGAGCCTGAGTTTGGACTAATTTGCTGGTCATGTATGCAACTATAAAAATATAAAAAGTAAAAAATCTCGATAAGTCTTATTTTTCATGGATATTTGGTTCTTTTTTATGTTTAATCATGGAAATGATGCATATATGGCATGAAATGTTTATATCAGAGTAGTATGTGATGTGTTCAAGTGTTTTCATAAAGAAAATTTAGAAATCAACATCATATTAGCGAGAAATTAATTAGCTAAGATACAAAAAAACACATAAAATAAAGTAGTTTCGATAATAATTGATAAAAATAGTAGAAAGAAATGTTGTATATGGATGAAATAGTGTACTTGATTGCCATGGTTGGTATTTATTTTTTGTGATTAGAAATTGCAAAATAATGAGTATTTAAGAAAAATTAAGAAAAAAATGGCAAAAATTTATAGAAAAATAGTTTTTGTATCCAAAAAATGGAAAAAATAGTAAAAAATATTTGGATGTATGGTGGGTTGTAGGGCATGGGATGTAACCTCATTCTACAACCATTTGCATGTTAAAGTGGCCATTTAGAGAGTGTTTCTATGAGAAAACAACATATAACATAATGAATGTTACATATAATGAATCAATGGGCAATGAGAGTGAAATGTTGAGTTTTTTCATTGGAAAAAATCAATGATTGTACATTGAATTGTAGCATTTAGGTTTTGTTTAATATCTAAAGGAGCGGAAGCACGGATTACCCAAATTCTATCTTCTCAACATCGCATTGTGTTAAGGAAAAGTATGAAAAGGAGGTCTTTGCACAACACATGGCTAATTGTTAGTTAAAAATGTTTGAGCATAGATTGGGCATGACACATTGCATATGCATGAAGCATGGTATTGAAGAAGAACTCATGGATGCATAGCACTTCTTTGTCGAATTATTGATCTACATTGAGCGAAAGAGGTTCCTTTTGCTGTAGGTTAAAGCGACTATTTTTGGGAAAAAATGGTGTGAGGAAATAATAAATCTCTTGGATTTGAAAAATAAAGAGAGCAGACTATATTTCATTTTTTTAAATGTGTTAAGACAATGCAGAGGCCAATCCCTGGGGTGTAGGAGAGCCGTAGGGGCCACAACATTCAGTTGGGGGTGCCCTCTATGTGTATAAATTGAGGTGAAGTAGGCACCTATGTATGGGAATCTCCCTGTGCTTGGAGTTGGGATGGGTAGACCATTGGACTATAGTTTGAAACTTATATCTACAAATGAATTAGTTAGATAAACTGTTTTTTATCATCCTGACGCTCTTAAACATGAGACCATGAGGATTGTTTACATGCCATTTTTAATCCCGATAGGTGGTACATTTTTTGGGTGTTGCTAATAAGTGGCAATTTTTGAACCTTGGCTAATAGGAACCTAGTTTGTTAGTATATGTCAAAGAGCATCAAGATAGATCCAATATATCCTAACAAAAACCATCAAGCCAAAATTCAACATCAAGAAAGAGTTGAAAGGGCTAGGTGGAGAGTAGAGATCCTTAGGAGATATTCTCCTAAGCGTAATAGTCCAATATCACTAAGAGTGAGAGGTCTTATTGACCCTATTACTCTAGTTAGTTGGTTAGGGGGAGAAGGAAGCTCTAGCATCCCTCTTTTCATGAAAATTAGGTTTACTTCAAGTGGGAGTTAACCCCCCTGATACAAACTCAGTCATTATTATAGCACAACCAATTGTGATACTATAGGAATGGTGAATTTTCCAGCACTTGGTTTTTTCCTATCCATTTTTAATGGGTTAGTAGAAGAGGATGTAGAGCTTCCAAAAGTTCTTGTTTGATTGGCGAATTTTAGGACGAAGGACATCTTATGATGTTCTTTAATATGACTTTGAAAGGAAAAGTTGCGGTGTGGTATCATGGCTACGATACATCTATTTGATGTGGCCTTCCAAAGAGAGTTTGCCCTTGAGAGAGGTGGTCAATATTGACTGCGGATTTTGAATGTAATATGACTCATTAGAATGATCGATCTTATGCCAAGAAATTGAAGGTGATGTTCCATAAATTGAAGGCAGTGTTCTGCAAATTGCAAGCCTCTATTTCCATTCCTCCTGTTGTCTAGTTGCAATATTTTCTACATGGATTGGATTTTAACATCCAAGGGCAATTGAGTAGTGTTTCTCTTGCTAATACAGATATTGACACCATCACACAAGTGGAGGAGATAGAGTCAAAATTACAAGCAGCCTATGCATCTAGGGAAAATCTCTATTCACATTTGGGTCCTAACAATAGTATGTCATTAACTACAGGTAGTGGAGGTCAAGGTGCTATAAGTATACCCATGACAAACCCTAATGTAAGAGGAAGCATCATGCAAAATGTACCAATGTTTCTAGTTCCTAATGCTTAATGCTTCTATGCCAATGGCCCAACGAAATGGATCCATTAAATAGTGGAAGCCAAATGATGAATCTCAATGTAATGCTAACTAATTAGCCAACAATACCTAACCAGGTTTTTAGGCCATCGACAGGCCGATGATTACAGTTATGAGTCTAGTGCATCAAATGTCCTTGGGTTAAAAAAACTAAATAGGAAGTTGACACCTTGAAGAGGGTGGTTTATCAAGGTTTAGCTATAAATGGTGTGGTAGTCAACAATTCCCTTGAGACTGACGCAATGTTAAATGTGACATATGTGGGAAGTCCATGGCCACTTTGCCAACACTCACCTGCCTGGAGAAAGATTAGTTCCCTTCAGTAAGGAAGTAGCCAGCCATGTCATATAAATCATTGAGGACAAGGAAACTATCTTTAGCAAGATGAGGGAACGAAGAAAATTTTGCAAAGAAGAAAGGCTGTTGTGGAAGAATTACTAGTGGCAGTGGTGTAAGTTTGATAGAAGCAGTGCAGGTTAATGGCACTAATGCTTCTAATTGATGAGTAATTACAAGAGGTCAAAAGACCAAATAACCTTGATGTTCAAAGGTGGCTCTTGATGAAAAGTAGACTTGAATAAGGAGCCAATGAAGAAGAAAGTAAAGGCTAAGAAAGAGGCACCTAAGCCTATGAAGTGACCAAGAGAGAAAATGGTTTGGTGGGAGATGAGAACTATTGCTAACTTTCAATAATTTAATCTAGCAAGTTCTCTTTGTGAGGTTAGCCCGATGTTAACCTCTTGTAATTAATTAAACTATCCCTAGGAGTGTGTAAGGAGTCTAAGAAGACCCTTCGCACATAGGATATGATAACCAAGAAATAAGTGCAAATATAGGCCCAAAAATGTGCTCAACATGGAAACATCTTTTGCAAAAATGTATTTTTCTTTTGTAACTCTTGAAAAAAAATTCAAATATAAAGCAATGTAAAATGTGTTGTTGAGAAGGCTCACATTATAAAATATTTTCCTAGGAAAAGGGATGGTCAAACACTTTTGTCTCATGCTAGAAATGAAGGGTCTCTAAGACCTTAGTCCATGTATGCAAACTCAATTTTATAATTCAAGAAAGGAGGTGGTTGCACTCGTGGAATTTGAGAAGGTGGGAGGTTGAGGTGGTTACACCCTCTCTCTTCCTTTATCTTCTCACTTACGGTTCATTTCCCCCTCTCCTCATTTGGCATAACTCTCATTTCTCATTCTTGTTTCTTTCTCTCTTGTGATCCTTTGCAAGATCTCATGGACAATGAGGAAGAGGATGAAGATGAGGATGGCATTAGTGACAAATTTCTCGTGTAGGCTTCCATATTCTTGTGTATTTTGAGGATATGGTTTCATGGTGGGAAAGAGAGTTTTCTTGTAGGTTTTCATGGCCAGCAATGTATTTATAACCTCTACTTGGCCATCATCATGGTACCGTGGTAGGGAGCTCTTTAGGATATATTGTTGAACCCTTGGGTATAGCTTGTGTGGGTGATGGCTAGTTTCAGCATGCTAAGAAACATTGCCCAAGGGTGCCAACTTATGTTGACACTACATTGGTGGACCAAGCCATTGTGGATACAAGATCCTTTGTGTCAATAATATAATCTTGGAATTGATGGAGAGGCTAGGATTAGAGATACAAAAACATGCCTCCACAATTCTAGGAATGGCTAATGATAGTTTGAGACAACTAGAAGGTTGTATTACCAAAGTCCATGTAACCATTGCTAATGTTGATGGACTTCAGGGTCATTAGGTTTGTAGGGTGGCTAAGCTACCAATGATATTATAGGCAGGCTATGGATCAAGAGAGCACCCATATCCTCAAAGGAATTGGATGTGCTAGAGGGGCCTTTTGTTAGTCAGACTTTGTCAAAAGTGATGAATCAAGAGAGGAGTCTACTATCAAGGATATCTATCAAGTAACTCTCAACAAGCCTATAGAAGCTTAGGATAGAATCCGAGATGTAGATATGATAGAGATAGACCTTGGTACATTGGATGATTCATCAACTAATCAAATCAGGGTCTTTACTTAACACAGATGAAAGGAAGGACTATGTGTCCTTAATCTAGGTATTATGTGACAGATTTGCCTAGAGTTAGTACCTAGACTTATGACAAATTGAGGGGTATTCCCCCTAGTTTAGTCATGCATACTATTCCCTTGAAAGAGAAAGTTGACCTATCTCGAGATAAAGTGAGGTACATGCCTTTTGAGTTAAGGGACGGGCTATTCAAAGAGTTACAAAAATTACATAAGGTTGGTCTGATACTTCTCGTGCAACACATGGAGTGTTGTTCGCTAGTGGTCATTAAGAAGAAGAAGAAGAACCAAATCTGGCTTTGCATGAACTCAACAAAAAAAAAATTAAGGACTATTATATGTTGCTATTCATTAATCAAATCCTAGATCAATTACTAGCAGGTAGGGATATATACTCCTTTATGGATTGTTTTGTCGATTACAATCAAGTGGCCATCGCAGAGAAGAACAAACCCCATGGGGCAAAGTGAGAGTTGTGTTTTGAGTTATGTTGTATATTTTCTTTGAAGAAACTTGATGCTCTTTATGCTTCCTTTGTGTGTAGAATAGTTCCTAGGTTCGACAAGCTAAGTTGCCCTATCATGTGGTCACCAATGAGAACGTGATTCTAAGGTAGATCAAGACCCAAAAGTGTGCCAACATTCACCATTTTAGAGATAGATCCAGTCATTTTAAGAGTATTGAAAGATGGGTTCTAAAGTCGCATTTGAAGACAAACCTCACAACGGTTCCATATTTTCATAAAAATTTTCAACAAGTGGGACCAAAAATGTCAAGTGCTAGTAGTGTGGGAGCTCCAGACAAGGTGGCCAAAACTTTTTAGACCTCGATTCAGAGGCCAGTGGACCATGGAAGTTGTGGGTGTTTGAGTGGGAGGTCAAGGTAAACCAAAGTGTGAAGGTTTTTTTTTTTAAGGGAAGGGGTGTGACCTTAGGGTCATCCCCTCCCCAATTTCTCATGTGAAGGGGAGGGGAGGCATTCTTTTTAATGAAGTGAAAAGAAAAAGGGAAAGAAGGAGTCGCAATCTAAAATGATGGAAGAGAAGAGTGGAGAGTTGTTGAGGAGTCCCTCAGTGCACCCTATGCAACTAATTTCACCATGATTCTTGTTTATTTTTCTGCTTCCTATCACTGCCTTCAGCTCCATGAATGGTGGCCTGATCAGAAAGCTCCATTTCCAATCTTTCTCTCTCCTCTCTCTTTCTCCTCTTGTGGATTGTTCTTGTGGCAATAAAATTGAGAGAAGTTTGAGATGAGATGCCAGCTTGAATCAAATGAAGATGAGATGATGTTGATACTAAGATGCAATGACCAAAGCCAAAGTTTGAACCGATCTATTGGTCATTTATACAACTATAAAAATATGTATACACTTAGTACATTAGTAGTCATTATGACTCTTACATAGCCACTAACTTATCACTTATTATATTTAGTTTGTTACACCTATCTACATATAGCATAATTATAGTGCTAATCAATCAATATAGTTTATTATGCACTGTTTGACTTAGTAGGTTACTTTTTTTAATGTTATAGCTTATTTATACTTTGTGTGTGTTGAAAAGTGAGAGAAAAAAGAAAAAAAAAAGGAAAAATATTTGGCTGCCATCTCTCTTTGTGTGTTATTGAGTGAGATTCTCCTTGTATATATTCTGTGTGCTTGCAATGCAATAGCTTGAGTAACTCCCTCCACCACACTATTTCTAACATGGTATCAAAGCTGCACCAATGGAGGCTAGTTTTGGAGGCTAAAGTGAAGGATGATAAGCAAGGATTCAAGCAAGCAAGAAATGGGTAAGAAGTTCTCCTATTCTCCTACTCTTTCTCTTGGATAGTGCATGTGGAGACATTATATATTCTGCATATAATTCCTTTAGGGCAACCCCACTACTTTCTTAGCCATCTGAGGCCGTTTTGGATCCTATTTTAGACCCAAGTTGTGGACAATAATTTTAGGATATACTAGTGATTTTATTAATGTTGACTGAAAGTGGATGCACATAGATTTTAAACCTATAAGTTTGGAAGTATTTGCTAAGAAGCAAACACAAGTTTTGTCTATAAACAGGTTACAAATTACATGTATTGAGTAATTAATGGAAAAAGGCTACATGGTGTGTTGTTGTGTACTTATTATAGAAAATTGTAGAGACTTGTTTGCTATTTTATATCAATTTTGTAATAATGGTAGAGAACAGTGGAAACCCCATCATTGAGAAGCTAGACAAGAACAACTATGCATCACGAAAGTTTCATGTGACAAACTTATTTGAAAAATGCTTCTTTGAGTCTGTTTTAAGTAAAGAAAAGGAGCCAAATCTGTGTGACCCTGGAAATAATTGCAAATGAATTAAAGACATAGAAATAATGAAATGCAAAAGATAAATAGATGATGTATAATATGTTGGGACATACCGGAAATGTAGAATGCTTACACGCAGCATAGATCACATTTGAAAATATGTTTTTTGTGAATACAAAGGCATGGAAGATTCAGCTCAAGGAAGAGTTGAATACTTTGAAAACAGAGAAAATATCTATCAATGAGTATATTTTGAAGATAAGAGCATTGCAGATACTTTGGTAGCGATTGATGTAATGCTTGATGATCATAATTCGGTATCATCTACTTTGGATGGCCTTAATAATGAAAAGAGTTGAAAATAATTTATTACTTGTGTATATGTATGGAAGCCATTTCCAAATTTTGATGACTTGATCTCTTGCATAATCACTAAAGAGATCAACATGCATAAGAAATCATTTAAAAAATTTGGTGAATAGGTCTAAGCACTTTGTTGGAGTTTAAGGAAGGAGATGTGGCAAGTTCTCTTGAAGAGGCTATGGTATGGGATATGCTAGTGATAACCAACAAAATAGTTTAAATCAACAATTTGGTGATATGCAGGTTTAAGGATGTCATTGAAAGTTTAGAGGTAGGGAGAGCTCTAGAGGAAGAGGTGGATGGCAGAACAGAAGTTCTAGTAATTCTAATATTGTTTATCATTATTGTGGCAAAACATCTCATATTATAGCCCAGTTTTATACTATGAAGGATGATATCCTCAGTGGTAAATTGCACCAAGGAGATTATACATCATCTTTACAACAAAATGAAAAAAAAAGAGCATCTATTTGTTATGTAGCATATAATGAATACTATTACAAGAAAGGGGTCACATGATGATATATGGTATGTTGATTTAAGTGCATCTAATCATATGACCAGCCATGCTAAATGGTTTGGAGAGATACAAGATTTAGAAAATCCATGTTATGTATGTATAAACATGTGATGATTCATTGCCATAGAATTTCACACATGAGAAAAGTTTCGTTGTCCTTGCATGATGATTAGTTTTTGATGCATCCATATCTCTTTATGTGTTTTTGAGCTTCTCCTTGTGTGTATTGTGTGTGCTCAATGCAGTAGCTTAAGTTCCCCACTACATAGTTCTTGATAATCTTCATCTTCATTGAGTGAGGTGGCTGTGCAGGAGAGATAATCAATGCCATGCTGATCAATGTCATATTCCCTAGCATGCCAAGGAGTGAGGTGTTGGGTGGGAGTGAGATTTGCACAAAAATATCCTAGTCACTTGTGAAATGCCTCTATGCCATTGATGTACTTCAAGAGATTACAAGACATCCATTCCTACATAGAATCCTTGAAGAAGATACTATATACTCTTGAAGATATGTATTCATATACTCGATAGGATACTGTAGGCTTGGACCATGCCACAATACCATATCATAATCCTCAATATTGGAACAAAAGATTTGGTATACATTTGATAACCCTACAAATTCCCTACGCTAAAGGAATTGCATGAAGCTAGAAAAAGTGTGACCCATCATGAAAGGAGCGATGTAGGAGGCAAGTGCAAGGATGCTTGGAGAGAAAAAGTGGTTGGAGGGTTAGAAAATGAAAATGAGGTCACGGTCTTTATTAGCAATGGACTTAAAATTTTAGCTTTGAAAAATTCATTGAATTTTTTAAGATGAATTTATGAAAAGTTAAAAAAATTGCAAAAAAATACAGAATATGTTAGATAATCTAAATTATATATAAAAATAAAAAATAAAATCCCTAAATTTTTTTATTGTAAACTTCTAATACATCATTTGTCTCCACACAAATTCTGACTTGTTACAAAGCACTTGATACCATATAATTCTTCTCTATTCTTTTTTCTATCTAAAGGAAAAAATATAAATAAGTTTCAAAATATTTGTATTCCAATGAAAATAAAATTATTTTAGTATTAAATAAGTTCTCTTTACAACCAATATGGAAGTTAAAGCTCTTTGGACAAATGCTTTCCATCAAGAGACAAGATGCTCGTGCAGTTTAGGAGACTTCAACAATGACTCACTATGACTAACTCAATCATTTTACTTGGCATATGAATTTGAATATCAAATGCTTGTCCCATGTCTTCAATGGACTCCAAGGGAATTCATTGGCTTACTTTCTTCATCCAATGTTAGTAATAGAAGCACATGTCCAATGATGAGCGTGCAATCAAGTAATGGAAGGTAATACTAGACCACCATTTTATACAAAAAGATGTCACCTTTGTGTACCCCACCCACATATTTCCATCCTTCTTCAAAATTGGAATTAAGAAAATCCTCACTTAAATCCTTATAAATAGCTATGGAGGGACATCAATACACATTAGTGGTTTTGAAGATATAAGCAAAAACTTGAATTGATTCATCCCCCATGAAAGGTCAACTAAAGTTGAAGCTCTCCCAAATTTCACCGAGCTATGAATATCATGCTCATATCATGTATGATCTTCAATTTTAATATCTAAAGCATCCACTCATCCAAAATGGGTCATTCTAAAGAATTGAGAGATGGAAAAGAAAGTAATTCAAGGAAACCATACAAACTGACCAATGTAGATGTACATAAATCAAACAAATTCACTGCTAACACTCTACTTATTGAATGGCCCCCATTAAATCTTCATGTAGCACTTCCACCCTAAAACAAGGTTTACCTCTAACCCCGTTGGCCACTCCTCCACTAGCTATTGTCATTCCATTCAACATGTGCACACAATCCTCTTATTTGGACCCTGGTATTATTGGCACAACCTCGTCCATTACCAACTTATCCCCACAAGAGGATATCCTTTTCAAACTATACCACATTCCTTCATATTGAGTGAGAAAATACTAATCTTCCCCATCAACTAAATTGAGAAAACCCTATCAATTTTGAACAATCTATAAGATGGCTAAACTTAAACACTTATCCACCTTGGTAGAAAAGTCCCCATAAGAATGCTTTTTGCAATTCGATGAACTTATAAAATAAAATCTTGTGATACAAAAGATATTATGATGACTTTCCAATCATCATTTTCTCATCCACATCCACATGTAGAGCTTTGTATATCCCAAACAGGCTTCTCAAAGGTTGTTCTTCAATAAGATTCAAAGGAAAAATGTTAGAGAGGAGAGAAAAAGTAAAAAATCTCAAAACTACAATTTGAGGGGAAGAAATGTTGAGTAGTTCCAAGATGTAGTTTCAAGTCCTTCACACAATACATATGTTGAACTAGTGCAAAAACTCCACCATCTCGAGCCTCTCAAAACCCAAGCACTTTGCTCTTGCTATGCTTATCCTTTGTATTGTGTGTTGATGGGACCTCAAATGGGCCGACAATGGCTATGGAACTAGCTGGACCTCATGCTGCTAAAGGATGAACTATCCTAAAGCCTAATCTATGTGTTTATAGTTTTTATAGTTTTGTAGTCCAACGTTTCCCTTTTTTATAAACTCCACAGAGGGAGAACCCATACACACTGGCCATAAATGCCATGATAATCACATACATGGGAGGCAACCTCTCAATAGAAACACCGCGGCCCCACTGCAGCTCTCCTACATCGCAGGGATTAGCCCCTTGATGCACTGCTCAACATATAAAACAAATGAACAAACTCCACTCTTTCATTTCAAACGTCTCTAGGAGATACCATGTTTCCTTACCAAACAATCCTGAAGAACTGAACGTCTATCCTACGACTTAGGATGCCTTTCCACACTCAATTGTGGGTCATTGTCATTGAAAACAGATGCTATGCATCCAGTCGTTTTTATTCTGATACCATGACCGTCATGCACATGCAAAGGTGGATGATTCTAAAGTGCTCAAACATAATTTTAAAATCAGACACATGGTGTACAACCAAGCTTTCAAATGCTTACTCACTAACTCGCTGCAGCGATGAAAGGATAGCACCGAGACCACACTCGTGCTACTATCCTCTTAATTACAGTACCAAACCTCTATGACATAATGTCTATCAGAAAATCAGCAACAATCAGCATGCAAATCACACCATTCAAACATCCCAACCCCCTATGTTTAGGTATTGCTTTCGTTGCATAGGTGTAGAGGTTCATTTTGTCATGTTTTGATGTATAAAAGGCGATAAATCACAAACTTTGACAAAGAGATAGGGTAAACTGAGGCTAAACCTCATGCTTTACCACTACCATACATCCACAAACAATCATTATATTTTTCCTTATTTTTCCAAGACATATTTCTATTTTTTCCCTTATTTTTTATTTTCTTGATTTATTTGGAAATAAAACATGCTATTTTTTATTTTTCTTGTTCCAATCACTTCAACATACCAACATTCAATTTATCTTCCATATTCTCTCCATGGGAATACCTTTTACCCACCCGAAATGGAAAAACTACCATTTTACCACTTAAAGACCGCATTTCGGGTTTACGGGAATTAAATAGAGCATGGAAATCATTGCAAAACCAAAATTTTCTAATAAACAACAATTACTCATGATGCAAACAGCACTCACACAAATTTTCATCCAATAAAAACATAATTATCATCATAAACTATCAAAAATCCTCATTTTCCTCATAAAAATGATCATACCGTGTTTTTACGTAACCCGAGACGCCTTGAATGACTTCATAACCAGCAGACAGAGCCTCCATTGCTCTCAATCCAATGCTGTACATCAATCTTCAGCATCTCCATCAATCTCCATTACCATTTCCTTCATTCTTCTTCCTGGATTCCTTCATCAAAATGGTACACATGAACAGTCCATAGAGAAGAGAGAGAGGGAGGAGAGAGAAATACTAGATTCTATTCTCTTCATTCAGGCAGCCATTCCTCGCACGAAGATTGGCGATATCATCAGTAAAGAGGGATAAGATTAGCCCCAATGTCAGTTGCATGAGGTATTTGTAGCCTGACAATCAACATCCATGAGGATGAAGAGCAATTTTCGGCCGTCTGTTCCACACTGTCAAAGAGTTTACTGTTCATAATATAAATCATGGGATTCTTATGAACACACAAGAACTTCACTGGGAGTTATATGACAAATTTGCATACAAAATTTAGACATTGTTATCCAATAACCATCTTACTTACATAAGTTCTTTTGTATTTAGCATATAATTTTAGTTGTACCATGTATATTGATGAAAAATAAGTCTAAAGGAACCTACAACTTGGTCAATTGGAAGTAATTGATAGTCTACAGGATAAATCACATTGATTCAAGTACAAAAATATGGTCAGAACTCAAGAAAAATGCCAAAAGTTGCCAAAAGTCCACTAGGTTCACAGGGGACCTGAAGTAATAGACTAAAGTGACCAGCAAGTGACCTGAGTAGTCAAAAAGTGACCTGGGCCTGAACAGGTAGCAAGCCGCATTTTTTGGCGCAAAATGCGGGCTGCATAGGCTGACTGCCAACTGGGAAAGAGCTGGAGCTATGGAGCATGCAAACTAGAGATCAATAGGACCAGAAGATGAAGATGTAAACACGGTGAGAGCTCCACTTATTTGTCCATTTGGCCTGACGAAAATGCATGTTATGACAGTCTATAAAAGGGGAAAATCTGAGAGAAAAGTATTCAGCCCGCTCTTATGCACGACTTCTCTCATTTTGTCTACCTCAATCTTGGTCCAATGAAGCTCGACTTGTACCCAAGTACTTGAGTGACTTTGGGGCAAGCAAAGGGTGAGGATTTTGAAGGTGTATGGGCTATTATGGGCTGAAATAACTAGTCATAAAGAGAGCAACCCATCGTTCTTGTCCATTTTTATGAGCAAACAAGAGATTTATGTGGTTGTAATGGAAGAAAATGACCTCTTTTCATCAGGACTTTGTTCATTAATGATTAGAGGAGCTTCTTCATGAGTTTATACACTCATTTTGAGCTTGATTATGGGCTGGAATTTTCTGTTTTAAAACATGGCTGAAGCTAAAATTATGCTCCTTCAATGCATTTCATGTACCATTGGCCCAAATCTTCAATGTATTTGAAGTCTATCAACATAATACTTGTCCCAAAGAGTTGAAATCCGTCTATGTACTTGAAATAAAAGCCATTAGAACTTGTATTTGATATTCATAATTGGATTGAGAATCTGAAAATATCCTTTATGTTATGGTGAATGTATCCAGAGGCATTTCGTGTAATCAAGATAGAGTTATTTATTCCATTCATGTATGCTAAATACATAGAGAAAAAGCTTGAATTCTTCTTCCTCATCTAAATCATTTCTATCTTGGATCTTGTTAAACCCCAACCTATTTCCCTTTCCTGAACTTTGAATCCCATACTCCTCTTCTGCACTAAGCCCCGGTGGTAGACCTTCAGCCCTAAACATGACGACAGTGGTGAACCCAGCTACGGAAGAAGAAGTCCAATGGGCGAGTCATCAAGTTCAAAAGGAGATGCCTTGCAACAGTTGGTTCGTCTGATGCAAGAAAGCCAACAACAACAATTGCAATTTCAGCAGCAGTTGCAATTGCAACAACAACAGAGACAAGAAGAAGAGCGGATTGATGCAATTTAATGGGCAAAATGTGTCCTCTTTTATTCGCCTCTATACTGACAAGATGGTCTTCTTTGGAGTTCCTCAACATTCCTGGAGCCGTTATTTTGCCCGTCTGGCTGTGCATGGTCTTGTTTGGAGTTCCTCAACATGCCTGGAGCCGTTATTTTGCCCGTCTGGCTGTGCATGGTCTCCAAGACCGAATTCATGGTCTTTTCCAAAAAGACGCGGGATGGTCCGTGTTCAAGAAGGCTCTTCGAGAAGAATTTTTTCTTGAAGATTCTGGCCTTATGACAAAGAAAGTCTTCACTGAATGGGTCGAAAGGCCCAATAAGGGTCAAACTACCACTGCTCTTCATCAGGAATTTGAAAGAAAATTTGCTCGACTAGATCCTGACGATCAACAAGGTATGGAAAGCCAAAAGATTGAATTCCTCAATTAACTCTTCCTTTCCTTGATGATGTTCCAATCAAAGGATGTGAAGTACACGAGAAGAATGGAGAACTCAATGAATTTGGGTGTCGCAAGTTTGTTTCCGATCATATTAATGATTGTGCTCAAATCTTGTCTAAATTAGAAGAAGTCCATCTTACTCTAACAAGTGCTAAATCTATTTTTGGAGTCGAAGAAGTCCTTGTGGTCGGACATATGTGTGGTCCATATGGCCGAAAGCCTTCTCCATCCAAAATAGATGCTATTAGCAAAATGCAGAAAATATGTACAAATGTTTCAGAGGTGAGAAGATTTCTTGGTGCATGTGTCTTCTACCTTATTTGGATACCACATTTTGCTCATGTTGTTGAAATTATTTATCAACTACTAAGAAAAGGCTAAAGGTTTATATGGGAAAAAGAACATACTCAAGCTATTCGGAAACTGAAGAAAATGTTGATTTCAGTCCCCACTTTAAAAAGGGCTAATTAATCTAATAGACAGCCCATTATACTCACAGTTGACACAAGTCCTATTGGAATAGGATGGGCAGTTGGTCAAGACGACCTTGAAGGCAACAGATATGCAATCTGCTTTGGAGTGAAAGTTCTTAATGAACGACAAAGAAGGTATCCTCAAATTAAAAGAGAACTTTGGGGAGTAACTGCATTGAAATGTGACAGGGAGTACTTCATGGGCACACACGTAATAGTTGAAACAGATTGCCTTCCACTCTTGGGCATGATTGCCAACTATTCCACCCCTGACATAGCCATGCTAAGATGGATAGCCTATATTAAATCCTTAAATCCTGATTTGAAACATATTGCAGGAAGAGATAATCCAGTTGTTGCTGACATGCTTTCACATGCCAAATATAAGGATGAAGAAGAAATAAAGGATGAAGAAGAATCTGAGTCTATAAATGATGTTGTAAATGCAGGTACAAATATGAAAACAGCAAGAGTAAAAAATGCTGGTACAACAATAATTACAGCAAGTACAACAGGTTCAGCTGCTAAAACAAATTTTACATCAGCAGAAGGATGAAACAACCAAAGAAGGACAGTGGGCAGCTAGTAGACAGCATGCTCAATGTTTTGTTATGGTTTGTTCACACTTTAAAGAGGAGTATTATGGAGATGATTGGCTGAAAATTGGCCAATTTTTGAGCACTATGACAAAGAAGGAAGATTGATCTAATGAAGAGTTCAAGAGAATTAAGAGAAAAGCTTATGGCTTTTTTCTTAAAGATGGTTACCTTTGGAGGCATGCGAAAAAGAAAGGAAGGGCGCCTGTTCATGTCTTAGGAGACAAAAAGACTGAAAGACAGGTCACGCAAGAATTTTATGAAAGCCTATTAGCTGGTCATAGAGGCACATGGGGCACTTTTGCCAAAATAAAAGATAAATTTTGGTGGCAAAACATGTATAAATACATTGAGCATTTTGTTAAGTCTTGTCATGTTTATCAAATGTACTCTATGGTAAAGCATAGAGATGGGCTTCAGCTTACCTATCCTTTATCCATTCACTATAGATGGGTTATTGATTTAGTAACCATGCCTATAGGAATTTGGAACATGAGATATCTAGTACTTGCTAGAGAAGATCTCACAAATCAAGTGGAAGGAAAAGCCTTGACAACAAAGTCTACTCATGCTGTTTGTAGATTTTTACTTGAAGAAGTATTTTGCAGGTATGGATGTGTTGCCAAAGTAACTGTTGATAGAGGAGAATTAGATGCTGATGAGGCTCGCCATTTCTTTGCTTAATTGGGAATTAAGCTATCTCTTACTTCAGCCTATAACCCTGAAGGCAATGGTAAGAGTGAATGAGGTCATCAACCAATTTTTAAAGCTTTAGCAAAATCTTGCAAAGGAAAGATGAGGGAGTGGCCTAGAATGCTACCATTCACATTGTGGGCTGATAGAACTACCCATAGTGCAGTAACAGGTTATATGCCAGCTGAACTAATATATGGACAACCACCCATCATGCCTATTGAAGAGTCCATTGTCACATGGAGTATCTTACCTTGGGATGAAGGCTTGAATAAAGAAGAATTGCTGACTCTACGCATAAGGCAACTTGAAAGAAGGCCAGAAGATGTCAAGACAACCATTGAAAGGCTGAAAATAGCAAGATTAAAGAATAAGAAGAGGTTTGACAAGCATCATCGACTCCATCCAAGAGCTATTCAAGAGAATGATTGGGTACTTGTCTATGATAGCATCCTGGATAATCAATATAGTGCTCATAGGAAGCTAGCCAAGCGATGGTTTGGACCATATGTTGTAAAAGTAGTACATAATAATGCTACTTACTCTTTGGCTGAAATGGATGGGACCATGATTAAAATATCAATAGCCAGAAAATGAATCAAGCTCTTCAAACGAAGAGAATCTTCAACTTATGAGCTTGATGACTTAGATATGAGCCCTCTACTTGAAGACAATCAGGAAGAAAAAGACTTAGAGGATGAAGATGAAGATATATCAGAACAAGACCCTCCTTAACCTGTAATCTTATGAAATGGCACATGCCGGAGGATGTGCAGGTTAGGAGGGGGTGAATGTCAAAGAGTTTACTGTTCATAATATAAATCATGGGATTCTTATGAACACATAAGAACTTCAATGGGAGTTATATGACAAATTTGCATACAAAATTCAGACATTGTTATCCAATAACCATCTTAGTTACATAAGTTCTTTTGTATTTAGCATATAATTTTAGTTGTACCATGTATATTGATGAAAAATAAGTCTAAGGGAACCTACAACTTGGTCAACTGGAAGTAATTGACAGTCTACAGGATAAATCACATTGATTCAAGTACAAAAATATGGTAAGAACTCAAGAAAAATGCCAAAAGTTGCCAAAAGTCCACTAGGTTCACAGGGGACCTGAAGTAATAGACTAAAGTGACCAGCAAGTGACCTGAGTAGGTCAAAAAGTGACCTGCACCTAAGTAGGGAGCAAGCTGCATTTTTCGGCGCAAAATGCGGGTTGCACAGCCTGACTGCCAATTGGGAAAGAGCTGGAGCTATGGAGCATGCAAACTGGAGATCAACAGGACCAGAAGATGAAGATGTAAACACGGTGAGAGCTCCACTTATCTGTCCATTTGGCCTGACGAAAATGCATATTATGACAATCTATAAAAGGGGGAAATCTGAGAGAAAAGTATTCAGCCTGCTCTTATGCACGACTTCTCTCATTTTGTCTACCTCAATCTTGGTCCAATGAAACCCGACTTGTACCCAAGTACTTGAGTGACTTTGGGGCAAGCAAAGGGTGAGGATTTTGAAGGTGTATGGGCTATTATGGGCTGAAATAACCAGTCATAAACAGGGCAACCCACCGTTCTTGTCCATTTTTATGAGCAAACAAGAGATTTATGTGGTTGTAATGGAAGAAAATGACCTCTTTTCATCAGGACTTTGTTCATTAATGATTAGAGAAGCTTCTTCATGAGTTTATACACTCATTTTGAGCTTGATTATGGGCTAGAAATTTCTGTTTTAAAACAGGGCTGAAGCTAAAATTATGCTCCTTCAATGCATTTCATGTACCATTGGCCCAAATCTTGAATGTATTTGAAGTCTATCAACATAATACTTGTCCCAAAGAGTTGAAATCCGTCTATGTACTTGAAATAAAAGCCATTAGAACTTGTATTTGATATTCATATTTGGATTGAGAAGCTGAAAATATCCTTTATGTTATGGTGAATGTATCCAAAGGCATTTGATGTAATCAAGATAGAGTTATTTATTCCATTCATGTATGCTAAATACATAGAGAAAAAGCTTGAATTCTTCTTCCTCATCTAAATCATTTCTAAATCCGGGATCTTGTTGAACCCCAACCTATTTCCCTTTCCTGAACTTTGAATCCCATACTCCTCTTCTGCACTAAGCCCTGGTGGTAGACCTTCATCCCTAAACACGACGACAATGCCTTCTCTCCACCTTTTTTCCCACGAATTCTTGCATGAAATTTAGGCATGGGGGGGGGGGGGGGGGGGGAGTGGGGGTCAAAGGTCCCAAAAGAAACCCCCCCTTTGGTCCAAGTTGTGGCCACCTTTTCAAATCTTGCCCATCTTATGGCCTCTTTCTCGTCCGGGCTCCGATTCAAGCTCTAAAAAATCTTGGGCATCCAGCTTGACATCGCACACTGACTAGCAGCTCTTGACATCCTACACGGCAGTTGAAAAAATGATAAAAAATCCACAAGTGTCGCTCAGGCACCTTTTAAAAGCCTCTTTCACTTGGTGCTTAAAATCATCCTAACTGCAGCCGCTGCCTTTGATGTTAAATATTTTTCCCCTAAATTCCAGTTTTTTTGGAAATTTTAGGCACATTGCGGGCTCAAAACTCTGCTTTCATTGGCGACCATGGGATAGGATGACTTAGCCCGTCGAATCTCACAACAAATCTTCACAAAACAACCAAAGGAAGCATCAAGCTGATACAAAATAGATACATACTAAAACACAGCACAATGCTCACCCTACCCCCTGACAAAACCAAAGCATGAAATCCACGAGGAGTAGGCCTAGCATAATCTGATAGAAGGTCCGATGCTAGTCACTAACCGACTGCTCCAACACGGCCAAACTAAAAAGAACTATCAAAGAGGTCGCCCTAGGTGGTGGTTGGAACTATCTACCTAACTAAGGACAACACAACCGGGAGATCCTACTAGGTGAGGACTCCTATAGCCTGATCAAGAAGTATTTTCTTTTAGCACATTTTTTCTTTTAGGTTTTTATTCTTTCCATACTCGGGTATGTAAAAAGGAGGGAGCTGAGCGTAGTGACCCAAGGAGAATAGGGCATCAGCCTCAGGTCCTGTCTCGATACCCAAGAACCTACCAAGCCCTCGCAAGGCGACACTTAATCCTTTTCTGACACTCACTTTTATTTTCGCTCCAACCTTCCTTACTTTCTTCTTTTCCAGCGAGACGCCACCCCTAGGAAGACAAGGCATCGGCCCCGGGTCTGACTCATCCCCAAGAACCTACCAGGTCTTCACAAGGCGATGATCAACTGCTTATAACTTTTCCTTTCTTTTATTTTCTAGTTTTATAGGGGTTAGAACCCCTTTTTACACACCTTTGTATATATTTATTGTCTTTGAGATATTCAGGGTTTTTTCTGCTCTATCATCATCATTATTTTTCCTTTGACAGGCTTCTCTAGCTGCCTCACAACTAACAAGAACTCCTAAAACGGCTGCCTAGCAGGCTATCAGAGCAGGGTCACTAGAACCTTCTAAAACAGGTCTTTCGATGCCTGGCAATGTTCTTACAAGAGGCAACGACTACTTAGACCTCCCTCAAACATGCCTAATCTAAACCTGGGACTTCATGCCTTGGACGTCGGTCCCCAACAAGAAAAGAAAATCCCCTACAAGTACACAGACACATATAGCATAAAAACACGATACTCGTAAAGGAGAGATATCACCTAGATAGGGCCACAAGAAGTCTCCACACAACAAAGGCTCCTTCCAAGCTCTTCTTTAAACCTGTCTAGCACAAGACTAAAACAAGAAACCATTAACCGCACCTGTACTAAACAGATAACTGGCCCTCTTTGGCCTAATGGAATAAAGCATTCCTCTACAAAGCTGATCAGCCCTCTTGGCCTAATGAGATCAAACATAATAGCACATACACATCCCTCCCCGAAATAGTACAGATATACAATCATAGTCTCCTTTTCAAGGAGGAAAAATAGGGCTCACAGCCCTAAGTTAAACGCATAAGATTATGACCCATCCCTCCTACATATATAGCAAGAGGCGTAAGCATAACATGTTGTCTAATTAGTCTATGGTCTAGGATAGCAACGATAGATTGGTCTTGGCTACTCTTTGCATCACCCATATCAACCATCACCTACCATATATTGCATGATCTGATAACATTCCCCACAAGCGACCGGGTCCTGTTTCATTATTGATAGCAGTATTCAAACTAGGACCACAGTTGAAGAAAAGGTTTTCTTCATAAGCAAGGTTTGCCAATGAATCCGCAAACTGATTCCAGTGACGTGGAATCAGCTGAAAAGGCACTCTCTCAAACTCCTCAAGTAGGGTCATGGTAGTTCGATGATACATACAAAGTATGGGGTTCCGCACTATGTATGTCCCATCTAGCTGATTCAAGATAAACTGGGAATCCCCTTTTACTAACAACTACTGAATACCACCTTGTTTGGCAATATACAGTCCCATAATCAAGGCTTTATACTTCGCCATATTGTTAGTGAATCCTACCCCGAGATAAGCAGCTAACTTCATCATAACTCTACGTCGGGGATCTCAGATTACTACTCCAACACTTCATTTTTTATTAGGGCCCCTAGACGCTCCATCAAAATATAAAGTGTACATCCACAATGGGTTTACATAGCCTGCCATCACGAACTCCTCTATTCGTAATTATGATAGTCAAAATTTAACATATTCAGAGGATGAGCTGACGGCTCCATCTCACCTTCTTCATTAAACTCAACAGGGATACTTGTCAACATTCGTAAGCAATGATGGTAGAAGACTTTGATCTCCCACACAAAGGTTCCGTCTTCTTGCTCAATCACTTTGTATCCTTTGCTCCACCAGATGAGTTTCCCCTGATGGTATCTCTGCTCCAGATATGGGTGCTCCAAATAAGGAATTAACCGCCCCATCAACTAGCTTTAAGCTCTTTTGCAGGTCTCAAATCAGCCCCAGCATGGACTTGCAATGCATTTTTTCATATTAGCATACTTAGAAATAATAAGGTTTAATCTTATTAAGATTAACCTTATTTTTAAACTCTACTCCTTTGCAGATCAGCTAGTAGAGTCGTAGACCTATTTTTCCCTATCCTAACAATCTTGTAGGGGCCATCCCATCTAGGTTCCAGCTTCCCTGGAAACAGCTCCCTACGTGCATCATAATACAGAACTAATTGCCCTTTTTTAAAGGTATACTTCTTTGCTTTATGGTTGTGCAACTGCTTCATCTGACGTTTAGCTACCTCTTGGTGTAATAAGCTCTACAACTTCAGTTCATCCAGGTGGGCTATGGTCGTGAAACGTTCAAAGAGTGCATCCTCATCTCCCAAAGAGTGGTTAATTGCAAACCGTATGGTTGGCAACTCGATTTCAAGAGGTAACACACACTCTTTCCCATAAACTAATTTAAATGGAGTATGGCTGGTAGCTCGCTTGAACGTTGTATTGTATGCCCATACTGCCACATACAACTTCCTGTCCCAGTCTCATTTCTTCTCAGAAACTATTTTAGACAAGATACCCACAAGCTGCTTATTAGTACTTTTGACTTGCCCATTTGCTTGCGGATTATAGGAGCTCATTTTATTGTGCTTGATTTTCCAAGCTTCAGTCAGCCTTTTGATCACTTTATTCAAAAAGTGAGTTCCATGGTCCGACACTAGTTCCTTTGGTGGACCGAAATGGCAGATAATCTACTCTAAAAGAAAACTTGCAGTCTCTTTTGCATTGTCTTGCCTCGTCGCCCGCACTTCTGACCATTTTGTAAAATTATCAGTTGCTACTATAATGTACCTCTTCTGAGTAGTAGACGACGGAGTGATAGAATCCACAAAGTCAATACCCCACTTCTCAAATGGAAGGATAGCCATGATAGACATAAGTGGGTGTTTCCTATTCTCTCTGCTATCATGTCTTTGACAGGTATCACATCTCTTAACGTACTCAAAGGAATCTTGGAAGATGGACGGCCACCAATATCCAGCTCTTAAAGCTTTCTGTGTCGTCAACGGTCTACCGAAGTGCCCTCCACATGCAGAGTCATGGAACTCCTCCAAGATGAAAGGAACCTCGTCAGGCATCGCACATCGGCGATAGATATCATCAACACCCTACTGATATAGTGTTCCTGTGATCAAGGAAAACTTCAAAGCTTGTTGTCTGATTTTCCTCTTTTCTGATTTTGATAAACCAGCTCCAGTCTCTCCCGTTGATAGATAATACATGATAGCAGCATACCAAGATGGGCTAGAAGCTGTATCAATTTTAAACATTTCTTCAATATCACTTCCTTCAATCAAAGTCTCTTTCGGCTCCCCGAAATCCACAAGGCATTCCACAATCCCCTGCAACCTCGGTGGCTTACTCTTAATCTCATAATCGAACTCTTGCAAAGTGATTAACCACTTTGCCAAATGATCAGGCGGCTATAGCTTGTTCATAAGCAATCTAAGTCCTTCCACCTTCGTATAAAATACTACCTTCTCATAGAGGATGTAGTGCCTGAATTTTTTAGTCGCAAAGACCATCGCAAGGCACAACTTCTCCATCTAGATGTAGTTAATTTCTGATATGCCCAATTTTCAACTAGCAAAAGCTATCAGATGATACCACTTTTCCTCCCAGATTTGGGCTAAATAGCAGCTAATACTATGCATGGTGGCTACTGAAAATATGTAAAACACCTCGCCTCTTTTAGGTGCTTTTAAAACTGGTGCTTTTACTAGCTCCTATTTCACATCCTCGAAAGCTATCTTACAAGGGTCACTCCATACAAATAGACAGCTAAAGGCTAATAAGTTCGTTAATGGCAACGTCCTTTCTGCCAAGGCATTTATAAACCTCCGATAGTACCCTATCGATGACAGAAAGCTATGCACCTCTTTTAGAGTGCGTGGTGGACTCATAGTGACTATAAGCTTAATCTTTTCAGGGTCAGTTGAGATCCGTACTGAACTGACCACATGGCCTAGCAATAGCCCATAAGGCACTCCAAAGACACACTTTTGTGGGTTAAGAGCGATACAAAATTGTATGTAGTGCTCAAAGCACTTTCTTAAAATAATCAACATCCTTTAACACAATATTAGTGAGTTTGGGAATCTCCCAATTCCCATTTTTTGAATACTAAAAAGGTGGCACCCGGATAACATGCTCATAAGTTTCTCAAAACCATATGATGTGACCTATCATTGGAAAGCGCTTGAAAAATGGAATCTATTGAGCTATAGAGCGTGCGATTTGGAGTTGTAGTGTTCTAGTTATGACAAATGCTAATATTTGACCACATATCCCAAACTTATGGAAAATTCCCATATTCCCCAATATGATGTTCTTTCCCTTACAGTGGCTGCCCCCAGGTCATTGATAAATACTTTCAACTTGTCTGGGGAAATGTCACCAAAGGTCTTATTTGCTATTTGTTGCCATGATCCAGGTGCATTGCACAAACCAAAGGCCATCACATGGTACGCAAAAGTACCAAAGACAATAATGAAAGTTGTTTTCAACGTGTCCTCTTTTGCAATTGCCATCTGGTTGTAACCTGCAAAGCAATCTATAAACGAATATATTTCCCTACCCGCTAATTTATCCAAAATCTGGTCAACAAATGGCAACAGGTAGTTATCCTTAACCATCTGCTTATTCAGCTCTCTAAAATCTACACATAGTCGGATCTGGTTGTTTTTCTTCTTCCTAATGACAACTAGTGAACACCATTCTATGTGGTGTACAAGGAAGATTAAACCAGCTTTCCGTAACTTCTGCAGCTCCTCAAACAGCCCGTCCCTCAATTCAAAAGGCATCCACCTTACTTTCTAATGCATAGGACGACTGCCTTCTTTTACAGGAATAGTATGAACAGCCAGGTTGGGAGGAATGCCTCTCAGCTTGTCATAGCTCCAAGCAAAGATATCGCGGAATTCTTGAATCAAGGACACATAGTTCTCCCTTTCTGCTGAATTGAGCATGGAACCTAATTTGATTGGCCACGAATCATTCAGCATGCCAAGGTCCAACTCAATCACATCCGCATCTCTTATCCTATCTTGCGGCTCTATCGGCTCATTTAGAGTTATCTGATAAATATCCTCTGTAGTGGACCCCTCTCTAGATTCATCATTGGATGATGTCTCACTACCAGATGGATCATCTATTGTTTCTAATTCAGTAGAGGATAAAGGAGCTCTTTCACTCTAAGGAGACTTAGGGTAAGCATCGACTATTACTCAATTAGCACCTCTACCTAGAACCACTCAACTGGCGAGTATATGGACTTGATAGTCAGTTCATAAGATCCAAGGCCTACCTAGCAAGACTCGATAACTAGGACATCCTGCAAATCTTATCACCCTAAAGTCCAAGAAACATTCTACACTTGCAACTGTAACGTGGACTTTAGTAACGCAACCTTCTGGTTGCCTTAGACTATCATCAGCCATTCTAAGAAGGGTGGAGCTATCTTTTTGGATGCCTAGACCCAACCTCTCCATCAACTCTGAACTCATGATATTGACGGAGGACCCAGTGTCTACGATGGCATGCTGCACTAATATTCCATCCACGTATGCTGGAACCCTAGGGCAATTCTTTTCAGCATGATCAAACCAATCTTCCCCTACTCGTGCGATGCCCAAAGGTTCTACAATATACCCAACACGCAAGATCTTCTTGAATTCCTTGCGTACTCTTGGAGATAATTTAACCAACTGTAAGAGGTTTACATTTGGTTTGACTTCGCAAAAAGAAACTTGCTAAATCAAAATCATGATAGGTAGCCAAAGCTCTCTTTTCTCGCCAGACCATCCTTTCCTTTGGTCTCAGGATCGGCTTTGGTGCTTCTTTTTTAGCTCTTGCATTCTTTCTTGGCACTTCCTCATCCTTCTTAGGATCGACTTTTTTGTCAACAGGCCTTAGAGGTCCACCTTCCACGCCAGGATTCAGGACTTGCATCCCCTTATCCCCTTGCTTAGGCTTTCCCTCGACCGGTTTTGCATTATCTTTGTCAACCTCTTTAGCCTTTTTACCTCTTGTCACGGCTCACAGGTTAGAGGTTTGAGCGCCATTGATGCGTACAGCCTCAATAAGGATGACTCCATTGCCTTGTGGCAACTCTTCTATAGTGGTCTCTCCCCTTTGCAATATTTGTCTTGGTCCATCATTTTGCCGGAGGTTATTACCTTGTGCTGTATGATTAACTGGACCTGGCTATTTACTCCCTTGTTGGAGAGAACTAATCTTACTCCAACAGGTAGCAGCTAAGTGGCCCGACTTCCCACAAATATCACATTTAACATTTGGACAGTTTCTAGGGAAATTTTGTCAGCCACACCACTTACATCTGAATCTTGGGGGACCACCCTCTTCAGGGCGTCGACTCCCTATCAGATTCTGCTACTTCTTCAGGAAATTGACGTCAACAGCTATTTGTCGATATTGTTTGGAAATCATGTCAGTGTAGTGCTTCATCATATCCTTAACTTCGCCAAGAATATTAGAGGCACTCGACTCATAGCCTTGATCGTCTATCCGTCGTTCCATTGGCCTAACAATTTGATTGGGCATTGGTTGTTGACTCACAGGAACAACATTAGGGTTCGAAACTTGGCCTCCAACATTTGATGGAGCCAACTGACTAGCCATAGGCATAGTCACACTGGGAGGAGCTGGCAACAAAGGTATATTTTGAACCATGCTTCCCCTCCCATTAGGGTTATTCATAGACATCCCTTGACTTCCATTTATCAATGGTAAATTGCCTCTAGGTACTAAACCCGCATTCAGATTTATTTGAGAGGAGTAGGCCGTTTGTAATCATGACTCTACTCCTTATGCCCGCACGATGGCGGTGTACTCGTGCTACTATCCTCTTAATTAAAGTATCAAACCTCTATGACATGATGTGCATCAGAAAATCAGCAACAATCAGCATGCAAATCACACCATTCAAACATCCCAACCCCCTAAGTTTAGGTATTGCTTTCATTGCATAGGTGTAGAGGTTCATTTTGTCATGTTTTGATGTATAAAAAGTGATAAATCACAAACTTTGACAAAGAGATAGGGCAAAATGAGGCTAAACCTCATGCTTTACCACTACCATACATCCATAAACAATCATTATATTTTTCCTTATTTTTCCAAGACGTATTTCTATTTTTTGCCTTATTTTTTCCATTTTTTGATTTATTTGGCAATAAAATATGCTATTGTTTTATTTTTCTTGTTCCAATCACTTCAGCATACTAACATTCAATTTATCTTCCATATTCCTCCCATGGGAACACCTTTTACCCACCCGAAACGGAAAAACTACCATTTTACCACTTAAAAACCGCATTTCGGGTTTATGGGAATTAAATAGAGCATGGAAATCATTGCAAAACTTACAAAATTTTCTAATAAACAACAATTACTCATGATGCAAACAGCAGTCACACAAATTTTTATCCAATAAAAACATAATTATCATCATAAACTATCAAAAATCCTTCATTTTTCTCATAAAAATGGTCATACCGTGTTTTTACGTAACCCGAGACACCTTGAATGACTTCATAACTAGCAAACGGAGCCTCCATTTCTCTCAATCCAATGTTGTACATCAATCTTCAACATCTCCATCAATCTCCATCACCATTTCCTTCATTCTCCTTCCCGGATTCCTTCATCAAAATGGTACACATGAACAACCCATAGAGAAGAGAGAGAGGGAGGAGAGAGAAAGATTGGATTCTATTCTCTTCATCCGAGTAGCCATTCCTTGCACAAAGACCGGCGATATCATCAGCAAAGGGGGAGAAGATTATCCCCAATGTCAATTGCATGAGGTATTTGCAGCCTGACAATCAACATCCATGAGGATAAAGCGCAATTTTCGGCCGTCTGTTCCACTCCTTCTCTCCACGTTTTTTTCCCACGAATTCTTTCATGAAATTTGGGGGGCAAAGGTCCCAAAAGGCACCCCCCCTTTGGTCCAAGTTGTGGCCACCTTTTCAAATCTTGCCCATCTTGTGGCCTCTTTCTCGTCCGGGCTCCGATTCGAGCTTTGAAAAATCCTGGGCATCCGGCTTGACATCCCACACTAACTGGCAGCTCCTGACATCCCGCACAGCAGTCGAAAAAATTATAAAAAATCCACAAGTTTCGCTCAAGCGCCTTTTAAAAGCTGTCTTTCACTTGGTGCTTAAAATCATCCTAGCTGTAGCCTCCGCCTTCGATATTAAATATTTTTCCCCTAGATTCTGGATTTTTTGGCAAATTTTAGGCACATCCCAGGCTCAAAACTCCACTCTCATGTATATAGATAGCAAATATGGAATCACAAGGTTTCCTTTGCTAACATGTAGATGCCTTTGGAATGGATTTGAGAAGAATACTACTACTTAGAAGGAGAGGAATGTCAGTAAGAATACTTTAGAATGGTGGTAGATATGGAGATGAAAGAAAGTGAGAAGCTGAGTGTTATATTGCTATGGCTAGGAGAAGTTAGGGGTCGTGTGACGTGGCTATGTAAGCATACAAAAATGAGAAGGTTAATGGAATGGATGCAAAAGAATGACTATGGAAGAAAGAGAGAAGCTAGTTGGAGCTTCATCCTTTTGAGTCTTTTCATACTCTATTCATCTGGATATAATTGCTTTCATAGGAAGAATTAAGCATAAGGACTACCAATTCTTTAAGTACCTCGATCTTTCAAATTTTTATTGATTCTTGGAGACTAAAACTAGTCCACCTAATTTTGTATACATAGATCTCAAATAGGTAAACGATTGGAATTTTTTACCCATTATATTTCTTATTTCTAATGGATTAATTATGGTCTTATAGGATTTTGAGCATGTATACTCTCAATTCAAACCTTAGTCATAGAATTTTTTGAAAAGTGTGATGATCATTCTTGAAAATATTTCAAAACCTCACTATATTTGGATCCAATAAGGATGGCACAAGGACTACTATGGAGAATCTCTCATACCTTCTTCAAGATCAATCCCCGAATACCCTTGAGTTGTGTGCTAACCAGAATTGTCAAGTCTTAAGGATGGATAACACCTCTAAAAAGAACTTCAAGATAAGAAACTCTTCTTAAAGCTAACCCCATTGTTAAAATTTGGCAATGTTGAGATGGCAAGCTCAACACGTGCATACATTGATGATGGAACACCTGGCTAGATGGGTCCGCACATCTACACTTAGCATGCTGATGGTCATTATGATACTCACATAGCCACTGACTTATCACTTATTATATTTAATTTGTTACACCTACCTATAGCTTGCAAAGATATAACGCCAGTTGATTAGTGTAGCATGTTATGCACTATTTGACTTAGTAGGCCACTTTTCTTTATGTTGTATCTTATCTATACTTTGTTACATTGTATAGTGTATGGAAGAAGAAGAAATCAACAAGAAAACGTTTTTTGGTCTCCATCTCTCTTCTTGTGTTCTTGAGTGAGCTTCCTCTTGTGTATACAATGTGTGTTTGGTGTAGCAGCTCAAGAAAGTCCCCCCACCATGCAATTCCTGACATGGTATTAGAGCCGTGCTACTAAGAGAGATTGATTTCGAAAATTAAAGTGAAGGAAAAGAAGTAAGGTTCAAGCAAGCAAGCAACGGGTAAGAAGCTCTCCCATTCTTCCACTCTTTCTCTTGGATAGTGCCTATGGAGGCACCGAAAGTGGGGTAGAGTGAAAATCTCAATTTTCTGTGAGTTTTAGTATACGAGTAGAGCACTCAATATTTTGCAGATAAGCCCTTTAGAGCTTGCCCGCAATTTTTTTGGGCATCTGAGGCTGTTTTAGGCCCCGTTTTAGAGTTGCAAGGTTACAGACAATAGTTTCAGGGTACATTGTGATTTCGGTTGTGTTGACTGAAAGTGGGTGTATAGGTTACAGATTTCAAATATGTAATTTTTAAGATGTTTGACAAGAATCAAACATAAGGTTTATGTGCAAACAAGTCGCAGATTACATGTGCTATTGAGCAATCAGTGAAAAAGGTTGCTTAGTGTATTATTGTGTACTTGTTGTGAAAGGTTGCTGAAGAATTGCTTGCTATGTTGTATCCTTTTGCTTGGTGTATTACTGTGTACTTGTTGTGAAAGGTTGTTGAATAATTGCTTGTTGTGTTGTACCTTTTTTGTGATAATGGCAGAGAATAGTGGAAATCCCATTTTATTGAGAAGCTCAATAAGAACAACTACCCTTCATGGAAGTTCCATGTGACAAACTTCCTCATTGGAAAGGGCCTTTATGAGTTTGATTCAGGTGAAGAAAAGGAGCCAGAGCTGGGTATCCCTCCGACTGCAGATGAATTAAAGGCATGGAAAGAATGAAACGTGAAAGATAAAAAGATGATGTACTGGCTATCTGCAGTCATTGATAATACTATGCTGGGACATATCAGGAATGCAGAAACTTCTCATGTAACTTGGACGATTTTTGAGAACATGTTTTCAATAAATACAAATGCACAAAAGATTCAACTCAAGCAATAGTTGAATACCTTGAAGAAAGGGAAAATATCTATCAATGAGTATGTTTTGAAGGTGAGGAGCATTGTAGATGCTTTAGCAACGATTGATGCAATGCCTGATGATGATGATTTGGTTTCATCCACTTTGAGTAGCCTTAATAATGAGAAGGCATGGAGATCATTTGTTACTTTAGTATATGTAAAGAAGCCATTTCTAGATTTTGATGAGCTCGTCTCTCTCATGATTACCGAAGAGATTAATATGCAGGGTGACTCGTCTAAAAGAAATGGTGAATAGTTCCAAGAATTTTACTCAAGTTCAGAAAGACGACGTGGTAGATTCTCTTCGAGAGGCCATGGTATGGGATGTGTTGGTGATAACTAGCAAAACAAGTTCAATAAGCAATTTAGTGAAATGCAGGTTTCTAGAGGCCGAGGAAACTTTAGAGGTAGGGGAAGCTCTAGAGGAAGAGGTGAATGACAAAATAGAGATTCTAGAAATTCTATTATTTTTTGCCATTATTGTGGCAAAACAGGTCATATTGCATCCCATTGTTATGCTAAGAAGGACGATATTCCCAGTGATAAATTGTAGTAAGAAAACTATCCATCATCTTCATGGTAGAATGAAGACAAAAATGAGCGTCTATTTGTTATGTAGCATATGATGAATGCAGTTACAGGAAAGGGGACACATGATGATGTATGGTATGTCGATTCAGTTGCATCTAATTATATGACTAGTCATGTTGAATGGTTTAGAGAGATGTAGAACTTACAAAATCGAGGTTATGTGTAGATGGGTGTTGATTCATGCCATCGAATTTCACACATTGGAAAGGTTCCCTTGTCCTTGCATGATGGCCAGAAAAAGAGTCTGACAGATGTATTACATGCGCTATCAATCACAAAGAATCTAGTGTTTGTTGGCCAAATGGTAGAGAAAGGTTGTAGGTTTGATTCAATGCAAAAGATTGTTTTGTGGAAGACTTTAATGATAAGTGCAGGTTGGTCACAAAAGGAAGTAGAATTGGCGGCATGTTCACTTTAGATGCTGAATTTCTTACAATGGATGCTGCTATGTATACTAAAGAAAAAGGAGTGGTTGCAGACATTGAAATATGACATAAATATATTGGACATGCAAATATGCAAAGGCTGAAATTAATGCAGTCCAGAGGATTGGTTATAGGGTTGCCTTCTTTTAGAGTTGTAGAATTTCATAAAGTATGTGAATCATGCCAGTTTGGTAAGCATGCAAGACAACCCTTCTTGCATGACAGAGAAGTGAATAGAAATATACTTGATGTAGTGCATACAGATGTTTGGGGGCCTACATAGAATGTATCTCTTGGTGGCAACAAATAGTTTGTCACATTCATCGATGACTGTTCAAGGAAGCTATGGATATATTTCATGAAGGAAAATAGAGATGTATTTGAGCACTTCAAATATTTCAAGGTAGTTGTTGAAATAGAAACAAGCTTGAAAGTTAAGTGCTTGAGATCATATGGAGGGGGAAAGTACCTCTCTAATGATTTTAGTGGCTTCTTGAGGACTCATGGGATAAAGAGGCAATTTACTTGTAGGTATACCCCACAGCAAAATGGGGTTGCAGAAAGAAAAAATAGGCATATTGCAGAAGTTGCACAGGCATTAATGGCTGAAAAGAATATACCAAAATATTTTTGGTCTGAAGCTATCCATACTACTGTCTATATTATAAATAGAACTCCCATAGTTGTAGCTCATGGGATGACTCCTAAAGAATGCTTTACTAGCAAGAAGCTTGATGTATCACACTTGAAGGTATTTGGATGTGTTGCATATGTTCATGTACCAGATGAGCTACGGAAAAATCTTGATCCAAAGGTTGAAAAATGTATTTTTATTGGATACTCTTTAGAGTAGAAAAGGTATCGTTATTATAACCCTGTCACAAGTGAGTTTAGAGTGAGAAGGGATGCTATTTTTTATGAGGTGAGCAATTTGTTATGTACCTACTGGTGATGTATTAGATTATGATAATGATCATGATAGGTATATGTAGAAAGAAAAGCAAGAATCACAAAATCTTAGTGGACTAGACACATCATTTGGCACTACACCTACAGTGAGCCCTTGGTCTAGGAGACTAAGGAGTAGCCCAACATCTTCAGGTGGATCTATAAGTGTTGTAGGCAAAGACAAAGAAAAGAAGAAAGTGGTGGATGGTAATGATGCATCTACTAGTCATTTGGGATTTGATGGAGATTCTAGAGGTTCAATGAGTTTGGTTGATGAGTTTGGTATTCATTCAGTTGGGCCACTAAGTGTACAGAGAGCTCATAATAATGTAAAAGCTCCATTGAGTGATCTAGTGGTACGCAGGTTTAGCAAGGTCAGATACCCTATCAAAAGATTTGATTTTAAAGGTTATGCATGTCACCATTATGCTTACATAGTGAAACTAGTAGAGGATGCTGAGCCCACTTGTTTTGAGAATCATGTTCATTAGGATGCAGCAATGGATGAGGAGATGGCTGCATTGGAAGCCAATAAGACTCGGGATTTGGTACCCTTGCCTAAGGGTAAGAAATCTATTGGTTGTAAGTGGGCTTACAAAGTTAAGCATAATGATGTAGATGGTTCTGTTAGTAGGTATAATGCTAGGGTGGTTGCAAAAGGCTATGCTCAAACATATGGCATAGATCATGAAGAGTCATTCAGTCTAGTTGCAAGGATGGCAATTGTTAGATGCGTGATTGCCTTGGCAGCATCCAAACGTTGGAGTTTGCAGCAAATGGATGCTAAGAATGCCTTCTTGCATGGTGAATTGCAAGAAGAAGTGTATATGGAGTAGCTAACATGTTATGAGGATTTAAGGCATCTCACATATGTGTGCAAGTTAAAGAAGGCACTCTATGGGCTGAAGCAAGCACCTAGAGCATGGTCTGACAAGATTGGAGAGTATCTTGTCAATATTGGATTTTGTATTTCTGATGCTGATCACTCACTTTATGTGAGAAAGGGAGATGCAGGTTTGGTCATCATAGTCATCTATGTGGATGACTTGATTATTACAGGTGACAATGACAATGGGATTGCTGAAGTTAAGGACTTCTTGAAGAAGAAGTTTGAGATGAAAGATTTGGGTGAGTTGAGATACTTTCTTGGTATTGAGGTGATCAGACGTGATGATGGTATATGGCTGTCCCAAAGGCAGTATGGCTTGGATATGTTATCCAAGTATGGTATGACAGCGTGTAAGCCTCTTTCAATACCATTGGAACAAAATATGAAGTTGAATGCTGATGTTGGGGATGAGATAAGACCCTACTATGTTTAGGAGGAAGTAGGGAGTTTGATTTACATGACTATCACAAGGCTAGACTTGAGCTATGTTGTTGGCCTTGTTAGTCTATTTATGCAAATGCCTAGAAAGCCTCATTTGGATGCAGTTAGAAGTATATTGAGGTATGTGAAGTCCACTTTACATTATGTACTTTTTTATGAGGCAGGTAAGGATGTACACATCTTTGGATACACAAATGCAGATTGGGCTGGCAAACAGAAGATCTACTAGTAGATTTATGTTTTCCCTTGGTAGTGCAGCAGTTACATGGAGCAGCAAAAAGCTAAGTACAGTTGCTTTATCGAGTACAAAGGTTGAGTATAGAGGTGTTGCTATGGAAGCATGTGAGATGGTATGGTTGCAAAAGTTATCAGGTGATTTGGATGTGCAAGGAGATGGTCTAGTTGTCATTCATTGTGACAACATGAGCAACATACAGCTATCTAGGAATCCAATGTTCCATGCTAAAACAAAACACATTGAGGTGTACTACCACTTTGTAAGAGAGAAGATACTTGCAGGAGAGATTGACTTGGTATATGTCAGTACACAAGATCAAATAGCTAAAATTTTCACAAATTCGTTGGGTGTAGAGAAGCTTCGAAAGTTCCAAAGCTTTCTTGGAGTTGCAAAGATAGAGTTGAGCTTGAGGGTGAGTATTGAGATGGCAAGCTCAACACGTGCAGACATTGATGATGGACCGCCTGGCTAGATAGGTCCACACATCTACACTTAGCATGTTGGTGGTTATTATGATACTTACATGGCCACTGACTTATCACTTATTATATTTAGTTTGTTACACCTACCTACAACTGGCAAAGATATAGCACCAATCAATTAGTGTAGTTTGTTATTCACTGTTTGACTTAGTAGGCCACTTTCCTTTATGTTCTATCTTATCTATACTTTGTGTACATTGTATAGTGTGTGGAAGAAGAAGAAGAAATCAGCAAGAAAAGGTTTTTGGCCTCCATCTCTCTTATTGTGTTCTTGAGTGAGCTCCTCTTGTGTATGCAATGTGTGTTTGCTGCAACAACTCAAACAAGTCCCCCCACCACACAATTCTTGAAAGGAAAAGAAGGAATGCAAATTGAGTAGGATGTGAAAGCCTAGATTAAGTCCATGGATGATTACTTTGATACTAGGGAAACCATTGTTGCAAATAAATCCATGACTACACACCTCCTCCTTATCATAAAATCTAAAACATGGTGGAAGCAATGCTATCAAGTTAAAAATGTAATTAAAGCCTCATAAACATGGGACAAAATCAAGAAAGTAGTAAACGGATGACATTTTTCTATCGGTAAGTATGCACAATCTAATAAGGACATCCCAACAGATTGTAAGATTTTGCTAAGTGTTGAATCTCCTCTTGACACTTTCTTTAAGGCACAGAGGAACACAACTCTTGAGGATGCTTAGGCAAGGAAATCATGGGAAGCCTTTCAATTACCCAAGAAGAACAAGGAATAGGCAGCAAGTAATGTTATTAGTGTAAAAATACTAGACACCTAAGGATGGATTGCCCAAACCATCCTCACAATCTAACCCAAAATAGCTAGTTGGGAGAGATGGAGGAAATGGAAACAACACTAGAGATTGAGGAAGGGGAAGATTATCTTAAGCATGAATGAACCCTATGATAGGACAATGAGTTGAAGAAGAGTATACTTTAAGAGAGGGAGTCTAATGGGGAACCATTCACGCAGTCATCAAGAGCAATGATGCCAACTACTAATGGTATTCCTATTCAACTCCATCATCTACTTTATCAAACTTCTCAAAAGTTTGGTGTTGTTCATCAATTAAAGTACTAGAAAATAAATTTTCAACACCACAAAAGGTTTGGGAAAAACATTTGTTTGAAATCTTCTACAAGAAAATACCATACTAGCCATAACCTAATCAACTTATGAAAAGTTTCTCTTCTTCTTGCTTATCTCTCAATAAGCCTTTCCTTCTTACAACAATACTACTCCATTGTTTCCCCTTTGCTGAAGGACTCACAAGAAATCATTTTTCCGATTGGGTGGTTGCAAGCTATGTCACTACAAGGGATTACACCCACAAATATCCATAGTGACGCATTTTCTAAACTGTAGAAAGAACTTACATGCACATCTAGAGCTATGAAAAAAAGTACATTAGGAGACATGCATCCAATATCATGCTTAAATACCAAAATATAAATGCTATTTTTTAAAGAGTGTTACATGCAAGGAAGCTTGCAATTTTAATGTTTAACAAAACAATTGATTACATGCGAGTAAGCCTCCTATATTTTCAAAGAGTGTTACATGTGAGTAAGCCTACAATTTTAATGTTCAACTAAACAGTTGATTATGTGCACTATGACCTGCAGTTTTCATGCTCTATCATGAAAATATAAACACACTATATGCCAAAAATATCAAGGAACTATTGGCTATAGATCTATGACCTATAGCCACAATTCTACAATTAGTAGCTCCCTGGTTTTTTTTTGTCCTTTGTGCATCCTCATTGGGCTAAGCATCAACTTCACAACATATATGCCTATATTACGAAAAGATTACAAACATTGAAATAGATTGAGAAAAGTAAATGTGCACAATAAAAATGACCAAGGTTAGCTAATATTACTTGAAATATACAAAAGATATGTACATGATTTTGAAGAAAGCTAGTATGCCTTCTAGTTACCTAAGATACTACTATGTATATCAAAGCTTATATGTCTACAAAGAGCATCATGGCCACCCCTCCCTCTACATCATCAATCTCACCATTCTCATCACCATCACTCTCTTGATCATGGCGATCTTTGCTCTAATTTGCATCATCCTTTGCTTTATTCCCTTCCTCTCTAGCCGCCTCGTTGTGTCATTACATCTATAAATGAAAACAAAACTTAGAGCCTTCAATGTATTTAAAAAAAGAAATGGATTAACAAATTATTCATACCATGATTTCATTTCACAACATTGCTACTTAGTGATTATATCCATTATTTGTGTTTGATCATGACTCTCTTGTTACAAAATAACTTTCTAATCTTTTCTCTAGCCCAATGGTTTGTAAATCTCAAACGTGGGGAATTAGGATACTTCTGATGCATTGCATCAATGGTTTCTTGCAATGCATTTGGGTACTGATTATGGAAGGCTAAAAAGTAATCTCTATAGTTTTCTTACACTACAACATGCAGCAAGTAGCTCAAGACATCCTTTCCTACAAGATTTTGGAGGACCCTACTCGAAGAATTGAGCTACTAGTACACAATTGGTTGGGATTGTGACTCCCTCTCTTCATTCTCTTGGGTTTCTAATAGCCTCTTTCTACTTTGCTATGGAGAGGGACTCCAACCCCTACCAAAACAACCTCTATCTTTGTGATTATGCCCATGGCTACTATGACTACTCATGTGATATCTACAAAAACACAGTATAACAAGATTAGTGACACAACATAGCATACATATACACATTAGCATATGTGTGTGTGTGTGTGTGTGTGTGTGTGTGTGTGTGTGTGTGTGTGTGTGTGTGTGTGTGTGTGTGTGTGTGTGTGTGTGTGTGTGTGTGTGTGTGTGTGTGTGTGTGTGTGTGTGTGTGTGTGTGTGTGTGTGTGTGTGTGTGTGTGTGTGTGTGTGTGTGTGTGTGTGTGTGTGTGTGTGTGTGTGTGTGTGTGTGTGTGTGTGTGTGTGTGTGTGTGTGTGTGTGTGTGTGTGTGTGTGTGTGTGTGTGTGTGTGTGTGTGTGTGTGTGTGTGTGTGTGTGTGTGTGTGTGTGTGTGTGTGTGTGTGTGTGTGTGTGTGTGTGTGTGTGTGTCAAATGTAAAGTCACATGCATAGCCTACGCATATACATGTGCCTGTACATATTTGTAGCATAACACAATAACACATGATTCATAGAATAATATGACATATAAAGTAGTGAACTTCAACATACATCATCTCTAAATCATATCTGAGTAGCTTCCTTCTTACACATGCTTCAATCAACCCAAGTTTATTCCTAAGTCATGGGTATGGTTACTAGTTTCAAAAGGCATGGGCATAGCCCAAGTAAAATCTCCCTTTTTCTCCTAACTAAAGTACCATTCATAATCTTTGGTAGCTCTCCTCTTTGGACTTATAGATGACTTAGTCGTACTTGAGCTAGACTATTACTCTAATAAACTATGAGAACAAAAAAGTGAAACCAAACACCAAACTAAATGTAGATAGTTGTACCTTTGATTACTTGATGATTGTTTGATGACATCCTTTGGCATTTTCTTTCAGAACTAAATAAGACAAATGCTACACCCTAAACAAATAAAAAATAAAAAATAGAAAAAGATCATTAATAAGCTCAATTCAAAATAAATTTTAAAATAAAATTAAATACTTGCTACATTTTTCGTCTTAAATACCTTGTCAACTTGAGGCTTGGAACACATTTATTCTATCATCAAATATTGTTGAGTGAAAACCTAGTATACATGGTAAAATAGTCCATAGAAAATGTGTCTTAAAACACATTTTATTACATGAAAATATCTTTAGGAGAGAAACCATTGATAGACCTGTCAATAGTGATGAAAATGTCCACATTAAACAAAGACATTAGATTGCACATTTTCTTTGCACAAACTGACTACAAATTCTCACGATCATGGCACCATACACATTTTTACACATAGTAAAGGAAAAGATTCACATCAGAAAATAAATGGTTTACCTTGCAAGCTTCAATCAAGGAAGCACCTTTCCTCTTCATTGTAACTCCTCTTCAGCACACACATACTCTGTGTGTGTGTGTGTGTGTGTGTGTGTGTGTGTGTGTGTGTGTGTGTGTGTGTGTGTGTGTGTGTGTGTGTGTGTGTGTGTGTGTGTGTGTGTGTGTGTGTGTGTGTGTGTGTGTGTGTGTGTGTGTTTAAGCTTTCATATTTTCATTCAAAAGGAAAACCAAAAAGAGTAGGTGCATGATTTTAACATTAAATGCACATCAGAATTGGCATTTATATGGTAAAAAAACTAACCGCTAAAAAGTGCGTTAGAATTTGCAAGTGTACACTCTTTTTTACCAAAGGTGTCTCCAGACGTGAAATTTCACATAAAGTTAAAAACTCCCACTAATGTGTGTCATGCCTCCACATCTTTGCTACGATTTTCTTGTAGTGTGTAATGTCAGGGGGAGGGGGGCTTTAATCATAAATCTATGACTCTCTTATGTTTTCAACAAAAGAGATTTTTTAAACCCTCTTTCTAGATATTTTTCACATACTAGAGGATATCATTTTATGGGTGTATTCATAGATTAAATAGGAAAAGAATAAGTATTATTTATAGATAAGGGGCTTTAAAAATAGGCCTTGAATGAATGAGACTGTTAGGAGCTACATATATTGAAACCCCCAAAATGTAGGGGAGGGGATCTAATCAATCATGCAAGAACATTTCTCTTTCAATTCAAAATGCATTAAATTGAACTAAATGCAAAATGGAAAGAGAGAACAATACAATACATAATTGGGTGCAATCATCCCCCATTAACATAGACAACACTCCTTTATATTTTATTATTTTAAAATCTTCCTTCCCCAAAACTATTGATCTCTAATGATAAGCATGTAATAGTCAAACAACAATAATGAATATCTAGCTCTAGGCATGCCATAAAACAAATGGATGACAACACCTTAATAAATAACTATACTAAGACAATGGATGTAAATAAAAATAAAAATAGAAGTATTAGTAGGGATACTTGAATCTCATAACTTTGGCCTCATGAGAGTTTTCTACCTAAAATCAATTGAAACATCAAAACATTCAAACAACTAAAAGTACAAATGAATTAACAACTAAATGGAGAGAATAACACTTATTAAACATGTAGAACAACAAAGCTATCTACAAATTACTCTCTCATCACTTTTTTATGCTAAACCAAGTAATGTTAATGATAATATACTCATAGCGAAAATTACTTGGTTGCTAATAAAATAGAGTATTTCTAACACTTGAGCAAAGATAATTACCATTTTCCTTACAAATGTACTAAATAAGTTATTCTAAGAGGAAGCAACCAAAGCAATCATGGCTTTATGAAGGGCCTAAGGAAAACTTGCTTACAAAATATAAAAAGGGGGGCATATCCCTCAATGATGAATTTTTGTAACATGAGTGCATGCGCATCTATATGTTGTTTTAACATAGTGATTTCCATGTGTGTAAGCAACAGTGATAGCATGTGGTTTGCTAGATAACACCTCTAATAGTCTTGAAGGATTCAAACATTACTTATGGAAGGTGAAGAGAAAGGTGGAGCCAAGTGCTTTGGAGAATTTAGGTGCCTACCTATTTATTTACCATATGCTTGTACAGGACACCAATATATTAAAAAGATGTGGTAATGGTGAATGTCCCTATAGGTATATCCTCTCCCATTGCCAAAACATGCACATGTTACCCCCATGTTACAATACTAGAATATATATGTGTTAGTATTAGCATCAATATCTTCATGGAATAATGACATGATCAAAATAATACTCAATTCATACAGGAAATACATAACAATAGCCGCAATATATGCATATAATAACAATCTCATCAAATTCATACTTAGTAGTAAACCTAAAACTCATATGCATATATTAAGGCTCTAATCAAAGTTAATAATAAAGCTTATGTAAAGGGTTTCATAAAAAGGTGTATACTATGATTATACTAAGGCTTACAAGGCTAACAATGAAGGTATTTTATTGTAGAAGCATTGATATTTTTCTCAATATCTAGCCTACAGTTGTAGTCTAACATAAATTTGCATAAAGAGAATTAAAGAGAAATTAGAAGTTTACTAGGCTAAATATTTATATTCCTAAAGATTTCACTATGAGACTTTTCCAACCTATTTGCCAAGGATTCCATGACTATTTTACAATTAAGGTATGCATTGGAAATATCATAAGGTATATTCGATGGCTTTCCCAATAATTTTGTGAGTATCTAAAATGTTTTGTATTCTCAAAGTCAAAGTTGTTTGACATTATTCGCTTACTTTATAAACATTTGTTCAAATGTTTGGAGAGACTTAATGAATTTGAGAATTAAGTATACTTATCATCCTAAATTATTGTCAACCATCTAAAAGCACGATATTAACCATGCATTAGATTCATATGAAAGGATTTTAATTGAAATATTCCCTTTGTTTGTGAGTTGGGAAATTGCGGGCAAAATTTTTCGTTAATTGTCTAGTCAATTGGCAATGCCCACAAAATCTTGTTGGATTGATTTTATGGGCTAAAGAAAGCCAAAATGACCTTTCAGGTGTCATTGAAGAAGGCTTTGCTTAAAAAAAAAACCAATGGGTGAGGGTTTGTTCTAGATAAAAGGGTGAGCGCTTCAAATCTAGCAACTGTTCCCTCAAATCTTAAAGAGATAGATTAGGTGATCCTATGTCCAACAAAAGGGCACCTCATCAAAGGTTCAGCTCTCTTGGAGTATTCAAATATTGCTACATGCTTCCCAAGAAAAGTCTTTATCAATGCAATGTTACTTATCTTGTCATGTTGTTAAAAACGTGAGTTGTAACAAAGAAGCCAAAATCATGTCAAAGTTTTATGCTCACTAGTACTATACTTTTATGAACATTTTCAACATGCTAATGTTTTCAACTTAATGGCACTGATGTATGAATTAAATCACACCAGATTATTAGTCTGTCATCCCACCACACTCGAGACAATTTGCTTCAATAGATCATGTACATTCAATCATGACCATAAGAAAAGGGTCTCAAGGTTTATTGTGGACAATCATGGTGAACGGAATCCTTCCTTAATTGTTGTTTAGATGAATCACTCATTTTCTATCCAAGAATATAACTTCATTCATGGCTTCAACAAATAAAGTTCAAAGTTGATCTTGTGCATCAAAGTTGCTAATGGCATTTCCCAAAGCATAAAAAACCAAATAGTATAAGCTTGTCTTTAAGAAAACATAAACCAAATAGTATATGTTGAAAGAGGAGACAGAGAATACACTTGAAAATAAAGTTGTTTTTTCAACTCTCAATAACTTAAGCAATTTTTAGCATTGGTATTCCCATTTCACCACCATTAACTAAATTGGAAAGATGATTATTAAATTTTTGTTTCCTACAGTTTAGGAAGGAAAAGTTCCATGCGTCATACATGCATGTCATGCTCTTTAGTGAAATTGAGTCCTTTGCCATAAATATGTGACATAAAGTAGTGATTTGAGTATTTGAACAAATGTACCACTCGTATTGATTGTGTATAAGCATTTAACCCTTCAAGATGGAAAGAAGCCCCAATGGTACCATCATGAAATGGGCCCTTTAAAGGTTATTCCTTCAACCATATTCATACGATTGTCTTGATTCATCCCCCCCCCCCCCCCCCCTCTCTCTCTCTCTCTCTCTCTCTCTCTCTCTCTCTCTCTCTGCACACACACACATACACCCATACATACATACATACACACACGCATGCATGCACGCACACCCATAAATACACACACACACACACACACACACACACACACACACACACACACACACATCTAAATATAGATAAAGAGTTAGAGAGAGGAATCTAATATTCAACAACAAAAGGTGGGCATGCATATATGTGGATACACAAGAACAAATTTTTTATGGATGACCTAGCTTGCACTAATGAAGGAAATGCCTTCGTTGTCTGGATGCGTTTCTCAAAATCTTTAATGATGGGTAAAACATGTAGTCTAGCATATGGCAATGCTAAGAACCATAACAAATATAGTAGTGAATGGTTCTTAAAACCCTTTCTGAGACTTCTATGGTGCATCTAATATGTGGATGTTATCAATGACAGTGGCTTGCTTTGGTACAGATTGGTGGGTAGGTAGATTTCCCTTGATCTTTTGGCTAAGAGGTTCATCCTAAAGATGAAGTATAGTTTTCTTACAAAACATGGAAATGAGAGCAATCACGATTATCATCTTGACTTTTATGATAGATAGATTTGATATTTTGGGTGAGGGTTTTGTCAAAAACATGGAAATGAGAGCAATCACGATCACCATCTTGACTTTTATGATAGATAGATTGGATATTTTGGGTGAGGGTTTTGTAAGAAACAATGAATCATGTGCTAAGTGTGCTAATGGCTAGGCTTGCCACCAAAGATGAGAGTTGAGGGTGTAATGTTCTCTAAGGGTAGTGTCAAGCATCTAGACTTGACTAGACTTTCAAAGTTAAAGTGGCCATACTTTTAGTGAGGCAAAAGAACATGCCATACCATGTTCACTTGTAAGACTCCCACAAAATCTAGTGTGAGGTAAGCATGGGACGACTCTAAGTGTATAACGGCCGCTACATTAAGGCTCTCTAAGTCTATCATCACGAATGTGGACACGGTTAGAGTGAAGGGTACAATATTTGGAGCGACTATAAGGACACAACAACGACCATCTTGACTTTTGTGCTAAAAAGGAGAGGCCCGAGAGAGAGACAGAGAGAAAGAGAGAGAGAGAGAGAGAGAGAGCAATCACGACACGTAAAGCTCGGGAAAGGAGGTCAATGGTGGGACTGAAACGCCGAATGAGAAAATCCTTGAGTCGAGTTGGTATTATCTAACCTATGGCCAGCATTTGTCAGCCGCTTCTCTCTCTCTCTCTCTCTCAGATAAGCCAATTGCTTGTGTATATATGCAGAAGAAGCTGTGCCGTCGTATGGCGCTTATTTACAAGTAGAAGCAGCTCGGCTGTAGGCGCTTCTCTCTCTCTCTCTCTCTCTCTCTCTCACAGATAAGCCAATTGCTTGTGTATATATGCAGAAGAAGCTGCTGTGTCGTCGTATGGCGCTTATTTACAAGTAGAAGCAGCTCGGCTGTAGGCGCTTCTCTCTCTCTCTCTCTCTCTCTCTCTCTCTCTCTCAGATAAGCCAATTGCTTGTATATATATGCAGAAGAAGCTGTGTCGTCGTATGGCGCTTATTTACAAGTAGAAGAAGCTCGGTTGTAGGCTCTCTCTCTCTCTCTCTCTCTCTCTCTCTCTCTCTGTGTGTGGGTGGGTGGTGGTATCCTTGATGATGATCAGTTCGGACTTTGGTCGATTGCCCACATGTTCACCATTGCTTGCCTGTGTGATCGATACGTCTATTATGATCATGAAGATCTCTGCATGATCTCTGATACAGCGCCTCTCAAAGCATGGTGAACATTGGGTAATCGCCCATCCTCCAACTCATACTTGATTCGGCTATCAGGCTCATATCCGTTGCGCCGCAGGATTATTTGCTCTGACGTCCTCCCGGGCCAAACAAAGGTACGTGTTGCAGTAAATTTATGCGATGAGTGATGAGGTTGGTGTTGCCTTAGCGATGTAAAACGCTCTGATTTTTTGTGAATCGTCTACTTTGAATTACCCCTATTGGATTACCCATAACAACCCGATTAGATTGCGATATGCTATGGATTATCGATACAACTCGATAATAGTATCCCTTATCTGATTTTTGTGAATCGCCTTCTTTCAACCTTCTTGAAGTATTAAAGGGCGTGCACAATATGTTTTAGCAAGTATGAGCAATTTTGTAAAGCATAAATATTCTGCAATGAACCTTCTTGAAGTAATAAAGAGCGTGAATAATATGTTTTAGCAAGTATTTGCAATTTTGTAAAGCTCAAATGTTCTAGATCAAGATAAATATGCCATGTAACTTATGTTTAGTATGTTTATAAGTAGATAGCTACATAAGAATGCAATCAAAGAAAATATGTAGATAAAAGATACTAGTATTCTAGGACTTTACTTCACAACACTTTTTCAACTTTTGTTGTTTGGGAACATGGATAAGTCGCATCCAGCTTGGTATACTTGGAAAGTACTATTTGAGATCTTTTCAATGGTTATGTTGTTCAATGTATCTTTTAAGTCCCATCTCCAAACCCCATGTATTATATACCATTTGAAAGATTCTTGGAGAAGATGGATCTTTCAGATACCTTGCAGGTCCCATATCAAAATTCCATGATGTCATATTATACGATTTGGAAAATTCTTGGAAGAATCGACTCTTCTAGGTCTCTTCTAGGATTCTTGCCAATTGGATATCTAAACCTTAAGATATTAAGTGACATTGAAAAGATCACAATCATTACATTGGAAATATACCAAGTATAAAAAGTTGTGGGTTGATTTGTGAGAAATTGTTTGTGCCCCCATATTTTTGAAAGAATAGTGTCCAAAAGAAATCCTTGGGGCCCCAAAATGAGCCCCACATATTCCCCAATGTTAGTCTTTGTATGGAAAGAAAGAAATGTGATGATTTATATCATTTATTTAAGCCTATCTCCAAATTAACATTGCATAGGCCTTCTTGTCTTTGAAGAATGTATTGATCATTTGTTCTAGTTTGTACCTAATGTAAATCTACACATTGCATATGGTATGCGCATATATACATGTATAAGCTAATATTTGCAAATTGCTTGTGCTTTTCTCAAAATTCCGAACACATTCATCTAGTGGAAAATATAAGTGGGACTCAAATGACTTACACACTAGCTTACCAAAACACACACACACACACACACACATACACACACACACATTTCTCAAAATTCCAAGCACATTCATCTAGTGGAAAATATAAGTGGGACTCAAATGACTTACACATTAACTTATCAACACACACACACACACACACACACACACACACACACACACACACACACACACACACACACACACACACACACACACACACACACACATGCTTTTCTCAAAATTCCAAGCACATTCATCTAGTGGAAAATATAAGTGGGACTCAAATGACTTACACAGTAACTTATCAACACACACACACACACACACACACACACACACACACACACACACACACACACACACACACACACACACACACACACACACACACACACACACACACACACACACACACACACACACACACACACACACACACACACACACACACACACACACACATTTCTCAAAATTCCAAGCACATTCATCTAGTGGAAAATATAAGTGGGACTCAAATGACTTACACAGTAACTTATCAACACACACACACACACACACACACACACATGCTTTTCTCAAATTTCCAAGCACATTCATCTAGTGGAAAATATAAGTGGGACTCAAATGACTTACACAGTAACTTATCAACACACACACACACACACACACACACACACACACACACACACACACACACACACACACATAGAAGGGTATGTAGGTAGGTAGATATGTTATATATGTATGCATACAAACAAACATACATACATGTCTATCATTCCCATTATCCTTGTTTATGTATGAATGCATACATGCATGCATCCATGTATATATGCTAGCACTAAATTTGGTTATGATTTGAGTTTTAAAATCTATTTTATGAAAAAAAAATCATTTATGTTGGCATGTAAAGAAAAATAACTTAGATTGGAATGTAAATAAGGATAGTAAATGTGCAACCTCTTAATTTTCATCTATATTTTGCTAATACATTGTGCATTTTGTTGGTTATTTAACATTGCATGAGTATGCAATTACATCATTGCAACATACGAAGTCTATACGGATGAAATTGAATACACATGAAATTTTTTTAAGATAGCATGCCACATTATTGGAATAAGCATCAACAAAAGCTCTGGTATCTATACATTGGTACAAGTGTGAGAATAAGTGATGGAATAACCCTCAAAAAATTTGATGGTATGTAACTACATACTTATTGATGCAAGTTCTAATGATTATAGACTAACATGCCAACATGTATATCGACGAATGTCAATAAAAAATTTAGTGAGGGTCTAACCCTTTATAGGGTCAAATCCTTGTTGTTCATTTCTACTATCTTGTTAGACATAGGCTAGTGCTTAGAACTATATAACCCAATGGAAGCAGCATACAAAAGTGCTCATAAATAATTAAATCCAAATAAAATCTATACAAAACAATAGATGGGATACTAAGCTCCAATTGAATGTATTTAAAAGGAAAAATGTTACAAAGTTTACACATGCATGCATAGAGAAAAATATATGGATCACAACATGAATCCTCCTGAATAGTTACATAACAATCTTGCAATAGGAAAGAGGCATAGAATCAAGATTAGTTGGAAAAAACATGATAAATAAGAACATGTATAAATAAGGTTGATCAGATTAAGCATTACCTATCCTCCCCCCACTAGAATAGCTTATTCACAACATGGTGTACACCATGGCATTGCCTATACTCCCTCTCAAGCTTACAAGTGAAAACTAACAAAAAGAATGCACACAATAAATATTTCTTTAAAAACTTTAAAAATGAAAATATAAATTCAATGATAATATAATTAATAAAATTTGTTTCAAAGATGGCATAACCTCTACCATTCTCAAGGTGCGATGTCAAGCTAGACTCAACTCGCATGTATGCCATCTCCTTCTTTTCCTTCCACTTGTCAATATTTTCTTTGATTATTTATTTATTATTTCCCATTGGTTTTTCCCAAGCCATCTAGGATGTGATTAATCATGTACAAAAAGATCAAAGGACTCATGGGCATCCTAAGATGGGTAGTTGCTAATGGATGGGCTCTCCTCTTTGTTGTATGCACTTGTCTCATCATCCATCATGTCAAGGTCAATGAGTGTGAGATCAAGGATGTGGTTAGGGGAAAGGGAATACAAGATGGATTCAAAATGGTAGGATTGTAATCTTAATGACTGCCGAACAAAACTACTAAAGCCTACAAAGCTGTAGTTGAATATGTCAAGTATTGCCACCCCAATGACTGTGGCGAAGGGGTCTCCAATGGCCCAACAAAGCTGAGAAAACAAATTGAGAGATTGATATGGAAGAGCTTGGTTATTCTCCTTATGACAATTGAGGAAGGTCACTCCATTGAGTTGAGGGTCATTGCCTCTTTGGTGAGATAGTGTGATTGCCATAGTAAGGGTTCCAAGAGGGTTCCAACCATAAATGTGACCACAAATGGAGGAGTGATGGTGTGTGCTCTAGCCCTATCCAATATGAACCAAGTGTTGCAATTCTACTCTTAATGTCAAACACCACAATGAATAGCCCACTCTCTACTATCAACATCAAGTCACTCTATAAGAACAAGAATATCTGATCATATGATATCCTATCACCCTTTCTCATACTGTTAAATCTCTCCTCAACCCACAAGAACAAAGCCATGAGTATATCTAGTGCACTCTCTCTCTATCTTTTGTTCTCTTTATTGCTTCCTCCCCCTCTCTTCCTCAAGTGTATAACCTTCTTCATATGAGAATCTCCTCTTAATATATGTGTATCACAAATAATTTTCTTAGATAAGAGAATCTTCTCTCATAATATATGTGTATAATGTTCTTGGGGCTTTTTACAATAGTCTATTTCATAATCTTGTCTCTCTCTCTACTCTCTAGCAAGGATTGCAATCAATTTTGCAAGTGTGAGTATATGCATTTACATAGTCCTTATAATTATATGTTCTCTGATACAACATATGAAGCATATATTGACAAAAAATTAGACCAAAATATATGGGAATTTGTTTCGAAATATCAAGCCTTGCCATCAAGATACATGTCGATAAAAGCATTGATCTTTATATGACAGTATAAGCATCAAATTATGTGATGGTAAAAGCACTAAGAAAGATTTGATGAAAGGTGGAGAAAGAGCTCAAAGCGTCCACCTTATAGAATATGTAAGATACCACTTGAATTCAAAAGAAAGGGTATTGCATCTAGTAAAATTCACATGAGTATATTTACAAAAGGATTTTCTTATTTACAAATTGAAAAAAATGTGTAAGTCTAGTAAAGTAAAAGGGGTCATTTTAAGGCCCTATGGCATGTAAAGAAATATTACTTCTTAATATATTTTGAATGTACATTATATATATGATTTCTTATAGGTGGACCCCTTGGGAGCAAGTGTGAAAGCATAATTGGAAGCAAGAAAGAAGCAAGAGCTATGGAGGTTCAAGCAAGAGAGAGTAAGGTAGTATGTGGGAACTCCAACAATCACACTCTGTGACTTTTGAGAGGCTTACTAGTATCTGTCACGATGACATAATGCATAGAGGGCTCAGGAGCACATGAGGCTCTAGTGGAGCATCTCAAGAATAGATGTGGGGCCTATATGACCTGTCCTCTCTATCGAACTCCATGATCCTATACAACATGAGAATCTTGGACCACTGCATTATCAACAACTATAGCAAGATTTCTAACTAGGGCTTGCTAGATTGTACCAAGAGGCTCCTCTTGAAAGATCACCTTGTATACCTCAACTATCATAAAATGCAATATCATAATTGTAGATAACCTTTTGAGCTTGTCGATCCCAAATGTGATAGCCCATCTCACCTGTATCACCATATCCAAGAAAAATGCATGTGATAGATCTTGGATCTAGCTTATTACATTTTTCTTTGGGAATATGACACAAAACTTCACATCCAAAGAATATCAAATGAGCATATAAGGGAGTTTTTCTAAACCATATCTCCTTTGCAACTTGACCATTTAGAGCAGTGCATGGGGATCTATCAATCAAATAAACAATAGTAATCACAGTCTTAGCCCAAAAGTAATGTGGTAAGTTGGGTTGACTACACATACTATGGAGTCTTTCCTAGATAGTCCAGCTATTCATGCACTCTGCAACAATATTCTAGGGTGGGGTTTACAGATCAATCAACCATTGCTTAATATACCTCTCATCACAAAATTGCTCAAATATCTTAGAGTCATATTCACTCCCATTGTTAGATTGTAGGCATTTCAGCCATACCAAAACTGGTTCTTAACCATAGTTTAAAAATGTTGAAATGTGGCTAATACCTCTAATTTTTGCTTAATAGGATAGCATCAAACTTTGTATGAATAATCATCAATGAATGTCATGAAAAAGTACTTAGAACCACCTAAAGATTTACATGGCATGGGATCAAAACATGTGAATGAATAAGAAACAAAGTGTCAAGACCTAAAATGGGCCCGACAATGGCTATAAGCACTAGCCAAGCCTCTATACCACTAATAACAAGACAACCCCACATGGCCTCGCAGCCAAGAGCATCCAAGGGGCACACAACCCTCATCACTACTATAGATATTGTGTTTTTAATAGAACCGTAGTCCAACGGTTTCCCTTCCTTACTCCTCAAAGGGAGATCCCATACATCTTGGTACAATATACCATGTAAAACAAACATAGACGAGGCAACCTCTCCGATTGAATGCCGTGGCCCCATTGTAGCTCTCCTACACTGAGAGGATTAGCCCCCAGATGATGCATCACTCTAACACAAATAACACAGATGTAACAAGCTCCACTCTTGTTTTAAACAATCCAAGAGATAGAAATTTCCTCACTTTACAATCTCCCAAAGGAACCCAAATGCCTAAACCTACAACTTAGGTGCCTCACAACTCAACGTGGGTCATGTATATCACAAACCAATTGCAATGCATCCAAGAGTTACCATGTGACATGGGCAATGCAACTGTGAATGCCATAGTGCTAAAAAAATTTATAGATCAGCATTGTGTGGTGCAACAAACATGTATTTCCATGATTTTAGTATATACGTCATGCTTTGCTAAGGGTCAGGACCCAAGCCTTCTCTGTGGCTTAACAGCATGCACGGACAAATAGACCAACATTTCATATATTTTCAGCAACTTATTAATATTGAAATCCCTCTTTCCCCCACCATATAGGTTTTGCATCGTTGATAGGTGTAAAGAGCGGTTTTTTGTGTGTTTTCCTTATAAAAAGCAATAAAATAGACTTTAACATGAAGACGTAGCTGAACTTAGGCTTATCCCTCATGCTATCGCCATGCTATACACTCATGGACATAAATCTTATTTTTCCCTAACTTTCTAGCTCAAAGACTAAATTTTCCCTTTTTTTTTTAATTTCTTCATAAAAATGTGAAACTATGAGTTCTAACTAATCAAGGACACTCAACATCATTTTCATATCAATTTTTATCCCATATGACCCCAAAACACTCAACAAAAACCCCAAATTCTTATCAAAACCACAACTTAGGGGTTTTGTTGTTTTGTGAGAAATTGTTATATCATCATATTTTTTGGTTTTCTTTCATATTTAAGAGAGAATGCAACATGGAAAATCAAGAACAAGCAAAATCAAATGCTTTCTCCAATCATTTTCCATAAAACAAAAGAATCACTCACTTATACATAGAAACCATGATTCTAAGGCTCATACCTTGTAGACAGGAGGCTGTTGACGCTTCTTCTTTGTTGCTGACGCATCTCTTAGCCCCATCTATGTCCTCTATTGCTCTAGCATCATTAATTGCTCCAAACTCGTCATCACAACCCTCCCCCTTCTCTCTTGAATTGACGCGTATGAATAGCAGCTAAGAGGAGAGAGGAGAGAGGAAAGATAGACTAGAAAACCAGTTTTTTCAATCCTACATAAAAATCAACCAAATTACAACCATCTCCTTCCTCTCTCTATCTTGATCAAGAATCTCTCTCTCTCCAAACAGATGTGTATTCAAGAGGTACCGATAAGATTTTGAGGGGGACAAAAAAAAAATGCACCCCCTCTTGTTCATCAATTTTTTGGTGTTTAAAGGCTTCTTAATAAGCCTAAGGTTAAAAATATTAAAATAATCAGTTCAAGCTTTTGTGTTCACACTATCCCACAAAGTGGATATTTTGGCTTTGAGCGGACAAACAGACTTGAATTCGAGATCCGTCTAGATACGTGGCTTTGCAACATTGAAATCTATCAAGTTGGCCTTCTTTGCTCACTTTCCAGCTCCCGAATCTAGTAGCTGCTTAATAACACAGAACCTTTCGGAGATTAAATGGGCGGTCAAATGACCTCTGATCAATAAACTGAGACTTGCGTTGGATTCCTGACGTTGAAATGCATCTTTAAAAACTACAGCTCGATCATCTACCACCATTTGATTTTTCATGAAAATTTGGTCTTTGGCACTTCCCAGGCACTCCTTACTCCAAAAACGGCCTCAAATGCTTCAAGCACGGCTCAAAATGGGCTCCTAAAATCCAGCTCTTATTGGTGACCACGGGATAGGGCAACTCAGTCCATTGAATCCCACGAACTAATATACACATGCATAATCATAAAGAGCATAAAGCTGATATAAAACATATGATCAACAAAGCACAAGAACAGCTCTCACCCTAACCCCTAACAGAACCAAGGCATGAAAATCCACAAGGAAGAGGCCCAATATAATTTGATAGAAATCCGGAGCAAGTCTCTAACCAACTGTTGCAACACGGAGGACTGGCTAAAAAGCCTATCAAAGAGGTCATCCTAGTGGTGGTTTGAACTACCTACATAACTAAGGACAACTAGACCAGGACCCCCTAGTAGACGAGGACTCCTATAGCCTAGTCATCATAACTTCTTCTTATAGCATATTTTCCATTCAGGGTTTCCATACTTGGGCATCTAAAAAGAAGGGAGCTAAACGTAAAGTGACCCAAGGAGAATAGGGCATCGGCCTCAGGGTCCTAACTCGCTATCCAAGAACCTACCAAGCTCTCGTGAGGTGACACTTAATCTTTTTTTAGCTCTCACTTTTATTTTCGCTCCAACCTTCCTTTCTTGTCTTTTCAACTAGCTGCTATCCCAAGGAAAACAAGGCATTCACCCTGGGTCTAACTCGTCCCTAGGAAACTACCAAACCTCTGCGAGGCGATGAACAACTGCTTATAGGAAGTTTATTCCTTTTTCTTTTTCTTTTTCTTATTGAGGAGTTAGAACCCCTTTCTACACACCTTTGTAATTTTTATTGTTAGATATATTCAGAACTGGCTCTTGTGTTGATATTTTGGCAGGCTTCTCTAACTACCTCACACTAACAAGGACTCCTAGGACAACTACCTAGAAAGTAGGAAGGATAGGGTCACAAGGACTACCCTCTATTACAAGTCTTTAATGCATGAAAATGTCCTAACAGGAGGAAAACAACTACTCAAATATCCCCTAGATATACTTAACCAAACCCTTGGACTTGATGCCTTGATTGCCGGCCCCCAACAACCAAAAAGAAATTTACTCCTACATACACATAGAACATTACTTGCTTAAGGGAAAACTCATAAAGGGGATGATACCACTTGGTATGGCCACAAGAAGCTCCTCAGTAGCAAAGGCTCCCTCCAGTGACTTTGTCAACGTGTCCGATGCAATCACTAAAATAGAAAACTATTGAGTGTTGAAATGACTTGTTTTTTGGCTGATTTTTGTTGTTTTTGAGAGCTGAATGGTTGATTTTATGAGATGATTGATTGGTTTGGAAGAGGTTTGAGAGTGTTTTGGATGATAATGATTGAGTTTTGGAAGTTCATGATGTTTATTAGTGGTTTTGTGATGTTCTGATAGGTTCTATATAGCTTCTGTTTTGCTCTATTTTGGTCTGTTTTGTTCTGATTGTCTTCTGTAAGGAGGGATGGAGTATTGATTGATGAAGAATGAGATATTGTGAAAGCTTATTGAATGGTTTGTGAGAGTTTGGAATGGTTTGAGAGTAGTTATGTGGTTTTGATGATCTTCTGTAACCTTCTGTAAGGTCTTCTGTTTTGTTTTGTCTCTGTTCTGTTCTGTTTTGTTCTGTACTGTAGATGTTCTGGTACTGTTCTGTGACTGTTCTGTATGCTTCTGTATGTGTTCTGATGGATGAGAGTGTAGCTTGGGAAAGTTTTCTAGCCTTGGAAAGAGGTGAATACAAGTGCAAAAGAGCTAAAAGAAGTGAAAGAAGTAGCTGCTGAAGACTCAAGTGAAGACTAGAGTGAAGTGACAATAGTGAGCTATGAAAGGACACTGTAGTGGCTCTGGTGACTCTTCATATCAGACATACCTCTTGGGAGGGGTATCCACAACCTAAGAAGGATTATTGAGAGTGATTTTGAGAGATTGTAGAGAGGATATGATGTATTATTGATAGAGAGGGAGAGAGAGAGTCAAAGATAGCCAATTCTATTGAAACAGAGTGATTGTATATGAGAGATTGAGAGAGAAGACTATGAAGATATTGAAGATGAATACTATGTGATGTATTTCCATTCAAAGACGGTGTATTCCTTTTTTTTATTTATTCTATTGATGGATTTTGTGAAGATATTGAAGAATATGGTTGATTCTATCAAATCTGTGGGAGGTCTACATGATGCTGCATGAAGATTTGTTGTGTCTGGGGTTCTTTTCTTCATTGTGATCATATGAAACATGATAAACAAGCTTGTTGATGTTACAAGATAGATTTTCTTGCAAGATAATTCCATTTTCCTTGGTGTTCCTCTTGGGGATCCATGTTTTTGGTGTGCAGCCGGGGAAACTTGCCATCAACAAGCACCACAAGAGGCTGAAAATGAAGGAAATGGCATTGCCAAGAAGAGAAGAATTCAATGGATGTTTGTAAAGTTCCTTCTTCCACTGAAGAGTTGGAATTTCTCATAATCAAAGCCACTTTCCACAAGAAGTTCATCCCACAATGGTGGAAACACATCACCATCATGATGCATGCTATATGTGGTGGATAGTTTCCTCTTCCTGTTGAAGCAGCAGAAACTTGCATCTTGGTGGCAAACTGTTTGGGAATAAACTGAAGAGCAGAAACAGAGAGAATGACCATCCATGGAAGATTTGGCATTCATTGAGAAGTTTCCAGACAACATCAAGTGGGAGATTGTGAAGAAGCTTGAGGAGTCTTGGTCTGTAGAGGTTCACAAAGACAAAAAGGAAAAGAGTTGGAATTTGTTCATGGACGCTCAACAGCAAGATACATGGGATGCTTGGTGTACTGATAATCTTCTGTTTGTTCAATTAGCAACCCACTAGAAGTTGGTAGACAGAGTGTTTTTCACAACATACACTATTGAGACCATCAGAAGCTGGCATTACTATGATGATGGCACCACCACAATGCTCAGACGTATGTATTTTGACACCTTCAGAACCGAATACCTTCCTCTGTGTAGTGGAATGAAAGCAGAATTCAGGGACGTTGAAAAGAAAGAAGTAGAAGAAATGTTGGCAAGAGAGCCCTCTAGAGACTGAAGCCTTCTGTTAACCCTCTGTGGAGCACTAACAACATAGTGGAGCCACACCCCTGATGAATGATGCAATAAAAAGGCAAGCGTTAGAATGAGTCCAGAGGTACGTGAGAAGAGAGAAAGCAAAAATCAAGGTTGAGAACAAGCTCGCAGCAGAAGCCGCCTTTGACGCCCTTGCGGAACTCTTTACAAAAGTCCCAATGGCACATCAAGCCCTTCCTCCTCCTGTTGGAGGTCCACTTCCATGCCAGATCTGTCCTGGAAATATTGATGATAGGCCAGCGAATGTAGTCCCATTGCCAGTTTTTAAGGGAGAGTACAATGAAGACCCTGATCTTCATGTAGCAGAGTTTATGGTAGCATGTGTGGCTAACAATGCCAGAACCCCTAAGCATTGGTTGGCAATATTCCCCGCCACTTTCAAGGGCGCGGCGTTTCAGTGGTATGAGAGACAAGCAGTAGGAACTTTTGGCACATAGGACGACCTGAAGTTGGCCTTCCTCACTAAATTCAGGCGTGAAGGTTTTGAAGAGCGGATGTGAGAGGAATTTATGAACCTAAGTCAGTCTTCTGGAGAAAGAGTAGAAGCCTATGTCTCACGAATGGAATCCATCCTGAAAAGATGGACTAACCATAATCTAGATGATGGCATTTAGAAGGGGGTGTTTCTCAGAGGATTACAACCAGAAGTCCGTAAGTTTGTGGAGCTGCAAAGACCAGCCACCCTGCAAGCTGCAACAGAAGGTGCAAGACTGTACGATGAAGTGGAAGCTAGATTAGCGATGAATACAGGAAGAGGAGTCCTACCTCCTCTGATGCCAGGAATGATGTATCCACCAAATGCAGTTCCTGGGACTGTTCCCTATCCCTACCAACAAATGCCCCCGGTATCACAGTACAATGCACCAAATCCACAGTGGCCACAATCCATGCCTCAAATGGTGGTTCAACCACAACAACAATGGTCCCAACCAATTTCCTCAATGCCAAATCAACAGCAACAGTGGAACCCTACCAACTGGAGCCAACAGCCAACAGTTCAAATAGGAGCTCTAAATCAGAACCAGAACAGAGACCCTCTGTACCAGCCCAACCGGTTTATGCAGTGATTACAGAGACTCCTCAAAACCCTCCTGCCAGTGCCTCAGGAGGAGAAAGCTTGAAGGATTATTTATCCAACTCAGTTGCAAACATCAAAAAGGAGTTGATGGATGTAATTACAGAGCAGCTACAGACACTAAAAGTGAATACCGCGATCATATCCAACGTTGCAGGAGCAGGAAGAGATGTGATGCGGTCAAATACTTGGTGTAGTAAGTGTCATCAAGCAGGCCATTTAGCCACTGAATGTACACGCAAACCAACCATTCATGGGGCCTTCTGTTCCTACTGTTTGCGGAAGAACCATACAGAGGACATTTGCTCTCTGAAGGAGATGCATGACAGGAGAAGGAAGGAAGAAGACGCAAGATTCAACTTGCTGGAATCCAAAATGACAACACAGGATATTGGACCCAAGCCTAGAGAGTTTGGTCCTAATTTCGGACCCAGAAGATTTCCTTCCCAAAGTTACAGAGGAAGACAGTCTGGCGGTGGTCAGAGATCAGAAGTGGAGTGTTACAGATGCGGAGAAAAGGGGCACATTTCACCAAATTGTCCAAATCCTAGAAGGTCAATGGATTACAAGCCCTTATGCAGTGAATGCAAAGGAGAAGGACACATTGCAAAGGACTGTCCAAGCCCAGCCCCAATGAAAAACAGTGCTACTGATAGTCCGGCCAAGGCTCAAGAGCCTACCTCCAATTTAGTGGAATTGGAAGTTGCTGCCATCACTCGTGCAAAGCAGAAGGAACCACCTGTCCAGAAAGAAAATAACCCTCCTGCCAGAACAGTGAAGTTCAACCTTCCACCAGAAGAACAAAACAGAACAGAGCTTTACAGTGCCGTATAGAGCCCTACAGTGCCACAGAGAGTTACAGAGATAGGACCAGAGGTCCAGGAGACAGAAGAGGAGGAAGTGCCACAAGTGGCAGAAGAAGCTCCTGTAATTCCTCTGTTGGAAGAAAGAGGGAAAATGAAAATGGGTGTTGCCCCATTCCCTAACCGATTAGAGAAGCCAGTGGATCCTATTAAGGAATACGATATGGTTAGAGATCTAGATACATTTAAACCAAACCTTACATTCCGAAAATTGTTGATGTTGTCTCCCAGTTGCCGGAAAAGGTTTAAAAGTATACTGACAAGAAGACGTGGCTTAAGGATTGCTCCCTCAACAGCAGCAAAGTCCAACAAAGCTCCAGAGCCTGTAAAAGAAGTGGATGTGGCTAACGCTTTCCTAGATCCGGGTACTCCAGAGACTGGCGTGTGGATAGAAGGATGTTTTATTGCAAATGCACTGATTGATGGTGGTTCATCAGTGAACATTATGACGGATGTGACAATGAAGGATCTAGGCCTACAAGGTGTGCAACCCACCCAATGGCTCATCAGACTGGCGGATCAGAGTAGAATCAAGCCTTTGGGCATTCTCCCATATGTGAAGACTACAGTGGCTGGAAAAGATTATTGGCTAACCTATCTGGTGGTGAAGCCAAACTCTTATGGTACATCCTATCCTCTGTTACTGGGCAGACCATGGATTTTTGAAGCTTGAGTAAGGACGGATTGGTTCAAAGGAACCTTGACCTTGGGTAGAGGGCCCAATAAAGTGGTGCTGAAACTCTATGGTTCTCAAAAAGGACATGGATCCACTTCCTTGGAATTATCTTCAGACTCCCCTAATGAGGCTACAGATGGAACATCAGCAGACGAAGATGCTGTCAAACAGATCCTTCCCAACAAAACAGTGGCATGTTCCTTAACAGTGGATACTGTAAGCCGACTCCCAAAAGATGCAAAGCCATTATCAATGGGTGAATACTTCCTGCTTGAACCAAGAATGACTTCTGAAATCACTTCTGACAGTGAGATAGAAGCATGGATGTACTGCTCTCCCTGTTACATGGCCATAGCAGAAGCAGAGACAGAGGTAGAAGAGGAAACAGAGAATCTGTTCTTTTGTTACAGAGCGCCTATAGAGACAGAAGCAGAGACAGAAATAGAAACAGAGACAGAAACAGAAGCAGAGACAGAGACAGAAGAGGATGGATATGATATGGACGAAGAAGATTATGAAAGTAAAACGGAAGAGTCTATTCCACCCGAAGAGGATATATATGAAGAAGAAGTTCCAGAAGCTTCAGAAGCAGACGAGCTCATGCTATGGGACAGAATGGCGATGGTACCATTTGGTCTGGTAAATGGATCTTCTCATATGCAAAATCTTTATAAGAAGTAGATTAAGAAGAACAAGCCATCTTTCAGCAGTGGCTCATGCCGTTCTCACCCATCCTTGCCAAAGAAAGATGATGATGATGCACCGTGCCAACAAGCACCAGTCCCACAAACCCAACAAGCATCAGAGGGTCCCTGTTATGTGACGTTCCTAGATGTGTCATCTTCAGAAGATGAGTCTTCAAGCCAAGAGGTAATTAATTTGGAAACCAAACCCGAAACGGCCCTAATCCCATTTCAACATCTTAAGGAGCAACCTAAGGCTCCACCAAAAGAAGAAGTTGGGTCTAGTGGAACATCCGAAGAGGACACCACTCCCTTGAAGGAGTCGGATCTGAACCCAGAAGCAGTCCGCGGGACCTTCATCCGTGAAGTAGAAGGTGAAAGGCAGTTAACTTTTGTGGATGCAGAAGGCAATGAACGCCACTTGAAGGTGGGTAGCAGTCTTCCAGAAGAGGAGTTGTCAACCTTGTACAACTTGTTGAAAGAGAATTTGGACGTGTTTGCATGGTCTTACAAAGACCTAAAGGGGATTGATCCCACAATATGTCAACATCATATTGACTCGGAGCCTGATGCCAAGCCAGTACGGCAACGACAGAGGCGAATGAACCCGAATTATTCCACATTGGTGAAAGCGGTGCTGCTGAAGCTTTTGGAAGCCGAGTTCATCTATCCAGTGGCAAATAGTGAATGGGTTTCACCCATCGTGGTTGTACCCAAGAAGAATGGAAAATTGCGAATTTGTGTGGACTTCCGAAAGCTTAATTCCAAGACAAAGAAGGATCACTTTCCTATCCCTTTCACAGACCAACTGTTGGACACAGTGGTAGGACATGAGCTTTATTCCCTTTTGGATGGATTCAGCGGATACAACCAAGTGCAGATCGCAGAAGAAGACCAATCCAAAACAATCTTCACCACAGAATAGGGGACCTACGCTTACCGTGTGATGCCATTTGGACTCTGCAATGCCCCTGCTACTTTCCAGCGAGTCATGATGGCCGCATTTCAAAATCATCTGCACGACTTTATTGAGGTATATTTGGATGACTTCTGTGTCTATAGTTTGATCCGTGAACACTGGGAACACTTGGAACAATGCTTTGACCGATGACGGGAGTATGGGATTTTCCTCAACCTCGACAAATGCATCTTTGGGGTCTCTTCTGGAGTTCTATTGGGCCACATTGTCTCTGCACAAGGGATATCAACAGACCCTGCAAAGATCGAAAAGATTGCAGCTCTGATAGCACCCACCAACCTCAAACAATTGAGGGGATTCTTAGGCCATGTGGGTTACTACAGAAGGTTCATAGCTCATTTTGCAACAAAGGCAACCTCCTTGCACAAGCTTCTGAGGAAAGATGCAGAGTTTACTTGGACGAAAGAATGTGACAAAGCCTTCACCACTCTGAATCAGTGTCTGATTGAGGCACCCATTCTACAACCTCCTGATTGGACGAAAGAGTTCCATGTACACACTGATGCATCAATTGAAGGCTTAGGTGCTATCCTTTGCCAGATGGGCTCCTCGAAGTTGGATCAACCGATCTATTATGCAAGCCGAAAAGTCACTGATAAGGAACGGAATTACACAGTGACCGAGCTGGAGTGCTTGGCAATGGTGTTTGCCCTAGAGAAGTTCCGCCATTACCTCCTATCCACCCACTTTAAATTTTATGTGGATCATGAGGCCCTATCCTTCCTGATGAACAAAGCAGATGTGAAAGGACGAATTATGAGATGGATCCTTCTATTTCAGGAGTTCGACTTTGAGGTGATTACTAAGCCTGGTCGTTCCCATGTTTTGGCTGATCATCTGTCGCGTATCCCACAAACTGCAGATGAGGAGCAGGATGATCCAGACCTCCCTGATGCTTCCCTATTCTTGGTAGAAACTATCACTCCTTGGTATGCAGACATTGCTAATCTGCTGGCAACCCAACAGTATTCTCCTGGTATTTCTAGTCGGGAAAGGAAGAAGCTCATGCTAGAATCAGCCCCATACACCCTGCTAGGTGGTGCACTGTACAAGAAAGGCAAAGATGAAGTGCTCAGAAGATGTGTTGCAGGAGATGAGATTGGGATTGTTCTGAAGGCTTGCCATGACGAGCCATGTGGAGGCCACTTTACAGGAGAAGCTACAACCAGGAAGGCTCTGCTAGCAGGTTACTGGTGGCCTACCATTCATAAGGATGCCTATGATTACTGTAAAAGATGTGATGCTTGTCAGAGAATGGGGAAACCCACAAAGACAAGTGCCATGCCACTGCAACCTATCCTTCCCCTGAAGCCGTTTGAGAAGTGGGGCATTGACTTCGTAGGTCCAATCGATTCTCCTACCAAAGGGAAACAGAACCGATACATCCTCGTATGTACGGATTATGTCACAAAGTGGTGTGAAGCTAAAGCCCTCAAGCGGGACGATGGTAACAGCGTGGCCCTGTTCATGTATGAGAATATCATCATCCGTTTTGGCAGTCCCTTAGAGCTGGTAAGTGACAGAGGCACGCATTTCCTCAACAAAGTCATGGAAGAGTTGACAGAGTTGTATAAGATCCGTCATCGCAAGTCCACTCCTTATTACCCTAGAGCCAACGGCCAAGTCGAAGTCACGAATCGCATCCTCTGCTCGATTCTGACAAGAACAATTGCCGCACATCGTCGTGATTGGGATGATCGACTTACAGAGGCCCTCTGGGCGTACAGAACCTCCCATAAAGCAGCAACAGGACAGACACCTTTCCAGCTGGTGTATGGTACAGAAGCTGTTTTTCATGTTGAGCTGGAATTACCCTCTTTGAGAGTGGCTATCAAAGAGCGTTTGGGGGATGATGATTCACTGCAACGCCGTCTCCTGCACCTGGAATGTTTGGACGAAATTCGTAGGATGGCTCTCCAGTGCATGGAAGCCACACAAGCTCGACGTAAGGCTTACCATGATAGCTTCATCAAGCATAAGGAGTTCAAAGAAGGTGATTTGGTCCTAGCCTATGATTCACGATTTGGCAAGTTTCTTGGCAAGCTCCAACAACGGTGGATGGGCCCCTATAAGGTACTTGCCATCAACCCTAATGGCTCTGTCCAAGTGCAGACCGTTGATGCCTCTGATGATCCCTTTCTGATCAATGGATATCGCCTGAAGAAGTACTTCCCTCCTTGGGGATCTTGACAATTATGGTCACTTGATCCTTTCTCTTGTTGGCGCGGCACTGTACTTCTTATGATGCTACTTCTGATAGCCATTCTTCAGTCACTCCTAATGAAGTGGACGCAACCCGCTGTTCCCTCAAACCCCCCTTCCAGCCTTGATCTCTTATCCTCTATTTTCCACCAGCGACAGTGGCGAGGTGGGTTCTGACAAATGGTCTTTCTACTATTCCCTTGCTCAATTCGAAGAGAAAAAAAAAATACATATCGGTCATGGGAGAAAAGGACTTAGGTCCCTGTCATGCCAACCTATTCTTCGAGAAAAGGTGGAAACACCCTCGGGAATAGGGAAAAACATGAAAAAAAAAACAAATCTGTTATGAGAGAAAATGAAGCAATTCCCTGTCATAGCAGGCCTCGTTCCAAGAAAAGGTGGTAAACACCCTTGGATGAGAAGCCGGCTGTGGGAAAGGTGGCACCACCCAGCAGTCCAGAAAGTGGATTCATTAATTGATATCCCCAGGATTCCGAAGCTTCCTCCCTTGGTACGTTGTGTCCTGGGTCTCTCTGCAGGGCGTCTAACTGTCCTCTAGGAGACGACATGTTCCTGTCCAACACAATGATTCGATTTGATGGCTACCTCCCTGGGTACGCCTCTTCAACAACTGATGACGCGATCTTCATCGACAAACAATCGAGTGATGTGAGCTTTCATCCTAACCAGATGGGGGACGTGAGTATGGTTGCCCTCTATAACTATCAACAGAGAGTGAGACAGAGGGTGGGGTGAGAGACCAGTCTTTTCCCTTCAAATCAAATGAGAGATGAGAAGTGTGAATGAAGTGTTGCACGCATGGGATGGGCCTCTCAATGCACAAAGCACAATTTGTTTCTATGCACTGCACCATAAGGCTCCCTGGCCTTTCTTCTCGCACCTTATGCCGGCACAGGGCGGGATGCACCGTTGCACCATCAAATGCGCACAAGGTATACAACCTTTACACAAGTGATTGTGAGGGTAGCATCAATGGGTTTCAGGACATGGTTGCCCTCCTGTATCTATCAACAGAGCGTGAGACAGAGGGTGGGATGAGTGTGACTGGAGTTTCTTCAATCAATTACCGAGAGGTGAGATTGAGGGACGTTACGACACTTGGAGTCAGGTATGTTCCCGTTTCCCTGTGCACCCACGGGATGGGTCTTTGCCATCATCACAAGACACATCACCTTGTTCTGTACACTGCACTGTGAGGCTCCCTTGCCTTCCTCCTTGCACTTATGCCAAACGGGTTGGACGCACTAATGCACCATCAATTGTGCACCCTGGCATACTCCTTCTGCACCATTCCCCCTTGTCGATTCCTCAATCGGGTACGCGATATGGGTTTCAATCCTTATTCCTCGAGTAACATTAGTCATGGGGCGAGTGACTGTTGTTTCATTCCATTTGAGTGACTGTGAGTTGAGTGTAGTATCCCTCATCATCGACGAATTTCCTGCGATTCCTTCAATCAGCTGCCTCCCTGGGGTGCTACCACATGGTCCCTGCCATGACGAATGTGTGCCGAGAAGATGCCTTGGTACCTCCCACCGAGCTGACAACAATACAGGACGTGCCATCGACACTCAACCTTGATTCTTGACAACATGGGCCAAGTTTTTCTAACCCTCCCACTTTGGTTTTCCCGTGGCGTTCATGTTTTAAGTGTGGGGAAGTTAGTGGATGGTCTGTGGCGTGGTCCTAGGTCCCTATTGTTCGGTTAACCCTATTCGTTAAGGTCTTAAGTGTGGGGACGCGTCCCTGCGCGTCTACCCTGCATACCCTTTTGCATATGCCTCAACCTGCTCCTGCCTCTCTGCCATGACTTGCTTTTACCTTGATGGGGTCCGTTCCCGCCCACTCGTTCATTTTTCACCCACCCTTGGGGCTGTTCCCTTGCAGTTTTCCTTCCTTCCCGGTTTTTGAGGTCCTGCCATGTGAATGCACCCTATGTTCACCGAAGCCCCAATCCAACCTCATAGCCCTGTTTCTCCCTCTGAAATGACCATTTTTCCTTTTTACCTACCCCTGTTCTGGTGCACGGTTCTCGCGTTATTAATTTTTGAAGCATTTTGCGCAAATTAGCCGGTTTTCCACGTGAACACGCTTTGCTTGCTTCGGACCCGTGATATGACAACTTAGCCATGACAATCACTTTTTCCCTGACATTTTTCCTTTTTACGCTGTGTCATTCTGATACACGGTTTGTCCAATATTAATTTTCCGGTTTTTTACGACTTTTTCGTGCGTCTTTTTGACATTTTTCCATGTGAACCTGCCCTGTTTGCATTGGAATTTCAATTTGATTTGACAGCTGTGTCCCCTGTTCCTTCCTCCACCTTTTTCCTTTTTCCTCCACCCTCTTTCGACTTTTGGATTTATTATTATTAATTTTTAAATGTGTTTTCGGGTGTATTTTTGGCGTTTTTTGCATGTGAACCCCTCCTACTTCCACCGGAACTGCAGTTTAACGTGATAACCCTGTGCCATTCCTTCATGTGGCCATTTTTCCTTCTTACTGCATGTCATTCCGATGAACGGTTTGTCCGATATTAATTTTCGATCCCATTTTCGAGTTTGTTTTTTGGGTTTTTTCCACGTGAACGTGTCTTATCTCAGTCAAAACTATGTTTTGATGTGATAGGATTGTTGGGCACGTCTTTCTGCATAGTTTTCCTTTTTTCTCCACCTCGTTTCGATTCATGGATCTTCCGATATTAATTTTTACTTGCGTTTTTTGGTTCGTTTTTGTGTTTTTTGAACGTGACCGCCCTTTAACCCCCCCGGAACCTCCGTCACATATTTTCCTTGTTTTTCCCCTGTCGTCCCGCCCACTTTTTGTTTTTACGCCATTTCGTTTTGACGATCCGATTGGGAGTTATTAATTTTTCTTTATTTTTACGTGTATTCACGCGCTCCGTCCCGCGCGTGAACACGCCCTTTTTCAATTTTACACGTCTCCACACGCCCCGGTCGTGTCTGCATGACCCGTACCGTCATCCCGGTGCTATTTCAATCTTGTCACGGTAAATTTTTTTACCCCGTCCCGCGCACGTGCGCAGGACGGGGGTACGCATCCCTCTTGGGCCCCTACCCTGCCCATTTCTATTTCCCCCACCCCTACCCTTCCTTGGGCACCCCCTACCCTACCCCGCCCATTACCCTACCCCTACCCTGCCCATTGCCCTTCCTACCCCTACCTTTCCCTATCCCCCCTCCCCTCTCACGACCCCTTCCCCACCCTAACTACCTCCCTCTCGTTCTCCCTCTCCCCCCATCTTCTTCTCCCTCCCTCTTCCCTGCGTCCTCCCTTCCCTCACCTCCTCCTCCCTCTTCTCCATCTCCCCCTCCTCCTCTTCTCCTCCTTCTCTCCTCCCTGCTGGCCGCCTGCCACATCCGCCTGCGCCGCTCGTGGTTGCCCTCGTCGCTCGCCTCGCCCGCCTTGCCCGCCCTCCAGTCGCCCCAGCCGGCCTCCAGTCGTCATCAGCCCGCCCGGCCTCATGCTCCCGCCCCTGCCCGCAGCGCTGTCATGTGCCCCCTCCTTGCCATCGTCCGCCGCTCGTGCCCTCGTAGCGCCCACGCCTACTGCCACGTCACCCGTCGTCTGCAGCTGCGCCCTCGCAGCGCCTGCAACGCCTCCCCTGCGCCCTTGCAACGCCTCGTCATCGCCCGGCCTCGTCAGCTCCAGCCGTGCCAGTCGCCGTGCCACGTCCACCTCCTGCTCCAGCCTCCCGCCTTTCCTTTTTTTTTTTTTTTTTTAAAAACCCTTTCCCACCCCCCATTACACCCCCACTAGCCCCCCTTCCTACCCATTCATAAACCCACTCCCCAACCCCCCATGTAAACCCCCATTCCCCCCCACTGCAAACCCACTAACCCATTAACCCCCACCCTACTCCCTTTTCCCCCCAGCCAACATACCCTACACCCCACACTACTCCCCCCCCCCCCCCCCCCCCCCCCCCCCCCCCCCCGAGACAATTACACACACCCCGCAGAACACCCCCCTCATAAGTCCCTGTCCCCTCCTAGCCCCTGTTCTCCCCCCCAGCAGACCCGCAGAACCCCACCACACCCGTGTCCCCTGCAGAAAACCCCCTTTACGCCCCCCTTTCACCCGCCGACACCCGCCACACCCGCCGACATTCACGAACCACGTGGAAACCCGTAGATACCTTTTCTCAGCCCTTGACACACGCACGTGTGGTTGATTGTTCGTGCTTGTGCGTGTTCGTGTGCGGGCGATTGTTAGCGGCTGTTCACGCATGGGGATGCGCATTAGCTGGTTCGTGGGGTGGTGTGCAGCCGGCTATTGCCATGTAGTTGCCACGCAGCCTATTGCTGGGTATTTTTCCAGATTTTTAATTAACACACCCGCAAACCCTTTTTCCATTTAACCAAAAAAAAAAAAAAAAACAAACACAAACATTGAAAAATACAACACAAATCATTAAAAAACCACTTTAAATTCTGAAAAAATCCCGAAAAATCTAGAAAATTTTCCTTTTATTTTTGCAACCCATGGCCATATTTTTTCTCAACCTAAAAATTTCAGAAGAAAATATTTTTGCCCATTTTAACATTCCACAATCTTTCCAAATACCCAAACATATGATCAAAATTCATTAAAAATACTTAAAAAATCCAAATTAATTTCCAAAAAAATTCCTAAAAATTCTATTTACATTTTTCCTTGTTTTTGGACTATTTTTCAAGCTGTCAACATACTTCATTACACACCTAAATTCATCAAACAAAAAAATACAAAAATCAAAAATAAAATAACAAAAACCTTTTTCATTAAACACACCAACTAACCGTCTAGAAAAAAAATCCATATATTTTTGGATTGAGGAGAGCGCATTCTTTGCATTTTCATACACCCACTACCAGGTATTTCCCTTTTATTTGTTTTTTTAAAATTAAAAAAAACACACAAGCTATCCCAAAACCCACGATTAATATACAACTTTTAAAAAAAACAACCACGGAAAACAACAAAAAACACACAAACAAACAAACCAATATTTAACATAAATCAAACCTACCTGCCACCCTAGCATGCGCATTCGCGCTAAACACACCATATTTTTTAAATTAAAATAAACCTGCCATTCACTTAGCACGCGCTACGTGCGCTAAAGAGGCACTTTAATTTGTAATTAAAATAAACCAGCCGTCACAAGAGCACGCGCTGGCAAAAAAGCGCTCCACATCACCTTAATTTGTAATCAATGAACTTGCATTTAGAGACCCAGTCTGGGTATCGAAGTCCGAGATTCGACTTAACGCACCGTTTTCACCTAATAATTGGTAATTAAATTTATAATAAGGAACCGCTGTTTTCTTGCTAAGGTTTATCACTTAATAAAAATTCACCCATTTCTTAATAATTTCTTAAAATCAACCATTTATTAAATTAATTCCCCCTCATTGCACTTAATTCCCTTTTTTAATGAACCCGTTTCGTGGGATGGGTATGCGCCGTCCTTCAAGTTATATCAACAATGTAGTCTTGATATGTGTTGGATGTGGTGATGATTTGGTTTATTGTCTTTGTTACGGTTACGGGTACGGTATGCAGTTTTTTTCTTTTATTGCCTGATACGGGGTTCTGGGTGTTTATCTGATGCATAGCATGAAGCTTTCGGTCGCATTTGTCTCGAGGTCATGTCAAATTTTTTCCAGGTTGTGGTTTGTTTGGGGTTAGTTGGTTGAGTCACATTTTATTGTTTTGGTTGTTCTCTTATCCTTGGATTTTTGTCTATTGCTTTGCAGACATTCTCCTTGATTGTCTGTGTTTGTGGTGTGTGTGCAACCATCTGAATGGCGCCTTCTCATGCTCCTCCCCCTATCCAGTACGTCCCATTAGTTAGTAGGGATTACTCTTCCCTACTTACTTTTGAGCCTCTCACGAAGGCGGGACTTGCTGCTTTTGTGGCTACTTCTTTTCCATTGCTTCCAGAGGATCCGTCGTTATGTGATGAGTTTCTGGCCTCTTACAGCAAGAAGACAGGACTAGTCCAAGGAATTTCTATGACTTTGACACCTCGAGGCCTAGGGAAGGCTCTGTCTCTTCCCTTCAAAGGTGAATCTTTTGTTACCACTCGTCAGCTTTTCTCTAATGACGAGATTCTAAAGCTATTGCAAAAGCAGACAAGGGAAATGCTGGATGTTAAGAAGGTGATCAACTCTTCAGTCGTTTCCTTTTCTATGATCACTGATCTCGTATGGAAGATGATCTGTCAGTTTCTCCAGGACAGGTTTATGCCTGCCAAAACACCATCCCAGTACTTGTCCAAAGAGCTTTTCACATCTTCCAAGATGGTGTTGAAAGGAGTTGCTATTGATTAGAGTACTTACCTCCTCACTAAAATGGATCAACATTTCGTCAAAGTCACCAAGGGTAATGTTACCAATGTCACATATGGATCATATTTGTTTGCCTTCTTGACCTATTCAGGTTTACAGAATACTGTGCCTCCACCTCCTCCATCAGATCCAGTACCTCCTCTCCACCTTCAGATGAGTCAGAACCCATTGACATAGAGGATGATGATTCTCCGCCTCCCCTGGTCATCCAGCACAAACGCTTGAAGCGGGTCATGGATAAAGCTCCTTCCGTACTTTCTTCAGTGTCCATCCCTGCTATCTCTGGCAATGATCTCCCTGGGTATCTCACTTGTAATAACCTGTTCAGAGCACATCGAGAAGGATCATTGGAGATATCAGTTCCCTCCCTGAACAGTCTAGTCTCAGGAGATGCGATTCCTTTCCTCTGTAAAGACATTCAAAGTTCCATTGAATTATCAGTGACCGCCTGTGTTCAATAGCTGTACGCGTCTTTTTATGAAGAACTCATGTTGTCTAAGGACCAGTTGCATAAGGCAACATCTGAGTTAGCTTCTGCTAAGGATACCCTAGTAGATTTGTTTAAGAAAATGGAACAACAAACCCAACTGGTTGCCACCCAAAGCGATGAGATCTCTTCTTTGAAGATCCAGTTATTAGAGGCTCAATTATAGGTTACTAGCCTTTCAGAGGAGAAGGAGAGAATGTCCAGAGAAGCGCAGAGTTCCAAGCTATCTTAGATGACAAACTTTCAGCTTTACAGATTGCTAATGACACAGTGGCATCCCAAGCCTCCCAAATCCAGTAGTTGCAAGATCAACTGGCCAAATCCCGCTCTGTTCCTCCAAGCCCTAATGTTCCCTTGATTCCTTCTCTTTCCCAGTAGGACTTGGCTGCTCTTCAAAGACAGGCTACTTTGTGCCCTCTATTCCAAGATAAAGTGGAAAGATTGCAGTCCAGAATGGACTTGTTATGGTCTACCTTTGAGCAGTTTCAGGAATATGTTCTACCAGACCTTCTGCTCCTACCCTCCTATATTACCAACAAATGGCTCAACGCTATGCTATATATCTTTCCCTTTGTCAATCTAATTCCACAATTATTTTACCCCTTCTTTTCCAACCTTCATCTTTCCCTCAAATTCCCATTTTTACATACTGCTCCTTTATTGAGGATAGGGTATTTTCCCCTTCTCCACCTTGTTCTTCTCCATCCATTCATGTACCCTCCACATTTCCTATTTATCAGTTAACACCCTTCCTTAGTGATTTCCTCCAAATTTCTGCCACTCCTTCTTTAACCTTTTCTTCCTTTTATGATTTTTCCTATCCCTCCCTTCATCCACTTTTCCTTATTCCACTACCCTCTCCTAACACTTCTATATCTCAACCACCTTAGTTGGTTAGTGACTATGACGGGTTTGATAATCAGATTTCCAGAAGAAGGGGATGGAGTTCGGATGATTGCCTTACAGGACCTCAGATCAATTGGCCAGTAATTCCAGGAGAATGGACAGCTTCCAGTCAAGCTTATCAGAACTATGTTCATTCTACTCAGCAGTATTCACAGCCTGCAGATCCCTCAGTGAGATTAACTGCTCACTTTGCTTGGTACCTGGCGTATATGCATAGGCACTCTCATAATGATTCCAAGCCTATTCCAAAGTTGTGCATGAATGTCAATGTGAGCATTGATTCCCAACAGCTTGATATATTGTATTTTCATGCCCTTTGTTTGCCTAGCAGATGCTTGGTCCTGTTGGAAAGGATGTGCTGTCTCCAGTTTTTTCAAAATCCTCCCAAAAACTTTGTAGATGAATCCTTGTCTATGGATCGTTTCCGACAACATCAATCTTTTAAGAGGGATCATCTTCATTGATACCTTTCCAATGTATGGTGGATGCTTTTTAATAAAAATCTCTCTTTTTGGAGGAGTCATTCAGATGGTTGTGTTGTATTAGTGTTTGTGTTGTGCGTTCCTTTATGTCATACGAGCGTGGTGGTTTCCTATTGGATTTTGTGTGCGAGCTACATTTTGGAGAATTGTGGTGATGGGGTCGTGGTTGCAGAGTTGAAGCTGATGCAGATAAAGAAGCAGAAAACTCTTATATCCTTTACAAATTTGTTGTGATTTTTAGTTTGATAAGAGGTGTTAATGTATAAAGGGTTTTCCTTTCTTTGTATTTTTATATCAGAAACAGGTTATAAGTTGGAGTCGTGGTGGCTGGATTACTTTGTGAAAAGATATTGAAGATCAAAGTTGCGCTTTTAAATGAGCTTGTATTCCCTTTTTCCTGGGTCGCAAGGACACTTCCTTATTAAGTGTGGGGATATGTTGAGTGTTGAAATGACTTGTTTTTTGGCTGATTTTTATTGTTTTTGAGAGCTAAATGGTTGATTTTATGAGATGATTGATTGGTTTGGAAGAGGTTTGAGAGTGTTTTGGATGATAATGATTGAGTTTTGGAAGTTCATGATGTTTATTAGTGGTTTTGTGATGTTCTGATAGGTTTTGTATAGCTTCTGTTTTGCTCTATTTTGGTCTGTTTTGTTCTGATTGTCTTCTGTAAGGAGGGATGGAGTATTGATTGATGAAGAATGAGATATTGTGAAAGCTTATTGAATGGTTTGTGAGAGTTTGGAATGGTTTGAGAGTGAGTTATGTGGTTTTGATGATCTTCTGTAACCTTCTGTAAGGTCTTCTGTTTTGTTTTGTCTCTGTTCTGTTCTGTTCTGTTCTGTACTGTAGCTGTTCTGGTACTGTTCTGTGACTGTTCTGTATGCTTCTGTATGTGTTTTGATGGATGAGAGTGTAGCTTGGGAAAGTTTTCTAGCCTTGGAAAGAGGTGAATACAAGTGCAAAAGAGCTGAAAGAAGTGAAAGAAGTAGCTGCTGAAGACTCAAGTGAAGACTAGAGTGAAGTGACAATAGTGAGCTATGAAAGGACACTGTAGTGGCTCTGGTGACTCTTCATATCAGACATACCTCTTGGGAGGGGTATCCACGACCTAAGAAGGATTATTGAGAGTGATTTTGAGAGATTGTAGAGAGGATATGATGTATTATTGATAGAGAGAGAGAGAGAGAGTCAAAGATAGCCAATTCTATTGAAACATAGTGATTGTATATGAGAGATTGAGAGAGAAGACTATGAAGATATTGAAGATGAATACTATGTGATGTATTTCCATTCAAAGACGGTGTATTCCTTTGCTTTCTTTGTTCTATTGATGGATTTTGTGAAGATATTGAAGAATATGGTTGATTCTATCAAATCCGTGGGAGGTCTACATGATGCTGCATAAAGATTTGTTGTGTCTGGGGTTCTTTTCTTCATTGTGATCATATGAAACATGAGAAACAAGCTTGTTGATGTTACAATATAGATTTTCTTGCAAGAGAATTCCCTTTTCCTTGGTGTTCCTCTTGGGGCTCCAAAAACCATCAAACTTACATGTACACCAAATTGACATATGGCCCTCTTGGCCTAAGGAAATAACATAGTTCACTCCTAACAAAACTAGCCCTCATGACCTAAAGAAATAACACATTTAAACTCAAAGAAAATTGGCCCTCTTGGCCTAAGGAAATCAAATATTAACCCTAAAAAGAACCAGCCCTCTTGGCCTAATGGAATCAAACAAAACAACTCATATATATATCCCCCCTTGTAGAATCTTGCTAATATACAACCAAATGCTCCATCCCAAGGAGGAAATAGGGCTCGTGCCCTAAACTAAATGCATCACATTATGACCCATGCCTCTTGCATAAACATCAATAGGTGTATGCATAACTCGTCATCTAACCAACCTATGGGTCCAAGATAACAAAGGTAAACGGGTCTCAACCACTCTTTGCATCACCCATACTAACCATCACCTACCAAAGAGGGCACATTTTGACAAAAGGCCCCATAATTCATCGGTTCCTATCTCATCGATAATAGAGATATCCAAACTATGACCACACTTGAAGAAAATGTCTTCTTCATGAGCAAAGTTTGCTAGCGAGTCTGCAAATGGATTCCAATATCGTGGAACCAGCTGAAAAGACACTCTCTCAAGCCCATCGAGCATGGTCATGGCAGTGCAATAATACATAGAAAGAATGGGATTTCATGCTATGTAAGTCCCATTTAGTTGGTTCAATACCAATTGGGAATCCCCCTTTACTAACAAGTGACAGATACCTCCCTTCTTAGCAATATTCAGGCCCATGATTAAAGCTTTATATTCCATCATGTTATTGGTAAATCCATCCCCAAGATAAATAGCTAATTTCATCACGACTCTACGTCGAGGACCTCTAATAACTATCCCTATACTCCCTTTCTTGGACCCTTGGATGCTCCATCAAAGTACAATGTGTATGCCCACATGTTGCCTTCTCTACCCTTTTGACCTCTTGTAATGGCACACAGATTAGAAGCTTTAGTGCCATTAACTCGTATAGCCTCAATGAGGCTAACTCCACTGCCACTAGGCATCTTTGCTATAGTAGCCTTACCTCTTTGAAGTATTTGTTTTGGCCCACCATCTTGCTGAATATTGTTTCCTCATGCACGATGCTTAACAAGGCCTGGTTGTCTACTACCTTGTTGGAGAGAGCTAATCTTACTCCAATAGGTGGCAACCAAATGACCGGACTTCCCACAAATATCACATTTGACATTTGGACAATTTCAAGGGTAGTGCTGACTGCCACACCATTCACAACTAAATCTTGATGGGCCACCTGCTTTAGGGTGTTGACTCCCTATCAGATTCTATTGCTTCTTAAGGAAATCAACATCAACGGCTATTTGTCTATAATGTTTGAAAATCATGTTAGTGCAGTGCTTCATCATATCCTTAACTTCGCTAAGCAAAATTCGATGCACTTGATTCATAGCCATTTTGATCGGTCAATGGTTGACTAATAGGAACAACGTTAGGGTTTGATACTTTGCCTCCACATTTGGTGGAGCCAACTGACTAGCCACAAGCATAGTCACACTAGGAGGAGCTGGCAATAAAGGCACATTTTTGGACCATGCTTCCTCTCACATTCGGGTTAGTCATAGCTATCCCTTGACTTCCATTGCTATTGGTCAATGCCAAAATATTTCCCAAAACTAGACCCATATTCGGATTGGTTCGAGAGGCATAGGCCGCTTGTAGTCGAGATTCTACTTCTTGTGCTCATCTAATGGTAGTGTCTGTATCCGGCAAAGAGACACTACTCAACTGCACCTAAATGTTGAAATGCAGACCACACAAAAAATATTGCAATTGGGATAGGGATAGAGGCTTGCAATTTGCGAAAGACCTCTTTTAACTTCATGGCATATGCTCGAATATCCTCTTGTGGCTCTTAACATGCCACATTTAGTACATGTAGCCAATATTGGCCACTCCTTTCAAGGTCAAACTCCATTCGAAAGGCTTCAAAAAATAAATCAATAGTGGTTATGGCTCCAACCTCTAGGCCATGATACCATATGGCAGCTCTTCCTTTGAGAGTCATGTTGAAGAACATCATTAAATGTCCTTCATCTTGGATATGATAGTTGAACATCAACTTTTGAAACTCCCTAATGTGGAGCCCCGTGTCTTCCTCCGCTAACCCATTAAAGATGGGCGGGGGGAAACCGAGGGCTGGAAAATCTACTATTCTAACGGGTATAGCAATAGGTTGTGCCGCCATGGTAACAACCAGATTTGCTACAAGAGTTCAAACAATCGATACTATAGCTCCACTCAAAGTGGAGGGGCTTATTGGGGGGAGGGGGGGAAGTACTAGAGCTTCCTTCCCCTAATGGACTATGTGTTGAACTAGGGTTGCCAAGACCCGGCATTTGCAAAGATATTGGGCCAGTCCTTTGCAAAGAGTATATTCTATTGATCTTGGCTCACCGTCTAGCTCGTTTAGTCCTTTCTTGCTTTTGGAGATCCACTTGACGATCTTGTGAGTTTAGCTCACTAATCTTTGGCATACACTAAAGAATAGGTTCCAATGGACCAAGGCACAAAAACCACCACTTGTAGGCAACTCCTAGTAGATGCACCACCTGTCGAGACCTGAAACGGACTCGACACTAGCTATAGGCACTAGCCGAGGTCTCTATACCACTAACAAGACAACCCCACCAGGCTTGCGGCCAGGAGCCTCCAAGGGGCACAGTACCCTAATCACTACTAGAGATATTGCATTTTTAATAGAGCAGTAGTTCAACGATTGCCCTTCCCTACTCCTGAAAGAAAGATCCCATATATCTTGGTATAGTATACCACATAAAACAAACATAGAGGCGGCAATCTCTCCAGTGCGGCTGAATGCTGTGGCCCCACTACAGCTCTCTTACACCAATAGGTTTGGCCCCCTGATGTGTTGCTCTAACAAAAATAACATAGACATAACAAGATCCACTCTTGTTTTAAACGATCCAGGAGATATAAACTTCCTCACTTTACAATCTTCCAAGGAACTCAAATGCCTAAACCTACAGCTTAGGTGCCTCACAACTAAGTACGGGTCATGTATATCAAAAACCAATTGCAATGCATCCAGGAGCTACCATGTGGTATGGGCAATGCAAGTGTGCATGCCATAGTGCTAATTTTTTTTATAAATTAGCATTGTGTGGTGCAACAACATGTCTTTCCGTGATTTCAGTCTACGTGTCATGCTTCATTGCTAACGGTCAAACCCGAGCCTTCTCGTGAACTTAACAATATGCACGAACAAATAGACCAACATTTGATATATTTTCAGCAACTAATCAGCATCGAAACCCCTCTTCCTACCTGCCATTTAGCTTTTGCATCATTGATAGGTGTAATGAGTGGTTTTTTGTATGTTTTCCTTATAAAAAGCAATAAAAACAAACTTTAACATGAAGACAGTTGAGTTTAGGATTATCCCTCATGCAATAGCCATGCCATACATTCACGAACACAAACCTTATTTTTTCCTATTTTTCTAGCCCAAAAACTAAAAATTTTCATTTTTTGCTTTTTATCCTTATTTATTTCTTCCTAAAAATGTGATATTTTAGAATTATGAGTTCTCACTGATCAAGGACACTCAGCATTACTTTCTTATAGATTTTTATCCCATATGACTCGAAAAAACTCAACAAAAATCCCAAATTTCATTATTTTTATCAAAACTATAACTTACGGGTTTTGTGTGTTTTGCGGGAAATTATTTTTTGTTTTTTTTCATATTTCATAGATAATGCAACATGGGAAATCAAGAACAAGCAAAATCAAATGCTTTTTCCAATCATTTTTCATAAAACAAAAGAATTGCTCACTTACACATAAAAACTGTGATTCCGAGGCTCCTATCTCGTAAACGAGAGGATGGTGACATTTCTTCTTTGCCATTGATGCACTCTCTCAGCCCCATCTATGTCCTCTATCACTCCAGCATCATCATTTGCTTTGAATTCATCATCACAACCCTCCTCCTCTCTTGAATTGATGCATATGAATAGCCGCTAAGAGGAGAGAGGAGAGAGAAGAGAGAAAGACTAGAAAATCAAATTTTTAAATCCTCCATAATAATCTGCCAAATTACAGTCATCTCCTTCCTCTCTCTGTCCTGATCGAGAATCTTTCTCTCCAAATGTATGTGTATTCAAGCGGTACTGATGAGATTTTGAGGGGGTGCAAAAAAATTTGCGCCCCCCTCCTATTTGTTAATTTTTTGGTGTTTTAAGGATTCTTAATAAGCCTAAGGTTAAAAATATTAAAATAACCAATTCGGGCTTTTGTATTCACACTGTCCTGCAATTGGATATTTTGGTTTTGAGTGGGTAAACTGACTCAAATTTCGAGATCCATCTGACAGGAGGCTTTGCGGCATTGAAATCCATCAACTTGACTTTCATTGTGTACTTTCTGACTCTCAAATCCAGTAGTTGCTTTATAATGCCAAACCTTGTGGGGATAAAATGGGTAGTCAAATAACCTGGGATCGATGAATTGAGACTTGCATTGGATTCCTAATGTTGCAATGCATCTATGAAAACCCCAACTCTCGACCATCTTCCATCGTTTGATTTTTCGTGAAAATTTGGTCTTTGATGCTTCTCAGACACTCCTTGCTCCAAAAATGGCCTCAAATGCTTCAAGCACGGCTCAAAATCAGCTCCTAAAATCCAGCCCTCATTGGTGACCATGAAATAGGGCAACTCAGCCCGTTGAATCCCACAAACTGATCTACCATTAGGGCCAAAAACGTTTCAAAAATGGCACTTGTAAGAAAATTATTAAGTTCCTAATTAGTTGAGGTTTTAAAATAATGAACCCTCCAAATTTGGCCATTCAGACGTGATTAATGAGAGAATTTATTATTCATTTAAGAGGTTAGCCATTAAATGCCTAAGGATGTTAACTCATGTCAGAGGTCACTTTTCGGCCATTATTCTTTCTTTTTCAATATTTTACTATCACGTTTCCCACCAAAATCACGCTTCTTTTTTCGTCTGCATTCATTTGAATCATCGTTCTCTCCTCTTCAGTTTGTTTCTTAGTTCTTAAAGCAGATTTTACTCTGTCATAAAATTTCTCACCAAAATCATGTCCAGTTCTTACCAGCAGCGTGCATTGGTCTCCCTTCGTCTCCTTTCACAAAATCTTGAGAAGGTGATCAACAATCAAAAGAGTCTCTACACAGAGGATCAATACCACTTACTTGCCGATTGAGCTATAGAGATATGGTCCTCCATGGACCTGAGACGAGATCATCTCGTTAGTTTTCAGCAGACCCAACTAGGTTGGGACATCCAAGCCGCATCTTTACTTCAACCCCTAAGATATCCATTCTATAAGATTTTGTTTCAACTAAATCCAAGCTTTTTCTTCAATCTCTTCAATTTGATTCATAAGAAAATGGGAAAAAGAGTCCCATGGTATTGATGCAAATTGGTAGGGATAGATATACTAAGGATAATCCTTAAGCTAATAGAATAGAAAGTGAAAATTTTCACTTTGATCTTGACACTTGAAAATAGAATATCTTCATTATACAGTGTTGTAATATCAACTTTTTAGCAAGTACTAATTGATAAGACAAGGATAGTATATTATAATTAGAAGAAAGGAAGTACTTTGATTTCTGGGAGATAAAAATATTTACCTAGTAATAGATTAAAAATGTTTATTATTCAATTTTGTCTCTTAAAATATAAAAAACATTAAACAAGTAATAGATAGAAGTATTAGTGATATTGTGTATCATATCAACTTTAGGACCAAGATGATTTAATGTGTGCAGGATGCTTCGAAGAATATAAAGGATATAACTTCTTACTTGATATTAGCTCTTGGGAGTATTTTTCTCATCATACCCTCAACTATGATTAGCACTATGGGGTTTCAAGTTTCAATATCTTCAATTGTGATTCTTATTAGCACTATCAGATTTCAATATCTAAATGGTGGCTTGATGTCATGGGATGATACTACTCATGCTATCATATCCTAGCAAATCTCTTAAGATCTCTTCCCTTGATTTGTAAGAAGAAATAGAAAGGACTTGACTCTATTTCTTTCTCTCAGAACTTTGATTCTAATGCAGACTGATTTTATAATTGAAAGCATCACTACATTATTGATGCTTTATCCTTGTATATCTTTTTTCAAATGTAATATATCTCAATTTCACAAAAAAATACCATCAAAATAATCTTTGTGATTATAGATCTCCTTTACTCTATAGCATTCATGATCTTATTTATTTTTAAAAAATGGTTTAAAGAGTATTATATGATGTTATACAAAGTTCTCTACATGAAATAACATGAACTTTTGACAAGTCAATGAAGCTAGATAAATAAATAACATGAACTTCCTTGAGCAGAAGAGGATCTAGATTGATTTGTTGGTTGATCAAGTACTCTAGGGGAGATTGGAACCTTGACAATTGTCTGCTTTGTCCTTGTCATCAATGTTGCGCCTAACAATATGACAGGAAGAGTAAAAAAAAACTATTCACTGGTATGGTTGATACGACATGGAGAGGATAAGTTGATATGACGCAAGAGCAGCAAAGCCAAATTTTCGCAGGGTCATATTCGCATCGTATCGTGGAGCAGCTCATACGGCACGAGTGTGGCAAAAAGCATAATGTTTGGTACTATACTTTTTGCTCCGTATCGTGGATGACTTGATATGGTATGAGAGTGGCACAACAAAATCTCCGTAGGGGTCCTCCTCGCTCCGTATCGTGAAGGAGTAAACATGCACGTGCAAAGTACACCCCCTTGTAATGAATTATTTTTTGTGAGACCTTAAACCCATCAAAAAAATTCAAAAAAAAATTCATAAGTTTATTAGGCTTTGAAAAAATTTAAAATTTTTTAAAAGATTTTTTTGAGTTCGTTTGCTATTTTAAAAATATTTTAAAGAAAAAAATGGCCTAAAAAAGACCCAAAAAATCACAAAAAAACCACCCAAAAATAGCATATCCGATACGGCGCAAAAATGGGTATACGAGTTGGGTGGTTTTTTTGTGTTTTTTTGGGTCTTTTTTAGGCCCTTTAAGCACAAACAAGCTCAAAAAAATCTTTAAAAATTTCTAAATTTTTTTTAGATCCTAATAAACTTATGGAAAATTTTTTGAATTTTTTGATGGGTTTAAAGTCTCACAAAAAATAAGTCATTACAAGGGGGTGTACTTTGCACGCGCATGTTTACTCCTTCATGATACGGAGCGAGGAGGACCCCTACGGAGATTTTGTTGTGCCACTCTCGCACCATATCAAGTCATCCACGATACGGAGCGAAAAGTATAGTACCAAACATTATGCTTTTTGCCACGCTCGCGCTGTATGAGCTGCTCCACGATACGACGCGAATATGACCCTGTGAAAATTTGTCTTTACTGCTCTCGTGTCATATCAACTTATCCTCACATGGTTGACTTTATGACTTTATGACTTTATGAATTATCCTTACATTGTTGTTGCTCATGCTCATAAGATCACCCTAATGAATAAAGATTTTAATATGATTAGCAGAATAAGGTACCGAGGATGATATTTGCAAGAGAAAAATCGATGTACTTGGACCTGTTAATTATAAGAGAATGGGTGAGGTGTATGGGCAAATGGTTATCAATGTTTCTTGCACTTCTGAGGAAGAGGACTATCTTAGCATATCTCATGAGGACAAGTCCATGCTAGTTGTTAAAAGGATATTTAATTGTTAGATTTTGTAGTTTATTATTGCATAAGGTAAGGCATTTTGACTCTAAAAATTTTTAGTATATAGAATAATTGTGCTATTGATTGCAAATAACACTCCTTTATTTTTGCTATTATCTTTAGGACATTGATTGCATCTCTTAGCCAATAAATCTCTAAAATTATGTGTATTGATGATCCACTGTTATCAATGGAATTTTTTTCGAGATTTGGTTCAAATATAGCAATGTCTTTCAAAGCTTTTGATTCCATCACAACTACCATAATTTTTTTTATTACATCGGATACACTCACCAGAGAAATTATCCTCATGAACTCTCTAAGTGGTATCCATGGCCAAGGAAGAATGTGGGTTGAATGGAATACTGCTTGCTTTTTGGTTAATTATTTATTTTATTTGATTGTCTATTTTAGTTACATGTTTCCATTTGCAGTGCTGGCAGGCTCTTGACTACCTTCTTGGACACCACATATGAGGATATTGTTGATCCTAGAAAACCATATAACTCTCTCTAACAAGAAGTACCATTGCAAAGTCACAAAGTCATACATATACTTGTGGAAAAAGAGTGCTTTTCAAATGTCTACAAGACAATAGATTCAAAGATACTCAAGATAGATGGAGTGAATGTAAAGTCTCTTTCATATTGTTGGTTTTTTTAGGGACCCTTTTTTACCAACTTGTTACATTTTTTCTCGTAGTGCTAAGATTACCCTAACTCATATATGCGATGGATAAGGGAGCAATATATTGAGTTGATTTTGGATAGGATAATCACACTAGTTGATTCCAATTCCCCTCCACAAAGCCACGAAACATGCATAATAAAAGAACCCACAATCTGATCAGCATAGATAATGTCTATGAACACCTTATGAATCGCATGGAAGGTTCCACTTAAGCTTTCCATAGGTTGCCATTCCGTACTTGTTGATAGAAATATATCTACAACCAAGAATTCGTTATTAGTACTTGCTCAAATGAAAATAAAATAAAATCAACTCAAGTCTTACAATGTGTTTGCTGCGAAACATACTCCTTTGGAGGCAAGTGGATATCCTTCGCCATGTAAACATGTTGCAGTTTGATAAACCACCCTTCATACATAATTTTGAAAGAAATGATACGTCCCTTCCAGTGATGTTTAATATCCTCTCGTTTTTTTCTTTTCACCTTGTGAGAGTCCTTGCAAGAGGGCAGCATGGCAACCTAATCATTTATACTCAAGATCTTTGGCTCCCAATTTTCATCAACTCTGTGGCTATAGACAGTGCAAGAGTTTACTAAACGAGAAGAGCGCCTTGTGGATGCCATACTCAAATTAAATTCGCAGAGAAAGAAGCTCATTGAGAAAGATGAATGAACTAAAAAGTAGAGAAACAAGCTCACTGAGAAAGGTGAATGAACTAAAAAGGAATATTAAGAAGACTAATGAAAATATATTGGGCGCCAAAAAGTTTTCGACTTTCAAAAAAATCATCATTAACTTCACAGCAACTTTATTATGTCATTTGTCAGATTTTATAAGTAAATAAGGACTTCGGGACTACCAAAACATGTCAGACATTGGAGATTTTGGCTAAAAAGGAGGAGAGAATCACGAAGTGGACTCTACTATCTCCAAAAAAGAGGAGACAAGAATACCATATTCTTGCACACATGGCAAACTCTCTTTGGCCCTTTTCTTAATCCCGTGATTAACAAAAGTTCATTTTTTGAAGCGTTTTCGGCCCTAATGACATGCGTAATTATAAAGAGCATCAAGCTAATACAGAACATATGATCAACAAAGCACAATAATATCTCTCACCCTACCCCCTGACAGAATCAAGGCATGAAAATCCATAAGAGAGAGGCCCACATAATCTAATAGAAATCCGGAGCAAGTCTCAAACCAACTACTCCAACATGGACTGGCTAAAAATTCTATCAAAGAGGTCATCCTAGTGGTGGTCTAAACTACCTACTTAACTTAGGACAATTGGATTAGGACCCCCTATTAGGTGAGGACTCCTATAGTTGGTCATCATAACTTCTTCTTATAACATATATTCCGTTCAGGATTTCCATACTCGGGCATATAAAAAGGAGAGAGCTGAGCGTAAAGTGACCCAAGGAGAATAGGGCATTAGCCTTAGGTCCTCACTCGGTACTCAAGAACCTACCAAGATCTTGTGAGGCGACACTTAATCCTTTTTTAGTGCTCACTTTTATTTTTGCTCTAACCTTCCTTTCTTTTCTTTTTAGCTAGCTGCTACCCCAAGGAAGGCAAGGTATTGACCTTGGGTGTGACCAGTCCCCAGGAACCTACCAAACCTCGGCAAGGCAATGAACAACGGCTTGTAGGAAGTTTCCTCCTTTTTCTTTTTCTTCTTATTATTGAGGGGTTAGAACCCCTTTTTATACACCTCTATAATTTTTATTGTTAGATATATTCAAAATTGGCTCTTTTGTTGATATTTTGGTAGGCTTCTCTAACTACCTCACACTAACAGGGACTCCTAGGACAACTGCCAGCCTCATAACGTCCTAACAGAAGATAGACAACTACTCAAATCTCCCCGAGATATACCTGTTAGATATGCTCAATGCCTCACTCTCATAAGGTGCTACCAATGGTCCATGGTGCTCAAAATTGTAAGGCCCCCATTATGAGGAGAAGCCAAATCTGAGCCTAGATATTGGTTGAGTCCTCACTTGTATATCAGATGAGGTCTATGTGACCAGATGGCAAAAAGGTGACCATTATGGTCTAATCTTTGGGTTGGACTGAGTAGTTAAGCTGGTAGCAACTTGAGGCACATTGCATCAAGTTGCGGGTTAAGGGAGTTAAAAGGGGCCCCTACTTTGGGGTCCAGGGGCTGTGGAAGCGGCCCTTATCTGGGGGGTCCTAGGGGGAACAACAGCCCCCCTGACGGGGGTCCGTGGGTAGTGGGCCTGGCTCGACGGTAAAGGGAATATTCCCTTGCTGACTAGTGGAGGATCATATGATAGGTCAGTGAGGCCGACCTAACCGCCTTCATGGGCTATAAAAGCTAAACCCCTTCATAGTCATCGATTATCTATCTTTCACCCAGTTAGAGTTCTAGCTAGCCTTAAGCTCTTTACCTATCTTCTGTCTAGATCTCCATCTAAGCTTCATAGTGGAAGCACACAGGTGGACAGAGCCATCTTTGTATCAGTTGTTTGGAGCTAAATAAATTTTCTAATTCTCCTCTTATCTATTGTGTACTCTCTATCTCTATCTCTTTCTTAGATTCTATTTGTTGTGCCATGTAATTTTTAAATGGTATCAGAGGTTAGGGGCTCTAGGGATTGAGGAGTGTGCAAGAGGCAAAGGCTTCAATAGCAAAGAGGAACAATGTCATCTTCTGAAAGCGGTTCTGGCACATCAAGAAGTGATGTAAGAGGTGGTGCTGCTATACCAGCTATTCAAACACTGAGGATTCATCCACTAACCTTCAGCAAAGGAAAGTTAGATGGTACAAACTATATCTTGTGGAAGTTCAAAATTACAACTGTCCTTAATTCTTATGAGGTTTTGGAGACTATGCTAGGGACTGACGCAAAACCATAGCCTACCCTCGACCCATCAAATCCTAGTGTGATGATTCCTCCGAATGTAGATCTTCTACGAGCTTGGAAATGAAGGAATGCAGACGCATTGTGTGCCTTAGTTACAAGCTGTTTTGATAGTGTTTTGACTTTGATTCAGCATACAACCAAAGCATCAGAGGCTTGGAATGTACTGAGGAGTTAGTGTGAAATGCAAAACCAAACAAGGATTCAAAACTTGGAGAATCAACTAGCAGGGGAGAAGTTTGCTAAAGGAGAGACAGCTAAAGCATTCATCACTTGAATTAAGAATCTGCATGACTAGATGACTGGTGCTGGGATACAAAAGACTAGCAAGGAGCTAGCTCAAAGGTGTCTTCAGATTTTTCCACAAAAGTTTGATGGACTAGTAACTGCCCTTAATACTCAGGTGAGACCTCAAGCTTTGAGTTTGAGGAGATTTGTGCATTATTGCTGGAGGAGGAGTTGAGGTTGAAAGCCCGAGAATGAAGCAACAATGGAGATGCTGCATTCTTTGCCAATGCAAAAGGCAAAGGTGGTTCCTCCACCAAAAATGATGGTGACAAAAAGAAGAAGGGCGGTAATAAGAAGTTTCAAGGAGAGTGCTTCTACTGCAAGAAGAAAGGACATGCAATCGCAGATTGTCATATCACGAAGGCAGATGAAAAGAATGGTACCCTTAAAAGTAAAGGGAAAGAGACAGTCAATATGGCTAGAGTTATTCATGACGACCATTGAGGAGCTATGCTCCTCGGTGCAAGAAGACTCTACCACTAACTCATGGGTGTTGGATAGTGGGACCTCCGTCACATGACCAACAAGAAAGGTCTATACAATTCTATGTAGCCTCTACAAGAATCCATCACTGTGACGGTTGGAAATTGTGAAAAATATTCCATTTGTTGTTGCAAATGCTGATGTCAAAAAGCTTTCAAATGTGTTGTATGTTCTCGATATTAGGAGAAATCTGTTATCAGATGCTGCCATAACTGATCTTGGTCATGAAGTGAGGTTCAAGAAGACAGGTGTAGAAATTCTTGACAGTGATGGCAAAGTTGTTGGCAAAGGAGAAAGAAGGAACAACCTATATGAACTAACTGCTCTTATAGCCCCCTTGGAGTGGGCACAAGTAAGCTTTGGCATGAAAGGTTTGGACACATCGGATTTGCAGTGTTGAAGGAGATGCACAAACAAGGTATGGTTGCTCACCTACCTACAATGACTAAATTGAAGGAACCATGTGAAGCTTGTATGATGTGCAAGCCACATAGAAAGGCATTTCCACAGGAAAGCAAGAATAGAGTGCATGCTTCTCTAGAGTTGGTGCATGCTGGCTTGTGCAAAAAGATGCCTACATGGGCCTTGGGGTATCTTATTATTTTATGTTGATTGTCAACGACTATAGTAGGAAGATGTGGGTGTAATTCCTTTGTGATAAGGCTTAAGCTTTTGGTAAGTTTAAAGAATGGCTAAAACTTGTTGAGAATGAAACAGAGAAAAGTGTGAAGAAATTTAGAACAGATGGTGGTGGTGAGTTCAACTCAAAGGAGTTTGAAGACTTTTGCAAGAGTAAAGGGATCAAGAATTGATTGAGGACACCTCACACACCTCAGTAGAACGGTGTTGTGGAACACAGGAATCGCACCATTGTGGAGATGGCAAGATGTATGCTAAAGGGCAAGGGATGGTAACCATTTTTGGGCTGAAGCTATTAATACAACAGTCTACATTTTAAATCGGAGCTACGCAAAGGCTCTCAAGGGAAAAATACATCATGAGGCTTACACTGGTAAGAAACCATCTGTCTCACACTTTAGAATTTTTGGATGTGAATGTCATGCACATATTCCAAATGAGAAGAGAAACAAGTTACAACCAAAAAGCAGAAAATGTATCTCCTTGGGTTATAGTGATGAGCGGAAGGCTTACAAATTATATGACCAAGAGGCAAAGAAGATCATCGCGAGCTGTGATGTGGTGTTCAAGGAGTAGCTACATATAGTGGAGGAGGAGAATGCAAGTACTTCCACTTTATCATCAAGTGAAGAAGTAGTCCACTATGAACTTGTCTTGAGAGCTGTCCCTATCCTTAAGAAGGAGGAAGCATCATCTTCAGATGATGAGGAAAAAGTTCACCAATGTGACACAACCCCATCGGAAAAGCCATTGCCACGTTGGGTGAAGCAAATCTATGACCACAATAATCCTATGCCCACATCTGTTGAAGAGAAGGCAGACCCAATGAGGTCTCAGAGAATAGAGGAGTAAAGGAGGGCTTCTGCTCTCACATAGTCAATATGGCCTTGATGGTTGAGATTATGAGAGAAGTAAAGGAGCCAATTAACTTAGAAGAAGCACTTGCATATCCAACATGGAAGGCAACTATGCAAGCCAAGTATGACAACATAATGAAGAATGACACTTGGGAGCTAGTGGATCAGCCAGCAAAGCGGAAGGTTATTGGCACCAAGTGGATCTGAAAGGTAAAGTACAAGGCTAATGATACCTTAGAAAAGTACAAAGATAGACTAGTTGCATAGGGATTTTGACAGGTTGAAGGGTTTGATTTTTAAGAGTCATTTGTCCCAACTGCCAGAATGACCACTATTCGCACATTACTTGCAGTAGCTGCCCACAAGCAGTGGACAGTTTACCTAATGGAGGTTAACTCATCACTCTTAAATGGTGACCTCAAGGAAGAGATGTACATGGCTCAGCCACCAAGGTTTGAGGTGCCCCATTCTGAGAAAAAAGTGTGTAATTTGAAGAAGGTATTGTATGGGCTAAAAAAAGTCCCCCAAGGCATGGTACCAGCAGATAGATAAGTTACTTTTACGCTTAAACTTTAAAAGATGTGTCTCAAATGCTAACTTGTATATTTACAAGGATGGTGGAAAGTCTGTAGTGATTGTTCTAAGATATGATCAACCAAACTCGAAAGGCTTTGAGTTCTAAGTTTGAAATGACATACTTGGGCTTGCTGCACTATTGTTTGGGAATTGAAGTCTGGCAAGAGCTAGGAAATATCTTCATCTCTTAGAAAAAGTATGCATGGGAGATCTTGAAGGCATTTGGCATCACCGAGTGCAAGGAGATAGCTACACCTATGCAGGTGAACACAAAGTTATTTGTTGAGGATACATCAGCACTAGAGTAGACATTGGGAGGTATAGCCTAGGGGGTCCACTAGGGTTTACTATATGGTACCACGTGAGTGTAAGGGAGGGGGTTATTTAAGGGAAGGAAGGTACAATTTATAAGGTAAGGTCCCATAAATAGTGGGTAGATAATGGGTATTTTCATATATTTCTTGCACGCAGGTGATGTCTCATTATTACTACTAGTGAATCCCCCGTGAGTATAGAAGAATGGTTGACAATCTAATCTACTTGTGTAACATCAGACTAGATATCAGTTTTGCTGTTGGTGTTTTGACTAGGTTCTCAAACAAACCTCATGAGAGTCATTGGAAGGCTGGGATGCGGGTGCTCAGATACTTGAAGGAAACTCTTGACTATGGTATCATATACAATTTCAAAACTTCTATTGTGGGGAATTTGTGACTCAGATTGGGCAGGAGACAGTGATTCCAAGAAATCGGTTGTTTCTGGTTATTGTTTCTCTTTGGGTTCAGGAATTTTCTCTTGGATTAGTAAGAAGCAGCCAACAGTGGCATTGTCTTCTACCAAAGCACAGTACAAGGCAGCTTGTTTTGTTGCATGTGAAGCAGTATGGTTGAGAAGGATCCTATGGCATATGGGAGTGCAAGATGAAGAACCGACTGTGCTGAGATGTGACAATCAGAGTTGCAACACCATTGCCAAAAATCTAGTGTTTCATGCGCACACCAAACATATAGAGATCCAATATCACTATGTGCGTGATTTGATGGAGGATGGGATAGTGGAACTAGTCTACTGTCCAACAAAGGAGAATGGAGCGGATATCTTCACTAAAGCACTTACGAAGGATCTGCTTCAAGTTCATCTTCAGAGATTCAACATTGGGCTGAGGAGAGATAGTTCACCTACGGGTGGACATTGAGGGGGGGTGTTAGATATGCTCAATGCCCCACCCTCATAAGGTGCCACCAATGATCCATGGTGCTCAAAGTTTTAAGGCCCCCCTTACGAGGAGAAGCCAAATGTGAGCTCGGATATTGGTTGATCCTGACTTGTATATCAGATGAGGTCTATATGATCGAATGGAAAAAAGGTGACCATTGTGGGGTTTAATCTTTGGGTTGGATTGAGTAGTTACGCTGCTAGCAACTCAAGGCACATTGTATCGAGTTGCGGGGTAATGGACTTAAAAGGGGCCCCTACCTTGGGGTCCGGGGGTAGTACCCTCGGTCCGACGATAAAGGGAATATTCCTCGGCCAACTAGTGGAGGCTCATATGGTAGGTCGGTCATGCCGACCTAAACGCCTTCATGGGCTATAAAAGCTAAACCCCTTCACAATCATCAATTATCTATCTTTCACCCAGTCAGAATTGTTCCAGCTAGCCTTAATCTCTTCACCTATCTTCTGTCTAGATCGCCATCTAAGCTTCACAGTGGAAGCATATAGGTGGACAGAGTCATCTTTGTATCAGTTGTTTGGAGCTAAATAAATTTTCTGATTCTCCTCTTATCTGTTGTGTACTCTCTATATCTATCTCTTTCATAGATTCTGTTTGCTGCACTGTGTAATTTTTACAATACCTAACCAAACCCTAGGACTTCATGCCTTGATTATCGGTCCCCAATAATTGAAAAAAAATATACCCCTACATACACATAGAACATTATTTGCTTAAGGGAAAACTCAAAAAGGGGATGATACCACCTAGAATGGCCACAAGAAGCTCCTCCGCAGCAAAGGCTCCCTCTAGTGACTTTGTCAACCTGTGTGATGCAATCACTAAAACAGAAAACCATTAAATGTACCTGCACCAAAGAGACATATGGCCCTCTTGACCTAAGAAAACAACACAGCTCGCTCCTAACAAAATTGGCCCTCATGGCCCAAAGAAATAACACATTTAAAGTCAAAGAAAATTGGCCCTCTTGGCCTAAGGAGATCAAATATTAACCCTAAAAAGAACCGGCCCTCTTGGCCTAATGGAATCAAACAAAAAAACTCATATACATCCCCCTTGTAGAATCTTGCTAATATACAACCAAATGCTCCATCCCAAGGAGGAAATAAGGCTCGTGCCCTAAACTAAATGCATCACATTGTGACCCATGCCTCCTGCATAAATAGCGATAGGCGTATGCATAATGCATCATCTAGCCAACCTATGGGTCCAAGATAACAAAGGAAAATAGGTCTCAACCACTCTTCGTATCACCCATACTAACCATCACCTGCCATCAAGGGCACGTTCAGACAAAAGGCCCCATAATTAACTGGGTCCTATCTCATCATTAATAGGGATATCTAAACTACGGACACATTTGAAGAAAATGTCTTCTTCATAAGCAAAGTTTTCTAATGAGTCTGCAAAGGGATTCCAATATCGTGGAACCAGCTGAAAATAAACTCTCTCAAACCCATCGAGCATGGTCATGGCAATGCGATAATATATCGAAAGAATGGGATTTCATGCTGTGTAAGTCCCATTTAGTTGGTTCAATACCAATTGGGAATCCCCCTTTACTAACAAGTGACGGATACCTCCCTTCTTAGCAATATTCAGGCCCATGATTAAAGCTTTGTATTCCATCATATTATTGGTAATCCATCCCCGAGATAAACAACTAATTTCATCATGACTCTACATCGGGGACCTCTAATAACTATCCCTATACTCCCTTTCTTGTTGGGACCCTTGGATGCTCTATCAAAGTACAATGTGTATGCCCACATGTTGCCTTCTCTACCCTTTTGACCTCTCGTAATGGCACACAGATTAGAAGCTTTAGTGCCATTAACCCGTATAGCCGCAATGAGGCTAACTCCACTGCCACTAGGCAACTTCTCTACAATAGCCTTACCTCTTTGAAATATTTGTTTTGCCCCACCATCTTGCTAAATATTGTTTCCTCATGCACAATGGTTAACAAGGACTGGCTGTCTACTACCTTGTTGGAGAGAGCTAATCTTACTCCAACACGTTGCAGCCAAATGGCCGAACTTCCCACAAATATCACATTTGACATTTGGACAATTTCGAGGATAGTGCTGACTGCCACACCATTCACAACTAAATCTTGATGGGCCAACCTCTTTAGTGTGTTGACTCCCTATTAGATGCTATTGTTTCTTAAGGAAATTAACATAAATGTCTATTTATCTATATTGTTCAAAAACCATGTTAGTGCAGTGCTCATATCCTTAACTTTGCTAAGGACATTCGATGCACTTGACTCATAGCCATGATCATCTATTTGTCGTTCCATTGGACTAACATTTTGATAGGGTAGTGGTTTCTAACTCATAGGAACAACATTAGGGTTTGATACTTTGCCTCCACATCTGGTGGAGCCAATTAACTAGCCACAAGCATAGTCACACTAGGAGGAGCTTGCAATAAAGGCACATTTTGGACCATGCTTCCTCTCACATTTGGGTTAGTCATAGCTATCCCTTGACTTCCATTGCCATTGGTCAATGCCAAATTATTTCCCAAAACTAGATCCCTATTCAGATTGATTCGAGAGGCATAGGCCACTTGTAGTCAGGACTCTACTTCTTGTGCTCATCTAATGGTAGTGTCTATATCCGGAAAATTGACACTACTCAACTGCACCTGAATGTTGAAATCCAGACCACACAAAAAATATTGCAGCTGGGCAGGTGTTGGGATAGGGATAGAGGCTTGCAATTTGCGAACAACCTCTTTTAACCTCTTAGCATATGCTCGGATATCCTCATGTGGCTCTTAATGTGCCACATTTAGTACACGTAGCCAATATTATCCACCCCTTTTAGGGTCAAAATCCATTTGAAAGGCTTCAAAAAATAAATCAATAGTGGTTATGGTTCCAGCCTCTAGGCCATGATGCCATATGGCAACTCTTCCTTTGAGAGTCATGTTAAAGAACATCATTAAATGTCCTTCATCTTGGATATAACAGTTGAACATCAACTTTTGAAACTCCCTAATGTGGAGCCCCACATCTTCCTCCACTAACCCATTAAAGATGGGTAGGGGGAAACCTAGGGCTGGCAAATCTACTATTCTAGCAAGTATAGAAATAGGTTGTGCTGCCATAGTAACTACTAGATTTGCTACAAGAGTTCAAAAAATCGATATTATAGCTCCACTCAAAGTGGAGGGGCTTATTGGGGGGAGGGGGGAAAGTACTAGAGCTTCCTTCCCCTAATGGACTATGTGTTGAACTAGGGTTGCCAAGACCCGGCATTTGCAAAGATATTGGGCCAATCCTTTGCAAAGAGTATCTTCTATTTATCTCAACCCACCGTTTAGCTCATTCAGTCCTTTCTTGTTTTTGGAGCTCCGCTTGACGGTCTTGTGAGTCTAGATCACTAATCTTTGGCATACACTAAAGAATACGCTCCAATGGACTAAGGTACAAAAATCGCCACTTGTAGGCAGCTATTAGAAAATGCACCACCTGTCCAGACCTAAAATGGGCCCGACACTAGCTACAGGAACTAGCCAGGCCTCTATACCACTAACAAGACAACCCCACACGGCCTCGTGGCCAGGAGTTTCCAAAGGGCACAGTACCCTAATCACTACTAGAGATATTGCATTCATAATAGAGCCGTCGTCCAATGATTGTGTAATATTACACCCCCCCATGCCTCCCCCATGAAAAACCCCCTTTCTTTTCAAAAAATTTTAATTTTTTTTACTCTCTCACTCTCTCCCCCTGCCGACTGCATGGCGGGGAGAGAGAGTGTGTGTGAGTAAAGTGAGAGAGGGGGCATGCAGCCCCAGGTGGAAGGGGTGGCGGCTGTGAACAGCCATCTCCCCCCCCCCCCCCCCCCCCGTGTTGTCTGCAGGCAGCGCCCTCCCCCTTGGTGGTTGTCAGCATGCAGCAACCCCTCTCCTCCCTCATCGTGAACAGTGCCCCCCCATCGTCTATAGTGCAGCCCCTCCCCCTGCAATCCAAACCCCCCCATCATCATCACGAGAGAGAGAGAGAGAGAGAGAGAGAGAGAGAGAGAGAGAGAGAGAGAGAGAGAGAGAGAGAGAGAGAGAGAGAGAGAGAGAGAGAGAGAGAGAGAGAGAGAGAGAGAGGGAGGGAGGGAGGGAGGGAGAGAGAGAGAAAGAGAGAGAGGGGGAGAGAATGATAGAGAGAGAGAGAGAAGCTTCTGGAAGATCTTCTCCCCCCTCTTAAAGGGAGGTCACACACCCTTATATTTATTCTGGAAATACACTCCCCTTTAATCTCTTCCTCCACTCAAGAAAAGGTGGTGAGAATTTTGCATAGGAGAGTGCGAGAACTCTATCACTCGTACACGTGTCTTCGAGTATGGCCCCGAAGCGTAGTTCCACAAAGATGGCTGGAAACCTTGCAAGTGTGGATGGAGGTTCAAATCAAGGTGGCACCGCAACCGCGAACGGTTCATCAGGCACATCAATATTGCTGGAATCAAGGCATCACTCCAAACCCAGGTTGCTCTATTATTAAATCATAGGTTATAAATATCACGATGAAAAATCATATTCACATGCATCACATTAATTGCATGTTTGATAATTTCCTAGGTATGAACTTAGTTGTGATGTATGTACTTAGTTGTGATGTATGTAACGAGCAAGATAATTTCTGTTGTAAGATGACATGATAGTAGGTGAAATTGATTAGATTATTGCATCGTAAATTACCAAAAATGTCTTGCAAGAATTCCTGTATAAAGTGCATTGCTCCTTGCACAATTTTTTTCTTAAAATGCATTTCAGAGGACATTGAAAGAAACAAAAGTGCATCTCCATATCGCAAGAAGGATTCTAAGGTACATGTAATAAGTTATAGAAAAGATTAAAACGCAGCTAGAATCATACAATAATTACATTAAGTTATAAAGATCAGATCATTCAAGAAGGTTATAGATCGTGTAAATAATTACATAGAGGATTATGTTAAGATTGCATGCATAGAAAGTACCTTCGCATGTGTGGCATAAAATATCATATGGATTATATCAAAATTATAAGCATTGAAATGAAGGCATGGCATTACATTGCATGCATTAAAGTTGTTGGAAAAATTCAATGTTTTTGGTAATCTACCAAATGGGGCTGAGATCCATGAGTCCCATGTCAAAGTCCTTGGTGACTTCAAGAGGGATAGGTAAAAGCTTACGTGCCTGTGAGTATTATTAAGAGGGCTTAAGAAGATTATACTTAAGACAAAGTAGGACTGTTCTAAACAGAACCATCTTGACCAACCATGGTCAAGGAGATAGACAATCTTGATCATTTAAGTTCAAAGATAAAGGTACATAGGTACTACAAGGGATCTAGGAGATAACCAGCAAGTTGACCAACCGAGGACGATGGGGTTGTCCATGATCTATTTTATAAGGAGACCTAAGGTAAGGATAAATAGGATCGGCAGGTTACAAACCCTAACCCGAAGATAAAGGAAAAACAAGCAACCTAGCTTACCAAGCCCTTGGAATCTCGCCAAGTCGCGAACGATCCAGGATCGAATGGTGGGAGCATCGAGGAAAAAGGAATCACACCTTAGCAATTGGTCATACGAACGACCACTTAAATGATCATGATTGTACACTTAGATACATTGTTTGAACTTCTTTTCTCAATGAACTAATTCAAGGAAAAACACTTAATGCTTCAGGTTAAAGGCCTAGAGGGAGTGGCAGGTTCAGTTACTTCCGACTGCCTGCCTGGCCCTATCCAAGGGGATTGTTAGCCATGTCAGGTATATGGACCGAACTCGTCGCGAGAGGTCTCTCCGTGGGTGCTGCTTGGAGCAGGAGGATGCTTGGGTGCCAGGGGAGGCTCTAGCTATAAATTCCTTGCCTCCAGATCCCGCACAAGAGACCGACGTGACTCGAGATAGGATCTCGAGGCCTGTGTACTAATCTACAAGTGGAAACTTGGAGCAGCAATCATGTTGATTACTGGGATAGCCTTCGGGCATGATACTTGATGTATTCTAAGACTATGATAAATAAAGATCGGATATTTGAAAAAGGAACTTGCTTGACATTGTTTCTGTGTCAGTGCCTAAGTTACGTGAAGGAACCTGTGTTTAAATTGATTAATTAAGGAAGCTGATTTTGCATGTCAAACATAATGTGGTAGGTAATTAGATAACTAAGCAACTCGAGGAAAGTGCGATGGACGAGACTTGGGTCCGTCCTACGGAAGCGTGGTCCCAGTTATCCGAGAACTTTTCTCAAAAGACGTGTTAACAAAACTGTGAAGACCTAGAGTCGGTAGAGTTAGAATCCCGATGTATGCTGTTTTAGGGGAGCGAAATGGGACTATGCCTTATGGGCAAAGAGGTTGAGCTTCGCATCCCTCTCGTTTCCCATTCTCCATGAACCAAGTGCAGCATAAATCCGTTTCGACTCTATTATTCCTACGCAAAGTGGTTCATCTAGAGCTTGACACTACCTACTTCCTAGAGACTTTTCTAATAGGAAAGAAACCCTCACGCAAGGTTGGTCCTAAGTGGGAACGACTGGATGCTTCCGCTCGGGGCAAACTTGGGAAGACCTAGATCGCAAACCCAGTGACATTCCTTACGAGTGCTAGGCAGTGCTTTCTAGACTCTCTTCCCAATGGGCTGCTAAGACGTGTCTCACAAGTGGACGAGCGGACACGTTACAGTTGGTATTAGAGCGAGCCAACGAGGTCTAAAGATTACAAGGGAACTTAATGGAGGAAAATAAAGGGAATAAGGGGATAAATAGGGGAAGGTGAGTAGAATAGAGCAGTGTTTTCTGTTAAAAACATTTCTTTACTTACTTATGGATGTTGGGTTGCAAAGTCACGAAGCATGGAGCAAGTTCTTGGTGTTTTAGGTCATGTTCATGACTGCAATGCATGCTTTGAATTATCGTCAGAGGCTTGGCATGATGAATATTCTGGACCGCATCTATAATCGTTCGCCTCTGTATGGAGAGTAGAGATGGACAGGAAACTCATGAGTATACTACATAGTAGCCCACCGACTGGTGTACCTTTAGACCAACTTGAAGAGAATCAAGTCGATGGAGGATTTAAAGATCGTGAAAAGATTCCTCTTTGTTGAAGCTTGCATAAATGCAACTTTGCACATTAGCAGTCGTCGGCAAGTCAAGTAGAACATGTCTATAAAGAAGTGACCCGAGTGATCTTTGCTGTGACAGAATCAAAGTGTTAGGATGCTATGAGAAGAATGTGTATCAAAGGAAGGGATATCCCAAGCTTCCTATGACTTATTGTTTCCTGAAATCCATGATCCCACTCCATATTATTATTCTGCTGTAGTGGATTGTAACACAATCCTATTTTTCCCAAATTGATGTATCAATCAGCCTGTCTTACTTATCCAAAATAAGTGTACTCAAAGGGTTATGCCTTCATGAATAAATAAGACTTTTTACAATTATCTATCTTGATCATAAATGTTAACTGAGGTGTCAAGTGATTAAATCACTTGGCTAAAAAGCTATGCTAGACATATTAACGTAATATGGAAACATATGATAAGATGTTAACATAAAGAATCTTATTGTTCAGACGCAACCCCAAGCGCAGGTTCCAAATCAGACTCCTGCACTAAGTCCTGCCATGGTTCAAGAGAAGAAATTCATTCTCAAACAAATTAAGCCACCCGAGTTTGATGGCAAGGGAAGGACTGTTCAAGCTGACACCGAGATCTGGATTGAGTCCATGGAGGACTATTTTGAGGCAACAGGAACTACACCTGCTAACCAAACCATGCTCGCCAAACTTAAGCTTACAGGTGAAGCGAGACTTTGGTGGAAACAGTGGTGCAGAGACCAAGTGATCTCGGACGGGACAGTCACTTGGGATAAGCTTAAGGAAGCTGTGCAAGGGAGGTATCTGCCACCTACCTACCGCACACAAAAGATGAATGAATTCTTGACTTGAAGCAGCTAGGATTATCCCTTGAAGCATATTATTCAAAGTTCATTTCACTCCTAATTTATGTACCCCCAATGGATATGACACAACAAGTGTCAAAATTCTGTGTTGGGTTGAATCCACCCATAAACACGTGATTGGAATCAATGCGCCCAACAAACCTACAAGAAGCACTCATTCAAGCTACTCCAATAATACAAGAGATGCAGACCAAACCAAGGAACAACAGGATTTGGCCTTACAAAGATTAGAATAAGGGTATGTTTAAGGCTCAGACCAACCAAGAGAGCGAAGGGTCAAAATCAAGACCAAAGAAAGAAAGCTAGGGCCAATGCTGTCAACAACTTTGTTCCAACACAAAGTAATGCTCGCAACCCACGTTGCTTCCATTGCAATGAGTCAAGAAACTTCAAGAGGGAGTGCCCCAAGCTTGGTAGAAGGCATCGCCAAGGGCAATTCCAAGGTCAAAATAGAGCTGCTCATAGAGCCAAGGAACCACCATTATGGCTAGAGGGAGAACCTCCAGTGTTTCCAACAAGGAGACAGACAATTATGAAGATCCATCCATGGATGCTGACATTGAGAGGGCAATGGTTCACGCCACTCTTCACAAGAAGGGTCCAAATCGCCAATTCTCGGTGATTTAAACCCCATCAGAATATCAAGGTAAAAGCTTCAAAACTCTGATTGACTGTGGCAGTACACATTCCTTGATTTTACCAATTTATGCAAAAAGATTAGGGATAGCAACAATAGATGCACCTACTTTACTTATGGAATTAGCAAATGGTCATGAGGTTACTTGTACTAGGCAAACTACTAAGGTGAAATTCCTACTGGGTGGGAAGCTGACTTCTGTGAGATTCAGGGTAATGAACCTAGGTGTCCATGAATGTTTACTCTGAATGAATTGGATAATACCCAATGATGCCCACATCCACTGTGGGAAGGGCCAAGTCTCCTTCTGAAATTCTGAAGGGGAACTAGTCACGACTCAAGGTGAGGCTGGTAAGCCAAAAATATAGCTAGCAAAAGCAACAGGGATAATAAAAGGTGTTCAAAAGGGTCTACCTATCTATCTGATTAAACTGAATAAGCTAGATCAGAATCAAGAGATGTATTTCCTGAAGATCTGACGAAACTTCCTCCCCAAAGGGAAGTCAACCATGAAATCAAACCTATGCCAGGAGCTGCACCGGTCGCAAAGAGGCTGTATAAGATGTCCATTTTGGAAGCTATCAAACTGAAAGAGCAACTCAAGCAAGACCAAGGCTACATCCGTCCTAGCAGTTCTCCATGGGGAACTCCAGTATTGTTCCAAAAGAAGAAAGATGGAATGCTTCGCCTATGCATTGACTACATAGGGTTGAATCAAGCAACCATAAAAAATAAATACTCCATTCCAAGAATAGATGAATTGCTTGACCATCTTCAAGGGGTGAAGATCTTCTCAAAGATAGATCTCAGATTTGGATATTATTAGATAAGGATCAAAGAAGAAGATATCCCGAAGACTGCATTCGGTACAAGGTATGGAAACTTTGAATTCCTAGTGATGTCATTCGGGCTAATGAATGCTCCTGCTACCTTCAACAGGTTAATGCAAGATATCTTTAGGCCCTATCTTGATGACTTCGTACTCGTCTTTTTTGACGATACCCTAGTCTACCTTAAAATAGGAAAAGGATCATGAACCCCAGCTTTGCATTGTTCTTGAAACAATGAAAGCACACAAGCTTTATGCCAAGAAGAAGAAGTGCGCATTTTTCAACCGATAGATTGATTATTTGGGATTCATTGTATCAGAAGAAGGAATTTCAATAGATCCAACTGAGGTCAGAGATGTTCTGGAATGGCCAACACCAACTTCTGTCAAGGAAATATGTAGTTTTCTTGGATTGATAGGGTGGTACATGATTTTCATCAAAGATTATGCTTTGATTGCAGCACCTCTGACTAATCTACTAAAGAAGCAAGTAGCAATTGTATGGTCACTTGCTGAACAGACCAGCTTTGACAAACTAAATCAAAGCTTAGTATCAGCACCCATCCTGAAACTTCCTAATCTTAGTAAGGAGTTTGAAGTGGTAACTGACGCTAGTGCACTTGCTTTAGGATGTGTACTTATGCAAGAAAGTCACCTTGTAGCATATTATTCAAGAAAATTGAAGAGCTATGAAAGGAATTATGCTACCCACGACAACCTGGAGCTGTTGGCTGTCATCCATGCTCTCAAAATTTGGAGAAATTACTTGCTAGATAACAAATTTTCCTTAGTAACGGACCACAAGAGTATTAAATGGATTTTCACTCAAAATGATCCCAATATGAGGCAAGGTCGATGGATCGAAGTGCTGGAAGAATATGATGTTGAAATCAAATATAGGCCTGGAAAAGAGAATGTAGTTGCTGATGCACTCAGGCAAGGCATTTCTAAATTCTCTCATTTTACAAGATCCATTAATAGGAACGTCACTAGCCACAAAGGTATCAATGCCAAACAATCCGATTCTTGAGCTAGCAAAAGAAGGGGCATATCATGACCCAGTCTATCAAAAAATGCTAAGGGAGATCCCCATCAAGGATCAAGACCCGAAGCTAAAGACAAAGTATCAAGAATTCTCCATCAGTAGTGGGCTTGTCTACTTTAGGACAAGATTATGTATCCTACAAGCCAAACTCTCAAGCAGAAGATACTTTGGGAAGCCCATGACTCCCCTTTCTTAGGACATCCTGGTTATGCCAAGACCCTTAACACGGTCAGGAAGAGCTATTTTTGGGAAAGGCTCAAGGGAGATGTACTCAAATATGTCATGGAATGTTTGTCTTGTCAACGCATTAAGGCAGAACATGTTAAAATTCCTGGGAAATCGCAACCACCTGACATTCCCCAAATGAAATGGAAATTCATCAGTATGGACTTTATTGTTGGCTTACCCCAAGTTCAGGGAGGATATAAATCTATTATGCTTGTAGTGGACATGCTCACCAAGGTCGCACATCTCATCCCTGTCAAGACGAACTATAAAGCTTCAAACATCGCAAGATTATTCATCAAGAAAATATTCAAACTTCATGGGTTACCCAAAAGAATCATTAGTGATCATGACTCTCTCTTCACATCATACTTGTGGAGGGATATCTTTGAGGCTATTGGAACTCAACTCTGTTTTAGTACATCTTACCATCCCCAAACTGATGGTCAAACAGAACGAGTCAATCAAGTCATTGAAGATATGCTTAGGGCATACTGCTGTCGCGAACCCAAAAAGTGGATTTAATACTTACCACTGGTTGAGTTTTCCTAGAATGCTTATTACCAACAGAGTATTTAGATGACCCCTTTTCAAGCATTGTATGGGTACGATTTTCGTACCCCTTTGAACTTCTCAGATCCAACTTTGAGGGTAGAAGCTTCGGCAGATGTTGGAAGACATGGACAATCAAATCAAATCAATAAGACAAGACATTCAGGCTGCCAAGGATAGACAGAAGGCCTATGCAAACTTGAAACAATAAGATAGATCCTTCATTGAAGATGATATGGTCTTCATCCGTGTATGCCCTAAAAAGAGTTCACTGTCCTTGGGAGAGTACAAGAAGCTAAGTCCGAGGTATTGTGGACCTTATAAGATCACTAAGTTCCTAGGGCCTAATGCTTACAGACTACAGCTGCCCGCAACTCTAAAGATTCATAATGTATTCCACGTTAGCCTATTGAAAAAGCATCTACCTAATCCAAATCATGTACTTGATGATCAACAAATTGCAATGCCTAGCCAAGGAGTCCTTGAGCTATGGCCTGATAGAATCCTAGATGTTAGGGAGAGGCATTTGAGATCAAGGACCTTGAGAGAATACCTCATCCAGTGGAAATATTATCCAGAAGAGGATGCCACTTGGATGGAAGAAAATACTCTCAACCAACAACCCCCAGGTCTTCTCGAGATGAGGACATCTTGATTCCTCGAAGGGGGAGAGGATGTAATATTTCCCGCCCCCCATGCCTCCCCCATGAAAACCCCCCTTTCTTTTCAAAAAAAATTTAAATTTTTTTAACTCTCTCCCGCTCTCCCCCTGTTGATTGCATGGCAGGGAGAGAGAGTGTGTGTGTGAGTAAAGTGAGAGAGGGGGCATGCAGCCCCAGGTGGAAGGGGTGGCGACTGTGAATAGCCATTTCTCCCCCCCCCCCCCCCCCCCTCATACACCACCCCTCCCCACTATAAAGGGGAGCCCTTCCCCCCCCTCTTCGTCTGTAGGCAGCACTCTCCCCCCCTCGTGGTCGTCAGCACGTCGCAGCCCCTCTCCTCCCTCATCATGAACAACGTCCCCCCCCATCATCATGACTGAGAGAGAGAGAGAGAGAGAGAGAGAGAGAGAGAGAGAGAGAGAGAGAGAGAGAGAGAGAGAGAGAGAGAGAGAGAGAGAAGCTTTTGGAAGCTTCTTCTCCTCCCCTCTTAAAGGGAGGTCACACACCCTTATATTTATTCTGGAAATAACCTCCCCTTCAATCTCTTCCTCCACTCAAGGAAAGGCCGTGAGAATTTTGCATAGGAGAGTGCGAGAACTCTATTACTCGTACACCCATCTTCGAGTATGGCCCTGAAGCGTAGTTCCACAAAGATGGCCGAAAACCTTACAAGTGTGGATGGAGGTTCGAATCAAGGTGGCACCGCAACCAAAAACGTCTTGTAAGAATTCTTGCATAAAGTGCAATGCTCCTTGCACAAATTTTTCCTTAAAATGCATTTCAAAGGACATTGAAAGAAACAAAAGTGCATCTCCATATTGCAAGAATGATTCTAAGGTACATGTAATAAGCTGCAGAAAAGATTAAAGCGCAGCTAGACTCATACAATAATTACATTAAGTTATAAAGATCAGATCATTCAAGAAGGTTATAGATCGTGTAAATAATTACATAGAGGATAATGTTAAGATTGTATGCATAGAAATTACATTCGCATGTGTGGCATAAAATATCGTATGGATTATATCAAAATTTTAAGCATTGAAATGAAGGCATGGCATTACATTGCGTGCCTTAAAGTTGTTGGGAAAATTCAATGTTGTTTGTAATCTACCAAATGGGACTAAGATCCATGAGTCCCATATCAAAGTCCTTGGTGAATTCAAGAGCGCCTGTGAGTATTATTAAGAGGGCTTAAGAAGATTATACTTAAGACAAAATAGGACTGTTCTAAACAGAACCATCTTGACCAACCATGGTCAAGGGGATAGACAATCTTGATCAATTAAGATCAAAGATAAAGGTACATAGATACTACAAGGGATCTAGGAGATAACCAACAAGTTGACCAACCGAGGACAACGGGGTTGTCCATGGTCTATTTTACAAGGAGACCTAAGGTAAGGATAATTAGGGTCGGCAAGGTACAAACCCTAACCTGAAGATAAAGGGAAAACAAGCAACCTAGCTTGCCTGCCAAGCCCTTGGAATCTCGTCAAGTTGCCAACGATCCAGGATCGAATGCTCGGAGCATCTGGGAAAAAGGAATCACACCTTTGCAGTTGGTCGTACGAACGACCACTGAAATGATCGTGATTGTATACTTAGATACATTGTTTGAACTTCTTTGCTCAAGGAACTAATTCAAGGCAAAACACTTAATGCTTCAGGTTAAAGGCCTGGAGGGAGTGGCAGGTTTAGTTACCTTTGACTGCCTGCCTGGCCCTATCCAGGGGGATTGTTAGCCACACCGGGTATATGGACTGAACCCGCCGCGAGATGTCTCTCCGTGGGTGCTACTTGGAGCAGGAGGATGCTTGGGTGCCAGGGGAGGCTCTAGCTGTAAATTCCTTGCCTTTGAATCCTGCACAAGAGGCCGATGTGACTCGAGATGGGATCTCGAGGCATGTGTACTAGTCTATGGGAAGAAACTTGGGCTAGCAATCCTGTTGATTGCTGGGATAGCCTTCGGGCATGATACTTGATGTATTCTGGGACTATGATAAATAAAGATCGGATATTTGAAAAAGGAACTTGCTTGACATTGTTTCTGTGTCAGTGCCTAAGTTACGTGAAGGAACCTGTGTTTAAATTGATTAATTAAGGAAGCTGATTTTGCATGTCAAACATAATGTGGTAGGTAATTAGATAACTAAGCAAATCAAGGAAAGTGCGATGGATGAGACTTGGGTCCGTCCTACGAAAGCGTGATCCCAGTTAGCCGAGAACTTTTCTCAAAATACGTGTTAACAAAACTGTGAAGACCTAGAGTCGGTAGAGTTAGAATCTTGATGTATGCTGTTTTAGGGGAGCGAAATGGGACTATGCCTTATGGGCAAAGAGGTTGAGCTTCGCATCCCTCTCGTTTCCCATTCTCCATGAACCAAGTGTAGCATAAATCCGCTTTGACTCTATTATTCCTACACAAAGTGGTTCATCTAGAGCTCGACACTACCTACTTCCTAGAGACTTTTCTAATAGGAAAGAAACCCTGGCTTCAGGTTGGTCCTAAGTGGGAACGGTCGGATACTTCCACTTGGGGCAGACTCCGGAAGACCTAGATCGCAAACCCTGTGAAATTCATTGCGAGTGCTAGGCAGTGCTTTCTAGACTCTCTTCTCGATGGGCTACTAAGACACGTGTCCCACAAGTTGACGAGCTGACACATTAGAGATTGCCCTTCCTTACCCCTGAAAGGGAGATCCCATATATCTTGGTATAATATACCATGCAAAAAAACATAGAGAAGGTAACCTCTCCAGCTGAATGTAGTGGCCCCACTAAAGCTCTTCACACTGAGTGGATTGGCCCCCTAATGCACTACTCTAACACAAATAACATAGATATAACAAGCTCCACTCTTGTTTTAAATGATCTAGGAGATATAAGTTTTCTCACTTTACAATCTCCCAAGAAACCCAAATGCCTAAACCTATAGCTTAGGTGCCTCACAACTCAGCGCGGGTCGTATATATCAGAAACCAATTGCAATGCATCTAGGAGTTACCATCTGATATGGGCAATGCAGCTGTGAATGCCATAGTGCTCAAACATTTTATAAATCAGCATTGTGTGGTGCAACAAACATGTCTTTCCATGATTTCAATCTACACGTCATGCTTTGTTGCTAAGGGTCAACAGTCCTGAGCCTTCTTGTGCGGCTTAACGGTATGCACGAACAAATAGACCAACATTTCATATAATTTCAGTAACTAATTAGCATGAAAACCCCTCTTTCCCCCTACTTTTTAGGTTTTCCACCGTTGATAGCTGTAAAGAGCGATTTTTTGTGTGTTTTCCTTATAAAAAGTAATGAAAATGGACTTTAACATGAAGACAAAGCTAAACTGAGGCTTATTCCTCATGCTACAGCCATGCCATACATTCACATACATAAACCTTATTTTTTCCTAATTTTCTAGCACAAAAACTAAAATTTTTCATTTTTTCGCTATTTATCTTCATTTATTTCTTCATAAAAATGTGATATTTCAAAATTATGAGTTCCCACTGATCAAGGACACTCAAAATCATTTTTATATCAATTTTTATCCCATATGACCTCAAAACATTCAATAAAAATCCCAAATTTCATTATTTTTATCAAAACCACAGCTTACGGGTTTTGCATGTTTTGCAAGAAATTATTATATCATCATTTTTTTTCTTTCATATTTCAAAGAGAATGCAACATGGGAAATCAAGAACAAGCAAAATCAAACACTTTATCCAATCAATTTCCATAAAACAAAAGACTTGTTCACTTATGCATAAAAACCACGATTCCGTGGCTCGTATCTCGTAGGTGCAAGGCCGTTGATGGTACTTCTTTGTTGCTGATGCACTCTCTTAGCCTATGATCTATATCCTCTATCGCTCAAGCATCGTCATTTGCTCTAGATTCGTCATCACAACCCTCCCCATTTTCTGTTGAATTGATGCGTATCAACAACCACTAAGAGGAGAGAGGAGAAAGGATAGAGAAAGAATAGAAAATCAATTTTTAAATCCTCCATAAAAATCAGCCAAATTACAATCATCTATCATCTCCTTCCTCTCTCTGTCCTGATCAAGAATCTCTCTCTCTCTCTCTCTCTCTCTCTCTCTCTCTCTCTCTCTCTCCACAAACGGATATGTATCCTTGCAATATTTATGAGATTTTGAGGGGGCACAAAAAAAATTTGTGCCCACCCTCTTGTTCGTCAAATTTTTGGTGTTTTAAGGCTTCTTAATAAGCCTAAGGTTAAAAACATTAAAATAATCTATTCAAGCTTTTGTGTTGACACTATCGCGCAAGTGGATAATTTGGTTTTGAGCGGGCAAAAATGGACTCGAATTAGAGATCCATGTGGATAAGTGGCCTCATGGCATTGAAATCCATCAACTTGGCCTTCGTTGCACACTTTTCGGCTCTCGAATCTAGTAGTTGCTTTATAACCCCAAACCTTGTGGGGATTAAATGGGGGGTCAAACGACCTTCGATTGACGAACCGAGACTTGCGTTGGATTGCATCTAGGAAAACTCTAGCTCATCCATTTGCCACCATTTGATTTTTCATAAAAACTTGGTCTTTGGTGCTTCTTAGGCACTCCTTGCTCCAAAAACGGCCTCAAATGCTTCAAGCACGGCTCAAAATCGGCTCCTAAAATCCAAATCTCACAAAGTCTTGCCCATATAGATAGAGCTAGACTTTTTGAGATAATTATATGTTTACTTGCCATAATAAAAATAATCACAAGAGTTAATACTTGAGTAGTCAAGATGCAAAAAATACTACGAAGGACTGAGTATTTTCATTCCTTTAAGGGACATATGCCCAAGATAGTGATGCTAAAAAGATACATGAGGAAGATTAGTCATGGCCAAAATATAATCAACAGATCTAGAGACAAGAAATGACTATAGATTTCTAACCTTGGGACCTCTAGTAAAAACAAGACCACCATGAGTAATCTTTAATCATCAAAAGAGACATGGTACTTTTCATCATCCAATTGTTGAGTGAAGATAAGGATTTGAGTCAAATCTAGGACATGATATATATCATGAAGCATAAATGAAGCATGAGTACCAAACTACAATCTCATATCATCTACACCAATAATACACAATGTAGTGTCATCTCCCAATCTAGCCAAATTGATTATAGTACAGTAGGTATAAAACCAATGATACTGTGGGATGATATGAGATAAAGCCTAGAAATTAAGAAGACAATATTGAGAGTAAGAAGACAAAGCATCAATCGATTGAGTAGTATCAAGTGATAAAGTAGTAAGTATGTAATGATTTGACTTTAGTACTCTAATGTATTATCTCTTCTATCTTAACAAATAACTTGGAAAAAATATTGTGATTATCAAGTGATGAAGCAATAAGTATGCAATCATTGGATCTATACTCTAATATATTTATCTCTTCTAATCTTAACAATGGACTTTTCTCTACCTTTTTTGCGCCTATCATTGCATATCTTATGGCACTATAGCCTTATATGATCTTACTACCCACAATAATAGCAAGTAAGAGAGGACTTAGGACGATGGAATTTACTATGTGAGTATCCATGAGATTTAGACTTTCCCTTGTTGATATGTGAGTCTCTACCACAATTATTACCTCATTACCACATTGTTTGCCTCTCAATATAAGTGCATGAAAAGTATGGGCTAAATCAGCATTCTTCCTATTTACTTTGTCAGTAAAGCAAAGCATGCTCTATATCCTTGAGCCAAAAGTTAGCTTCAGGAGGATTTGCACTCGTAGCAATACAAAATATATCCTAAGACTTAAGTAGTGTGACAAGAAAGAAAAGAGACCTAACATTCTCCTCAAACTTAAGGACTTAAGAAGTAAGCTAAGTGATAATGGAATCAAACTAATTTAAATGAGAAGATATAGATGTCCTTTCCTTCATGAGAATGTCCATGATTTTCTTAAGCCAGTATGGCTAAGTTAGAGGATTTTGATAATCATAGATATTACATAATGCATAAGTACCACCCAAGTTAGATTCAATGATATTGAAGTATACCTACTTTGACAATGACAAAATGATGGTAGATATTACTTAATGCATAAGTGCCACCCTCAAATTCAATGACATTGAAGTACACTTACTTTGACAATGACAAAATGATGGTAGACTTGCATAGCTTATCAAGCTCTTCCCATTCCTCTGCATCATAAGGTTATAGCTTTATGCCCTCTAAATTCAATTTCTTGACTTGGTTCTTCTGTACCAATATCTACCAAATCTGAGTCTTCCAATACTGGAAGTTATTGCCATTCAACTTCTCTACATTGAAGATAGCACTGTCATTAGAAGTATTTAAAGCACTTGTCATTATGTTTGCCAAAAAAAGAGAGTATTAGCTACTATAATAACCACAAATTAGTCTCAAAAGCAAGGAAAAAAATCATGAAATAGAAGGAAGCTATCCACAAGTAGGAAATACTAGGTGCAAAAGACTAATATTTGATCCCAAAAGAACTACTCAAAACTAGTTGTTAGCATGGTTGTCCATAAAACTACGATAAATAAACATATAATTGTAGGAAAACATGCAAAAGAATAAGTTCCCACTATAAAGAAAATTTGGGTATCAACCAAGATGTACAATGCAACTAGTAGTGTAAAGCTAGAGCATAAACATATGAGAACCAAAGTCTATCAAAACATGTAGCATGCCATGTATATAGATGCATGCCATAATGCATCCAAGTATATATCCACCATTGATAACTCACTGACAGTAAGTGGTACAAGGTGTCTAAATTAAAGGTAAATCAACCCATAGTCATAAACTTTGCAATGACAATATATACATAAATCAAGAAAGCAGGAGAGAGTATTCCACTAACTCAAATGAACCAAGCAGTGCAAATAAAATGCCAAATACTCCCAATGGAAGCAAATCCTGAGTATGCAAGTAGCAAAGGAAGCTCAATGCATAGAGCTCATGGCATTTAGGTGTCCAAAATACATCAGGTATACATCTAGGAGCATATATCCTCAACAAGTCTTCAAGCTTGCAAGTAAAAATCACTAAAGAAAATATAAACTATCCAAATGCAATCAATCAAGCTCAATTTCAAGATGTAGATCTCAACATAAGAATATCCAAGTATTAAAAACAATACCAAGCATCTGCATAACCATGTAGCATATCTGAATAGCATGTAGGCCTTCAATACATAAATATTAGCTATGAATGCTTATTATACAAATCAAAACTTCTTCTATGTGAAATAGAGAATTAAGAACTATCTACATAATCGATTGATTTCTTAGGTCTATAGTTCTTATTGTGCTATTTTTTAAAGCTATATAACACCTCAATCCGATATAGTATGCAAAAGTTATGGCAAAAATACAAAAGTATTGTGTCAAGCTACCATAGATGTCCACGACTTCTGCAACATGCTTTGTATCCACTCAAAATGGATAGAATTGATCTAAAATTAATTCTTAAAGGTTATTCTCACTTTCTCCTTTTCTATGCATAAAATTGAGATGAAGAAAATGGAAGAGAATATTGATTTCTCTTCTCTTGAAAGGCTTCAATGTTGCTTGATCTCTTTGAGCATCCAAAACCTCTTTCTGAGTATCCATAGCCAAGCTATTTTGCATAATTTCCAATCACTAAAAGCTGCCCAAATCAATACCAAAATTGTATATTTCAATCCCAAATCAAGCCTTAATGGCTCAAGCACCTACTTGACTTGGATCTAGATCCCAACTATAGCTAGCCTTATCAATGTGTTGATAGCAAGTATGAGTGTTGAATAAAAAGCTCAAATATTCTACCTTTGTGATAAAGCTTCACTCTTCACACTCCTTGCTCCAAACATGAGCTCCCATGAATAGTGAATGCCACTTTGAAACCAATTGAAAGGTGGATCAAGAGTCAAAGCACAAGTGGAAGCAAGAGCTATGGAGTGTCAAGTAACAAAGAGCAAGACAATATGTGGGAACTCCAACAATCACAATGTATAACATGCCTTTCCTTATTCTATTGTGATGTAAATAATTAAAAATAAAGTGACAATGATTAAAAATCGCCACCTACAATATAGAAGTGTGTAGATGGTGAGTATAAGTAAATATAGGTGGCTATGCACATGCAACTTTAACCCCCAACAATTGATGGATAGGGTAAAGCATGCATAGGTGACTTGGAAAGTAATCTCTAGGATATTGTTTTTTGGCACTTAAAAGTAGGTGAGTACTTATTATAATCTCATTAAAAATCTCAATAATTATATCCAATAAAAATAACTTTCATAATTTAGACCTATAAAAATAGTTCATTCTCCATTTAACAAAACGGAGAAAGAAGTTGATAGTTATAGCTTGCATCCCTATAATTGCACACATATTCACACACACACACATGTTCTTTGTCTCTCTCCTCTCTCTATCTCTCTCTCTCTCTCCTATGTTTTGAAATGCCATGGTCTCTCTCTAAGCTATCTTGTATGTTCTCTCTCTCTCTCTCTCTCTCATTTTCTTTCTTTCTCTCTCTTTTTCTTTGTGCTTATATGGTCTTGTAGAAGTTGAAGTGCTCTCCTTCTCTCTTTGAACTTTCTCTCCAAAAGTGTTTGATCAAATATATATCTCCACTCTGTCTCCTTCCTCTCTCTCTCTCTCTCTCTCTCTCTCTCTCTCTCTCTCTCTCTCTCAAGCTTAACATGTGAGAAGCCTATGGAAGCACCATGTGCAATGCACACTCACACTTTGATGTAGTCCTAGAATTTTCTCTCTCAACACCTCTTTGTTGAGATGGCAAGCTCAACACATGCAGACATTGATGATGGACCATGTGGCTAGACAGGTTCGCATGTCTACACTTATAGCACAATGGTGGTCATTATGATCCTGCCATGGTCACCACTGACTTATCACTTACTATATTTAGTTTGTTACGCCTACCTACAACTGGCATAGATATAGTGCCAATTGATTAGTATGGTTAGTTATGCACTATTTGACTTAGCAGGACACTTTTCTTTATGTTGTATCTTATCTATACTTTGTGTACATTGTATTGTGTGTGAAAGAAGCAAAAGAAATTGGTAAGAAAACGTTTTGACCTCCATCTCTCTTCTTGTGTTCTTGAGTGAGTTTCCTCTTCTGTATACAGTGTGTGTTTGGTGCAGTAGCTCAAGAAAGTCCCCCGACAACACTTTCAAAGGGGGTCTTAGTTGAAATTTCATATCCATTGGGAGTCAAAGATAGAAAGATGTAGAGAATAGGAGATAGAAGAGAAGAAAAACAATAGACAAAAGGTACACAAGATAAAGACAAAGCACAATGAATCAAAGCACTATGTATTGATAGAACTTGAGAAGATAACAAATTCCTTGTCTGGCACTACTCAAAAGCAATCTCCAAGAATTATATCTCTTGGAGCTCCCTTGTAGACAAAAAATGAGCATCAAATACTACCTTCTTCTCTACTTCTCAGACCGCAAATTTGGTGGTTTCATTGGCTTTGAAAGCAGGGTAAAACCTTAGGACACCTTATCAGAATTCTTCTAGATCACTCATTCTTCTTCTCCCAGTTTGGAGTGTTGTTTGTTTCTTGTAAAGTGCAATCGGGCGCACTGCCCAATTTCGCTAGACCTTTTTTCATGAACTTTTCCAAAACTAGCTAAAAAGTAACTTGTTTTTTGCATGTTACTCTATTTTAGAAGTTTTCTACACATTTTTTGGATATTTAGAAGACATAATATACAAAATATAAAAAATAGACTAAAATTATCCAAAAATCTTGCATTTTTAAACCATCCATAGTATGGACACTAACATTAATGACTAATATGCCATTGACTCTCTAAATCAATAAGAACGCTCAATGATGATGCATTCCATGTTTTTTCACATTGTGTTCGTGCAGTGGCACAACATCCACCCCCTCTGAATCTGCACATCCTTTGGTATGTGCCAAAGTCCTAGTTGTCAACAGATTCTAAGTCCTCCTCATCCTCTACAAATATATCCTTTGCTTCTTAATCTTCCATATCTTCTTGGCTAGCCCCTGTATCACGGCCACTATTTTCTTCTAATTCTGGTAACTCATAGGTAATAGATTCCTACCTTTTGAATAATCTGATTCTTTTCCCTACTGTTGGAAGTTTTATGGATATCCCATCCAACTCATTTAATGCATAAGTATCATTATCAAACACTTGTCTTACCACATAGGGTCCAAACCATCTTTTGGGGACTCTACGCATGGCACTATGTTGGTTGTCTAAACTGCTATCATAAACCAGTACCTAATCCCCATCGTATCTTTTGTCAAACCACCATTTCTTGTTATGTATCCTTGCTGCCCTTAACTTTGCAATTGTTGCATTTATGTCTTTTGACCTTCTTTCCAACTGTCTAATATGTAAGGCCAACAACTCCTCTCGATTCAACTCATCTACCTTAACTTCTCTTCCTAAGGTAGCACACTCCATGTGACTGTCATCTCTTCTATCGGCATTATAGGTTTTTGACCATACATCTATTCAGCAAGCATATATCCTGTAATAGTACTGTTAGATATGATCAATGCCCCACCCTCATTAGGTGCTACCAATGATCCATGGTGCTCAAAGTTGTAAGGCCCCCATTATGAGGAGAAGCCAAGTGTGAGCCCGGACATTGGTGGAGTCCTGACTTGTATATCAGATGAGGTCTATGTGACCGGATGGCAAAAAGGTGACCATTGTGGGTCTAATCTTTGGGTTAGACGGAGTGGTTAAGCTGGTAGCAACTCGAGGCGCATTGCATCGAGTTGCGGTGTAAGGGAGTTAAAAGGGGCCCCTATTGTGGGTCCAGGGGCCGCGGAAGCGGCCCCTGGCTGGGGGGTCCCAGGGGGGCCAGCGGCCCCCCTGGCGGGGGTCTGGGGGGAGCGCCCCCGGCTCGATGGTAAAGGGAATATTCCCTGGCCGACTAGTGGAGGCTCATATGGTAGGTCGGGTCAGCAAGCCGACCTAACGACCTTCGCGGGCTATAAAAGCTAAACCCCTTCGCAGCCATCACTCATTCTCATCTTTCACCCAGTCAGAGTTGTTATTCCAGCTAGCCTTAAGCTCTTCACCTATCTTCTGTCTAGATCGCCATCTAAGCTTCACATATTGGAAGCGCACGGGTGGACAGAGCCATCTTTGTATCTATTGTTTGGAGTTAAAGAATTTACTGATTCTCCTCTTATCTGTTGTGTACTCTCTATCTCTTTCTCAGATTCTGTTCGCTGCGCCGTGTAATATTTTACATGGTATCAGAGCCCAGGGGGCTCTAGAGATCGAAGAGCGTGCAAGAGGCAAAGGCTTCAACAGCAAAGAGAAACTATGTCGACTATGGGAAGCGGTTCTGGCGCATCAGGAAGCGGTGCAGGAGGTGGTGCTGCTGTACCGGCTATTCAAACACTGAGGATTCGTCCACCAACCTTCAGCAAAGGCAAGTTAGATGGTACAAACTACACCTTGTGGAAGTTCAAAATTACAACTATCCTTGATTCTTATGAGCTTCTGGAGACTGTGCTGGGGACTGACGCAAAACCACAGCCTACCCCCGACCCATCAAATCCTAATGTGATGATTCCTTCGAATGTAGATCTTCTACGAGCTTGGAAACAAAGGAATGAAGATGCATTGTGTGCCTTAGTTACAAGCTGTTCTGACAGTGTTTTGACTCTGATTCAGTATACAACCAAAGCGCCAAATGCTTGGAATGTACTAAGGAGTCAGTATGAAACACGAAACCAAATAAGGATTCAAAACTTGGAGAATCAACTAGCAGCGGAGAAGTTTGCTGAAGGAGAGATGGTTGAAGCATTCATCACTCGGATTAAGAATCTGCGCGACCAGATGGCTGGCGCTGGGATACAAAAGACTAGTGAAGAGCTAGCTCGGAGGTGTCTTTGGATTTGTCCACAAAAGTTTGATGGACTAGTAACTGCCCTTAATACTGAGGTGAGACCTCAAGCTTTGAGTTTTGAGGAGTTTTGTGCATTATTAATGGAGGAGGAGTTGAGGCTGAAAGCCCGAGAAGGAAGCAACAATGGAGATGCTACATTCTCTGCCAATGCAAAAGGCAAAGGTGTTTCCTCCACCAAAAATGATGGTGACAAAAAGAAGAAGGGCGGCAAGAAGAAGTTTCAAGGAGAGTGCTTCTACTGTAAGAAGAAAGGACATGCAATTGCAGATTGTCGTGTCAAGAAGGCAGATGAAAAGAATGGTACCCTTAAAAGTAAAGGGAAAGAGACAGCCAATACGGCTGAAGTAGAGTTGGAATTATTCATGGCGACCATTGAGGAAGTGTGCTCCTCAGCGCAAGAAGAATCTAGCACTGACTCATGGGTGTTGGATAGTGGGGCCTCCCGTCACATGACCAACAAGAAAGGTCTATACAGTTCTATGCAGCCTCTACAAGAATCCATCACTGTGATGGTTGGAAATGATGCTAAATGCCCTGCTGCGGGCACAGGTACTATTTCTTTTGTTGCTGCAAATGGTGAAGTCAAAAAGCTTTCAAATGTGTTGTATGTTCCCGAAATCAGGAGAAATCTCTTATCAGTTGTTGCCATAACTGATCTTGGTCATGAAGTGAGGTTCAAGAAGACAGGTGCAGAAATTATTGATAGTGCTGGCACAATTGTTGGCAAAGGAGAAAGAAGGAACAACCTCTATGAGCTAAGTGCTCTTGCCACCGCTGGAGTGGGCACAAGTAAGCTTTGGCATGAAAGGTTTGGACACATCGGATTTGCAGTATTGAAGGAGATGCAAAAGCAAGGTATGGTTGCTCACCTACCTACAATAACTGAATTGAAGGAACCATGTGAAGCTTGTATGATGGGCAAGCAACAGAGAAAGGCATTTCCACAAGAAAGCAAGAATAGAGCACAGGCTCCTCTAGAGTTGGTGCATGCTGACTTGTGTGGTAAGATGCCTACATAGGCCTTGGGGGGATCTTCTTATTTTATGTTGATTGTCGACAACTACAGTAGGAAGATGTGGGTGTACTTCCTTTGTGATAAGGCTCAAGCTTTTGGTAAGTTTAAAGAATGGCTAATACTTGTTGAGAATGAAACAGGGAAAAGTGTGAAGAAATTTAGAACAGATGGTGGTGATGAGTTCAACTCAAAGGAGTTTGAAGGCTTTTGCAAGAGCAAAGGGATCAAGCGTCAATTGACGACGCCTCACACACCTCAGCAGAATGGTGTTGTGGAACGCAAGAATCGCACCATTGTGGAGATGGCAAGATGCATGCTAAAGGGCAAGGGATTGCCTAACCATTTTTGGGCTGAAGCTGTTAATACTGCAGTCTACATTCTAAATCGGAGCTATACAAAGGCTCTCAAGGGAAAAACACCTCATGAGGCTTACACTGGTAAGAAACCATCTGTCTCACATTTCAGAATTTTTGGATGTGAATGTTATGCACATGTTCCAAATGAGAAGAGAAACAAGTTACAACCAAAAAGCAGAAAATGTATCTTCTTGGGTTATAGTGATGAGCAGAAGGCTTACAAATTATATGACAAAGAGGCAAAGAAGATCATCGCGGGCTGTGATGTGGTGTTCAAGGAGGAGCCGCATATAGTGGAGGAGGAGAAGGCAAGTTCTTCCACTTTATCATCAAGCGAAGAAGTAGTCCATTATGAACCTGTCCCGAGAGCTATCCCTATCCTTAAGGAGGAGGAAGAATCATCTTCAGATGATGAGGAAAAAGTTCACCAACCTGACATCACCCCACCGGAAAAGCCATTGCCGCGCTGGGTGAAGCAACTCTATGACCACAATAATCCTATGCCTGCATCTGTTGAGGAGAAGGTAGACGGACCAAGGAGGTCTCAGAGAATAGAGGAGCAAAGGAGGGCTTCTGCTCACATAGTCAATATGGCCTTGATGGTTGAGATTATGAGAGAAGTAAAGGAGCCAACTGACTTAGAAGAAGCACTTGCAGATCCATCACGGAAGGCTGCTATGCAGGCGGAGTATGACAACATAATGAAGAATGACACTTGGGAGCTAGTGGATCGACCAACAAAGCGGAAGGTTATTGGCACCAAGTGGATTTGGAAGGTAAAGTACAAGGCTGATGGTACCTTAGAAAAGTACAAAGCTAGACTGGTTGCCCAAGGATTTTCACAAGTTGAAGGGTTTGATTTTCAAGAGTCATTTGCCCCAACTGCCAGAATGACCACTATTCGCACGGTACTTGCAGTGGCTGCCCACAAGAAGTGGCCAGTGTACCAAATGGATGTTAAGTCAGCGTTCTTAAATGGTGACCTCAAGGAGGAGGTGTACGTGGCTCAGCCACCAGGGTTTGAGGCCCCCCATTCTGAGAACAAAGTGTGTAAACTGAAGAAGGCATTGTATGGGCTGAAACAAGCCCCCAGAGCATGGTACCAGCGGATAGATAGGTTCTTTTTAAACCTAAACTTCAAAAGATGTGCCTCAGATGCTAACTTGTATGTTTACAGGGATGGTAAAAAGTCTGTAGTGATTGTCCTATATGTGGACGGCCTTCTTATTACAGGTGACTATGAAGATATGATCAACCAAACTCGAAAGGCTTTGAGTTCTGAGTTTGAAATGACGGACTTGGGCTTGCTGCACTATTGTTTGGGGATTGAAGTCTGGCAAGAGCTAGGAAAGATCTTCATCTCTCAGAAGAAGTATGCATGGGAGATCTTGAAGGCATTTGGCATGACCGAGTGCAAGGAGATAGCTACACCTATGGAAGTGAATGCAAAGTTATCAGTCGAGGATACATTAGCACTAGCAGACATTGGGAGGTATAGGAGGCTAGTCGGCAATCTGATCTACTTGTGTAACACCAGACCAGATATCAGTTTTGCTGTTGGTGTTTTGAGCAGGTTCTCAAACAAACCTCATGAGAGTCATTGGAAGGCTGGGATGCGGGTGCTCAGATACTTGAAGAAAACTCTTGACTATGGTATCATATACAGTTTCAGAACTTCTCTTGTGGGGAACTGTGACTCAGATTGGGTAGGAGACATTGATTCCAGGAAGTCAGTTTCTGGTTATTGTTTCTCTTTGGGTTCAGGAATTTTCTCTTGGATTAGTAAGAAGCAACCAACAGTGGCATTGTCTTCTACCGAAGCAAAGTACAAGGCAGCTTGTTTTGCTGCATGTGAGGCCGTATGGTTGAGAAGGATTCTATGGCATATGGGAGTGTAGGATGAAGAACCAACTGTGCTGAGATGTGACAATCAGAGTTGCATCGCCATTGCCAAAAATCTAGTGTTTCATGCACGCACCAAACATATAGAGATCCAGTATCACTATGTGCGTGATTTGATGGAGGATGGGATAGTGGAATTGGTCTATTGTCCAACAGAGGAGAATGGAGTAGATATCTTCACCAAAGCACTTACGAAGGATCTGCTTTAAGTTCATCTTCAGAGACTTGACATTGGGCTGAGGAGATAGTTCACCTATGGGTGGACATTGAGGGGGGGTGTTAGATATGATCAATGCCCCACCCTCATTAGGTGCTACCAATGATCCATGGTGCTCAAAGTTGTAAGGCCCCCATTATGAGGAGAAGCCAAGTGTGAGCCCGGACATTGGTGGAGTCCTGACTTGTATATCAGATGAGGTCTATGTGATCGGATGACAAAAAGGTGACCATTGTGGGTCTAATCTTTGGGTTAGACGGAGTGGTTAAGCTGGTAGCAACTCGAGGCGCATTGCATCGAGTTGCAGTGTAAGGGAGTTAAAAGGGGCCCCTATTGTGGGGTCCGGGGGCCGCGGAAGTGGCCCCTAGCTGGGGGAGTCCCAGGGGGCCAGCGGCCCCCCTGGCGAGGGTTTGGGGGCAGCGCCCCCGGCTCGATGGTAAAGGGAATATTCCCTGGAATATTCCCTGGCCGACTAGTGGAGGCTCATATGGTAGGTACCTAACGACCTTCGCGGGCTATAAAAGCTAAACCCCTTCACAGCCATCACTCACTCTCATCTTTCACCCAGTCAGAGTTTTTATTCCAGCTAGCCTTAAGCTCTTCACCTATCTTCTGTCTAGATCACCATCTAAGCTTCACACATTGGAAGCGCACAGGTGGACAGAGCCATCTTTGTATCAATTGTTTGGAGTTAAAGAATTTACTACTTCTCCTCTTATCTGTTGTGTACTCTCTATCTCTTTCTCAGATTCTATTCGCTGCGCCGTGTAATATTTTACAAGTACTATGAGTTGTTCTGTTAGCCCACAAAGCATAAGGGAGCAATCATTGGCCAGTCTTTTACCTTCTCTCCAAATGCTTTTGCCAATGCCTTCACAATAGGTGGATAACCTCTTTCATTTTTTCCATTTCCTTCAGGATTATAAGCTGAAGTTAAAGGAAGCTTTATCCCCAACCATGCAAAGAAATCATGAGCTTCACTTGCATCCAGTTCACCCCTATCTACTGTAATTTTTCCCACACAACCATACCAACAAAAGATCTCTTCTAAGAGAAAAGTACACATTGCATTTGTTGTCTTAGTATGCAGAGCTCTCCCTTCCACTTGATTAATCAAGTCTTCACATGCAAGTACAAGATATCTCATTTACCAAAGACATGTACGGCATTGTGACTAAATCCACCACCCACTTAAAATGAAGAGTCAAGGGATATGTGGTCTGGAATTCATCTCGATGTCTCACATATGAATACATTTGACATGTCGTACATGTTTCCATAAAGTGTGAAATATCCTTATATATACCCTGCCAACCACCAATATCTTTCTTTGATCTTTGCAAACGTACCCCAAACACCTCTATGGCTATCCCATAAGCTTTCATGAAATTCTTGCATAATGTTTACTTGTGAAGCTCTGTCACCCAAAACTTGCAATGGCATACCTTGTTTCTTAGAATTAGTATGTTTCCATAGGTACCTAGCTTTTAAGAAAAACCCATAGGCTTTCCTCTTGATTTTCTTAAATTCCCCATTCAACCACTTATTTCTCTTTATTAATGTATAAGATATTGACCAATTCTCAGGTCACTCTCCTACATACTTGCCTTCTAGAAACACTTCTACACAATATGCATAACATCTAAAGTGTCTTCTCTTTGTTGTCCAAGCTTTTGTTAGTGTTGTAGAAACTCCTTGCATTGCTAAATTCACTCTTAAAACATCATTTTCAACTACAAGAAAGTCATCTTCTTCCTCCTCATCCATCATTCCATCTTCATTCTCATACCGTGCCCGAGATAACATGTCTGCCCCACTGGGTTATCTCTTCCTACAATATGCTGAAATTTAGGGTTCAAAGATTTTATGTATGCAATCCACCAAAGCATAGCAATGTCTGAGGTAGCACGACTAGTAATTATACCCAATACCGGCAAACAATCAGTCTCAATGACTATATGAGCATCCATAAAATACTCCTTATCACATTTAAGGGCTGTCACAATTCCCCATAATTCTCTTTTTACCTATGGATACCTTTTCTAACGTTCAGTCAATACTTTAGCACCAAATCAAATTGCATATCTTTGCCCTTCCTCATCATCTTGCCTAATTACCCATCCAATCCCAATTGGGCTACTATCAAAATAGTAATAATGATAGGCTTTCCATGTGAATAATCAGCCTTTCTCAATGTAGGAGCTGATTTCAAGAGCTACTTCAATTTCTTCATTACTTTTTGATGCTTCTCTTCCCAGTGAAACCTCTAACCTTTCCTCAAGATCTGATATAGAGCATTAGCTACATATGCAAAGTGAGGGATCCATGTCAAATAGAACACACACGCACCCAAGAATCAATCCCATCTATTTTTATCAGTGATGGTATTTGCCCATAGGGCCCACACATATGCCCAACAATCAAAACCTCTTCAACTCCAAAGACTGACTTTTGACTTTTGACTAGAAAGAGTTAAATGCACCTCTTCTAGATTCATCAAAATCCTTTCACAATCCACAATGTGGCCTGCAACAAATTGTCTACACCCATGAGCATCCATCTCTTCATTATTTTCATCCACACACTTTGATTGGAACATTATCCAAGAAGGACATTGTCAATTGTGGTATAAAATCCTTGAGTATCATATTCATAGCATTTGTCATGTGTGCCACTGAGTTCGTTTCACCCTGTGTGGGAGAGTACACATATGTACTGACCCCAAGGGAGTCTTCATGGTTGTGATATCCTTGCTCTTAGCTACAAGTTGAAATTGATCATGCCCCGAGTAAAGATTACCCAAAGAATATATCTCTCGACCTGCAAAAGCCTCTACAAATTCATCAACCACAAGACCTACACCCACATTTCTTATGGTCACTTTATTGACTAGCTACATATCTTGAATAAATCTCAAAGCCTCATTCTTTTTAGGCACAGTAAACCAATGATTTCAGTACGGGACTGAAGAGGACTCCAAGATCTTCATGGAAATCTTTTCATTTAGCAAATCTATTAGCTTTGGCAAGTAAGCTTGAGGCATTGAAATAGGCCTCAAGTTCCATGGTACATGTGGCATAGTAAATATTACCATAGGAGAGAAAATATTTGGATCCACACAACCTATTTCAATTAGCTAAAATGCAAATGCTTTCCATGGCTAGCCAACATCTGAATAAAATAGTCTCTTTCAACAGGCAAAATAAACCCTTCTGTACCAACTTTCAATTCCTATAATGTTTCAGCTGTAAACTAATGACCTATATCTTTAGGATCCCGTAAGGTTGGCTACCTTGACTCTTTTTCATACAGACCCTCACTTTCTAGTGGAAGCGGCAAAGCAACTAGTTTCACCTTTTTGTCAACCATCTTATAATTTGTCTTCATAAGTGCTTGAGCCCATTGTAATCCTTCCTGTTGAGTAAACAATGTTATATCATCATACATGTCCAAAGAACATATTGAAAACACTCTATTTTTAGCCTCATTTTTTGCATGTATAGTTGCTAAAATTTCAGCCATAGTGTCAGTAATATTCAGCCCATTAACAATGCCTAAAATGCCTTCATTTTTAGTTAACAACCCTAGTGCTCTCAATTATTTAGTGTCCTATTTCATAAATATGCGTTCAACCTTGCACATAGCTTCCATAGGCTTAAACCAACATGAATTGTTTGTTGTAAACTGAGAATAACCAATAGAAAATACATGCTTCATTCCATCAAGAGGTGAGCACATCCTCTTAACAACACTATTGTAGCCCCGCATTATAGTAGTGCTTAATGAAAATCTAGGTCTTTGAATTCCCTTGCATTTGGAGGCAAAGGAGACTCTCGAAGCATACCCTGATTCCTAGGATGATTAACAAAAATGGTAAGAAATTGGATTGCTTTCCTCCCATCCTTGGTTCTAACTCTTGAATAAGCAGAACCATCATCAAACACCTTAGTTTCCATATGCACTCCTCTAATATACGGCTGTCCCAAAATCACTACATATAAGGAATTATCTTGCACAAAGAAGTGTCACTCTTCTTATACATCACCAATCATCACTTTTATATTAGGACATGTAGCACAAAGCTCCCCCGAAGAATTATTTGCAGTCATCATATGCCAACCATGATTACTGTCCATAGGTTATGCACCATTCTCATACAATCCCATAACCGAGTGATTTCTTGTGTAATGACTTCGAGGAATAAATCCTGGAGTCTCTTCCCCATATTGGTGCATCTAGAATACTCCACCATGCATATTGCTACAAGACAATGCATTTTCAACCACTTTCTTCTCTTTTCCATATGCTATCCACCACTAATTAGTAGCATCGTGCATAGATAAACCAATACTTATATCATGCTCATATTCAGCTTGAATACCAACAAACCAGTTTTCTCTTCAAATTGTAGCAATGCACTAGTGCTATCACCAAGAAACTGACGCTTCCTCTTAATTATATCAATGATTTCATCATGAAATTCCCACTTAGCAATGCCAAGCAGGTGAATGCCACCCGACTGTTTAAGATCCGTTCTTCAAGAACCTTCTTAAGATCCATGGTTGCCTCAATATCAGAATCCAGCTTATATCGTGGCTTCTTGCCCTTCTTTTTGCCCTCTTGTTTACTATCCTGTTTTTTCTCTTGACCAACCTCTTCCATAACATGCTCGGGAGGTGGCTGATTTTTAGCTTTAGGCTAATCCACACTTCTTCTTGTCACTTTGTTAGATTTCCTTGCATTATCTTTATCTCTCTTTTGTTTCTCTTCCATAAGTACATCCGTGTTTTGCACCTTTGCTAAATATGCATACACTGAATATGCATCTATTGGTGATTCCCAGTCAGTTATGTCATGAATGTCTTGCCCTGCATGAAACATTTCACTATCAGCCACTTCCTCTTTTCAGTTGCCTACAAAGCATGTGTCCATATTGCAGCCTTCAAAACCAACCATCACTTGGTCAGGCATTCTATCCAACCGTAAACCAAAAGTAGAAGCATGTACGACTGCATAAGCATTTCGAACAGCCAAGTCTTCCAACAACTTTTACATACCTCCCTTTCCACAATTCAAAGCAAGAGGCAATCCCATTTCTTGTTCATGGATTTTTCCATCTTTCTAAAAGATGAGTTGTTGTACCAAGGCCTCTTGATAAGCAGCACAATCCTTCCTTTCATGCTGCAAACTATCACACCACATACATCTTTTTCCTGGTTTAGGGACTACTGCTGCCTCCACCATCCCCTTTCCTCTTATCCTTTGTCATCCAATTTTGCAACCTTCAACTAAATATCCCACATGCCTTTGACCAATTCATCTAATGCATATTCCCTAATAGTGGGAATAGCAAGTGCAGTCATAGGGTTAGCCACAAAAGTGGGTGGTGGCTTACTAGATACATCAACTTTTTTCCCCGTAATAATGGGCATGCTAAATACATGCAAACTTTCTCTTCTTCTATGATTTTTCACCACTACAATAACATCTTCTTTAACATGCCTCCACTCTATTTTAAGCCATGTCTCTATAGTATGATCCTCTAACAAATCATCAAGCTTCTCTTGAAGCTCAGGATCTACCACTTGTAGAAACAATTCAATCTTCTAACTTGCAAGAGCTTGCTATTCTGCAAGATCTAACTGCTCAAACTGACATTCGAATTCTCTTAATAACTTTGTTAGCCACAAGACCCTTATTGGGTTACAGAATCCACTCCTAGAAAGTCTTGTGGGTAATCAAACTCATGTCTTCAATGCAAAATTCTTCCCTGAGTGTCTTGCATGTATAATTCAGTAACTCGAGCTTTTAATTCATGTACATTGACTCGTAACATAATATTAGTGAGTTTGGGAATCCTCCCAATTCCTATTTTTTGAATACTAAAAAGGTGGCACCCCGATAACATGCCCACAACTTTCTCAAAACCATATGATGTGACCTATCATTGGAAAGCACTTGAAAAATGGAATCTATTGAGCTATAGAGTGCTCAATTTGGAGTTATAGTATTCAAGTTATGACAAATCAAAGATTTGACCACGTGTCCCAAACATATGGGAATTTTCCATATTCCCCAATATGGTGTTTCGTACAAAATATTGGCTCCATGTAGGTTGAGCCACCTAAAGAAATCCATCTTTTGAGCATAACTATGCAAATATGTAGATACATGCATGCCATTAAACAACTTTCAACTGCTTGTAGAGCATTCATCACAACAATTTTTGTTTTAGCAAAAGCATGCATCACCAATTGTTGTTGTTATACCTACATAAGCATGTTCACATTCTGTACTAATTGCTACAAAACATCACTAGAAATTGTGCTTGAAGGTCTTCCCATATTGTCTTTCCTTTTGATGACCTTTCATGTCGAGTTCACCAATGTCGAAGGGTTTTAGTCGAAAGGTCATATCCATCAAGGATCAGAGATAGAAGGAAGTAGAGAATAGGAGATAGAAGAGAATAAAAAGAATAGACAAGAGGTACACAAGATAATGACAAAGCACTATGTATTAATAGAACCTGAGAAGATAAATAAATTCCTTGTCTAGCACTATTCAGAAGCAATCTCCAAGCATTAGATCTCCTGAAGCTTCATTGTGGACCAAAAACGAGCATCAAATACTAGCTTCTTCTCTATTGCTCAAACTGCAAATCTGATGGTTCCATTGTCTCCAAAAGGGGGGTAAAACCACATGACACCTAATCAGAATTCTTCCAAATCACTCCTTCTTCTCTCAGTTCGGAGTGTTGTTTGATGCTTGTAAACTAAGATCATGCATCGCGTGATTTCTCTAGTCCTTTTTTCACAAACTTTCCAAACACTAACTAACAAACAACTTGCTTTTTTCACATATCACTCTATTTTAGAAATTTTCTATGCCTTTTTTGGATATTTACAAGAAATAATATCCAAAATGTCGAAAATAGGCTAAAATTATCTAAAAATCCTACATTTTTGGACCATCCGTACTATGGACACTTACACTAATGACCAATATGGCATTGACTCTCTAGATTAATAAGAAAGTCGGATGATGATGCATTCCATGTTTTTTCACATTGTGTTCGTGTAGTGGCACAACAACACGATTCTTGATATGGTATTAGAGCTGGGGCGCCACTAAGAGAGGCTGGTTTTGAAGGCTAAAGTGAAGAAGAAGAAGCAAGGATTCGAGCAAGCAAGCAACCGGTAAGAAGCTCTCCCATTCTTCTATTCTCTCTCTTGGATAGTGCATATGGAGGCACCAGAAGCAAGGCAAAGTGAAAATCTTAGATTGTTGTGAGATTTGGTGTGTGAGCAAGCAGATGCTTTTTTGGGCATCTGAGGCCGTTTCAGGTCCCATTTTAGAGCCACAAGATTGCAGGCAATAGTTTCAATGTATACTGTGATTTCGGCTGTATCGACTGAAAGTGGATGCACAGGTTGTAGATTTTAAATATGTGATTTTTGAGGTGTTTGCCAAGAAGCAAATATAAGTTTTATCTACAAACATGTTGCAGATTACATGTATTGTTGAACAATATGTGAAAAAGGTTGTTCGATGTATTGTTGTGCACTTATTGTGAAATGTTGCAAAATACTTGCTTATCGTTTTGTATCATTTTTGTGATTATGACAAAAAATAGTGAAAATCCCATCATTGAGAAGCTAGACAAGAACAACTACCCTTCATGGAAGTTTCGTATGGTAAACTCCTCATTGGAGAGGGCCTTTATGAGTTCATTGCAGGTGAAGAAAATGAGCCGGAGCTGAGTATCCTTGAGACTCCAGATGAATTAAAGGTGTGGAAAGAATGGAATGAAAAAGACAAAAAGGTAATGTATTGGCTATCCACAATCATTAATAATACTATGCTGGTACATATCAAGAATACAGAAACTTCACATGTAGCTTGGATAATTTTTGAGAACATGTTTTCGGTAAATACAAAGGCCCAAAAGATTCAACTCAAGAAAGAGTTGAATACATTGAAGAAAGAGAAAATGTCTATCAATGAGTATGTTTTGAAGATGAGGAGCATTGGAGATACTTTAGTAGTGATTAATGCAATGCCTGATGATGATGATTCGGTTTCATCTACTTTGGGTGGCCTCAATAATGAGAAGGCTTGGAAATCATTTGTTACTTTTATATATGTACAGAAGCCATTTTCAGATTTTGATGAGTTAGTCTCTCTCACAATTATCGAAGAGATCAATATGCAAGGTGAGTCATTTGAAAGAAATGCTGAACAAGTCCAAGCATTCTACTCAAGTTCAAGTAAGGGGATGTGGCAAATCCTCTTCAAGAGGCTGTGGTATGGAACATGTTGGTGATAACTAAAAAAATAGGTTGAATTAATAATTTGGTGAAATGCAAGTTTCAGGAGGCCGTGGAAACTTTAGAGGCAAAATAGGTCATACTACATCCCATTGTTATGCTAAGAAGGATAATATCCATAGTGGTAAATTGCAGCAAGGAAACTATGCATCGTCTTCACGATAGAATGAAGACAAAAATGAGTGTCTGTTTGTTATGCAACATATGACAAATGATGTTACAAGAAATGGGACATATGATGATGTATGGTATGTCGATTCAAGTGTATCTAATCATATGACCAGTCATGTTGAATGGTTTGGAGAGATGTAGGATTTACAAAATCCAAGTTATGTTTAGACATAGGTGATGATTCATACCATCTAATTTCACACATTAGAAAGGTTTCCTTGTCCTTGCATGACAGCCAGACAAAGAGTCTGTGACACATGTATTACATGTGCCATCAATCATAAAGAATTCAGTGTTTGTTGGCCAAATGGTAGAGCAAGGATTACAGGTTTGTAATAAAAATGTTGTTTTGTAGAAGACTTTAATGATAAGTGTAGGTTGGTCACAAAAGGAAGTAGAGTTGGCTATATGTTCACTTTAGATGCTTGGAATTCCTAAAATGAATGCTACTATGTATACTAAAGGAAAAGGAGTGGTTGCAGACATTCAAATATGGTATAAACATATTGGACATAAAAATGTGCAAAGGCTGAAGTTAATGCAATCCAAAGGATTTGTTATAAGGTTGCCTTCTTTTAGAGTTGCAAAATTTCATAAAAAGTATGAAGCATGCCAATTTGATAAGCATGCAAGACAACCCTTTTTGCCTGACAGAGAGGTGAGCAAAAATATACTTGATGTTGTGCATACATATGTTTTTCTACATAGAATATATCTCTTGGTGGCAGCAAATACTTTGTCACATTTATTGATGATTGTTCAAGGAAGCTATGGGTATATTTCATGAAGGCAAATAGTGATGTATTTGATTACTTCGAATCTTTCAAGGTAGCTATTGAAACAAAATAGGCTTGAAAGTTAAGTGCTTGAGATCAGATGGAGGGAGAGAGTATATCTCTAATGAGTTTAGTGGCTTCTTGAGGTCTCATGGGATAAAGAGACGGTTTACTTGCAGGTATACCCCACAACAAGATGAGGTTGCAGAAAGAAAAAATAGGCATATTTCGGAAGTTGCATGGGCATTGATGGCTGAAAAGAATATGCCAAAAAAATTTGGATCTGAAGCTGTTCATACTGCTATCTATATTATGAACAGAACTCCCACAACTACAACTCATGTGATGACCCCCGAAGAATGCTTTATAGGCAAGAAGCCCGATGTGTCACAGTTAAATGTTTTTTATTATATTGCATATGTTCATGTGCCAGATGAGCTGCAAAAGAAGCTTGATCCTAAGGCTAAAAAAAGTATTTTTATCAAATATTCTTTAGAGTAGAAAGGGTATTGTTGTTATAACCATATCACAAGTGATTTCAAAGTGATTAGGGACATTATTTTTAATGAGATGAGCATTTGGTATGCATCTATTGGTGACATATTAGATGATGATAATGATCATGATAGTTATGTGTAGAAAGAAAAAAGAAAGAATCACGGAGCCTTAGTGAACCAAAAACATCATCTGATACTACACCTATAGTTAGCCCTTGGATTGGGAGACTAAGGAGTAGCCCCACACCTTCAGGTGGATCTACAAGTGTTAAGGTAAAGACAAAGGAAAGAAGAAAGTGTTGGATAGTAATGATACATCTACTAGTCATTTGGGATCTCATAGAGATTCTAGTGGTTCAAAGAGTTTAGATTATGAGCTTGGTATTCCTTCAGTCAAGACACCAAGTGTACAGAGAGCACATAGTAATGTAAAGGCTCCACTAAGTGATCTAGTGGTACACAGGTCTAGCAAGATCAAATACACTATTAAAAGATTTGGTTTTGAAGGTTATACAGCTCACCATTATGCTTTTATGGTAAAGGTAGTTGAGGATATTGAGCCCACTTGTTTTGAGGATGTTGTTGGTCATGCTCATTGGGATGCAATAATGGATGAAGAGATGGCTGCATTAGAAGTCAATAAGACTTTGGATTTGGTACCCTTGCCTAAGGGCAAGAAAGCTATTGGCTGCAAGTAGGTTTACAAAGTCAAGCATAATGCAAATGTTTCAGATAGCAAGTATAAGGCTAGGTTGGTTGCGAAAGGCTATGCTCAAACATATGGCATATATTATGAAGAGACATTCAATCCAATTGCTAGGATAGCAACTATTAGTGTTGGGATAAAGGGCAATGCACATGTCCGCCTGTAAGGGCCAAGCTATACATAGTACCTATACCTATCTAAAACATTATTGAGGTACACTCTTCAGTACCACAAATCGTGTGTCTCTATCTCTTCTCTCTCTCTCAACCTGCATCTCTACACAGAAGCTCCATTGCAGCTATGTCAACAGTTAGATGTGTGATTGCTTTGGCAATAGCTAAAGGTTGGAGTTTGTAGTAGATGGATGCCAAGAATGCCTTCTTACATGGTGAATTACAAGAAGAGGTATATATGGAGCAGTCAATAGGTTATGAGGATTTAGAGCATCCCACATGTGTGTGCAAGTTAAAGAAGGCACTCTATGGACTGAAACAAGTACCTAGAGCATGTTCTAACAAGATCAAAGAGTATCTTATCAATATTGACTTTTATATTTCTGATGCTGATAACTCACTTTCTGTGAGAAGAGGAGATGCAGGTTTGGTCATCATAGTCATCTCTGTGGATGACTTGATTATTATAGGTGACGATGACAATGGGATTGCTGAAGTTAAGGACTTTTGAAGAAGAAGTTTGAGATGAAGGATTTGGGTGAGCTAAGATACTTTCTTGTATTGAGGTGATCAGATGTGATGATGGTATATGGCTATCCCAAAGGCAGTATGGCTTGGATATGTTATCCAAGTATGGTATCACAACATGTAAGCCTCTTTTAGTACCATTGGAGCAAAATGTGAAGTTGAGTGTTGATGCTGGGGATGAGATAGAAGACCGTACTATATTTAGGAGGATAGTAGGGAGTTTGATTTGCATGACTATCACAAGGCTAGACTCTCTCTCTCTCTCTCTCTCTCTCTCTCTCCCCCCTTTGTTTGTTTGTTTGTTTCTTTGTCTTTGGCTCTATGCTTATAGGTCCATGTAGAAGTTGAAGCGATCTTCTTATCTCTTTGATAAATTCTCTCTAAAATCATTATATTTTAGATATCTATGAGCTCCCTATCCTCAAATGGGTCTCCATTTTATTCTCCCTTGAAAAATGGCAATGGAAGTACATTCAATAGCGTATCATCAACATTTCCAATATGGATCTAGCTGCGAAGGGGACCTTGATTTTCCATTGGGACTTTTATGATGAAGAGTACCACAAGGGCATCAAAGGAGGCTTTAATTCCTACTTGCTCATTCTCAGCTTTGAGTTTTGCCTTTTTTATTCTCACATACCTCTAGATTTGTTCTACTATGTGCCTCTTTATCATTCCATTCATTAGGAAGTTGGCTCCACCCAATTTGTTAGTTATTTTCACAATCTTTGAATTCTACATTCATGCCACTACAAAGGGGAATGTATTCTATTCTGAAGTTAAAATTTTTATTCTTTTGAAAATTGCCATAGTGCCATTGTGTTTATAGTACCAACTTCAAAATTTCCATAGTGCCATTGTGTTTATAGTACCAACTTCAAAGGGTCCCAATGGCATAGGTTGTAAAGAACATTGTGTCTACTAACTTCTAGTGGGTTGCCAATTGGATGAAGAGAAGATTGTCAGTGCACCAAGTGTCTCATGTGTCTTGCTATTGTGCATCCACGAACAAGTCCCAATTCTTTTCCTTATTTTATGAACCTCCACAAACCACAACTCTTAGAGCTTATTCACAATCTCCCATTTGATACTATTTGGAAACTCTTCAATGAAATCCAAATCTTCCATTGATATTATTCTCTCTATTTCTACTTCTTTAGTTTTGTTCCAAATAGGTTGACACAAAATGCAAGTCTCTATTGCTTTTATAGATAGGGGGAACAATTTGTCATACAAGGCCCCATCAAGATAATATTGTGATGTCACCATTGGAGAATAATCTCTTGAATAAAGTGGAATTCCCTATGAATTCTTGTAATTCTTTGGTAGTGCTTGGAAACTTGCAATCTTTTGTGCTTCTCTTTCTCTTCAACAATGTTTCTTTTTTCCTTTCCAACCTCCTATAAGTTCTTATTGATGGCCAATTTCCTCGATTGTGCACCAAACATAGAGCTCTCTAAAGAACACCAAGAAAATAGAAAAAATACTATAAGAAAATCTTATATCGTATCATCAACAAGCATGGTTTTCATTCTTCAAGAGACCACAAGAAAGAAAGAGGCACCACAGCCACTATAGTGACTTTTTATAGTCCAACATTGTCACTGTCACTTCAGTATTTACTCCAATTTTTATCAGCTACTTCTTCATTCGAGCTACCTTATTTTGGGCTTTTTATATTCTCTTTCCAAAATTGGAAAACTTTTCCCAACTAAACATTCATCCCATAGAACACTCACAGAAGCAAAATGAAGCCAATGGAAGATATACAAAAGCTCAATAGTAAACCGTAGAGGGTCAATAGTACGCCACAAGACCTCATAGCTTCAACAAAAACCATTCACGCTTATAAAAAATGATTCAAATATACTCAATCACACTTAAATCTAATCATTCATAATCTCAAGCTTTCAAACATAAAGAAAACTGACTCAAACATAAGAAAAACAATCCTATCAGCACCACAATCAAACATACATCAAAACCTATCAAAACATCATAACTCAACCAAAAATTGTCATGAGCTTCTAAAAAATATTCAACCCATCCCAAGACTCTACAAAACACTTCTAAAACCACTCAAACTTAGCAGTTTAAACATAAAAGTTACCATTCAACACCTAAAAAACAACAAAAAATAGCCAAAATCAATCACATCTAACCCTCAACATGCATTGTGATATGCATCTATGTACCAAACACCTTGGATGTTCTGAGGGTCTTTGGTACTCAATGGTTAATACTCTATCTTTACACTAATAGTTGTGTTGTATATCCCAATAGCTAGCTAAATTTTCCTAGCAGTGGGAGCTTATTCTTTTGCATGTTTTCCTACAATTACATGCTAATATACTATAGTTCTATGGATAGCCATGCTAAAAATCAATTTTAAGTAGGTCTTTTGACATCACACACTTTATTTATCATGCTAGTGGTTCCTACTTGTGGAGAATAGTGTATTGACTCAATTTTCCTCCTATTGTACTCTTTTTGGCTTGGTTTTTGGGGCTAATATGCAAATAAATAACAGCTCGCACTCTCTTTCTTTTGTAGACATAATGGTAGATACTTTATATGCTTCCAATGGTAGTGTTATCTTTGAGATACAAAAGTTGGATGGTAATAAATTCTAGTATTAGAAGATTTAGATTTTATAGGTATTTGTGCAAAAGAAGAAAGTCAAGCCACTGAAATTAGAGGGCATAAAGCTTTAACTGCATAATGCAGAGGAATGGAAAGAGCTTGATGATCTATGTAATTCTACCATCTTTTTTTTTTTGTCAAAGTAGGTATATTTCAAAGTCATTGAGACTAAGGGTGGTGCTTATACATTATGGAAAAAGATTTGTGATATCTATGATAAGTAGAGTCCTAAAACTCAATTGTAAACTCATGGAGCTTTGCATGAAGGAAGGGAGATCTATGTCTTCTAATTTAAATGAGTTTCATTCCATTTTCAATCAACTTATTTTGCAGGGACTTAAGTTTGATGAGAATGTTAATCCCATTTCTTACTTGTTACATTGCCTGAGCCTTGGATTATGTTCCATGCTTCTATGAATGTAAAGCCTATTGAAGGTGGCTTTCAACTCAAGGATATAAATGGTGCCTTTCTTAGAAAACAAGTAAATAGGAAGAATGTTGATGAAACCCGTACTTCTCATGCACTTATAGTGAGAGGAAAATATGATGGTAATGGGAATAATAATCATAGTAGAGACTCACTACCTAACAAAGGAAAGTACAAGTCTCGAGGGCAATCATGCACAAAGTCCTACGGTCCTAAGTCCTCTCTTACTTGTTATTATTTTGGGCAATACTATCACACAAGGTGGTAGTGCCATAAGATACACAATTCTAGGCATGAAAAGGGCAAAGAAAAAGTGCAAGATAATGCCAAATCTTCTTTAAATTATTGTAGCGTTGTTCCTAATAAGTACAACTCAGATGATTACATACTTGTTGTTTCATTACTTAATACTACTCATTTTCTAGATACTTGGTCTACTAATGCTCATTGTTGGCTTCTTGATGTGGGGCCTTTTTTCCATGTTAACTCAAATTATCAGTGTTTTTATATCTATTACACAGTTACAAGTTCAATCAAACTGGGTGATGATCATGTATGCAACATTATTGGCACATGTAATGTGAGATTACACTTTGATATTGGTGCTCTATTTGTACTTCATAATATATATCATGTCCCAAATTTGACCAAAAGACTTACCTCCACTAGACAATTGATAATGGTAGGTGCCACATCTCTTTTGGTGATTCTGCATATGGAAGATTACACATTGTAAAAGAGTGGGGATAGATGGGTAGGACATGGGTTAGCATGGGAATACCTAGTTATACTGATGGGGTGTTTAAGGTTTTGGGAGATCCAATTAGTGCATTAGTTATTAATAATAAAGTCTATTTTACCCTTCCTTTTGGCTTGCATGGCTTCCCTTCTCTTTCTCTCTCTTTTCCTATATTTCTCTCTCCTCTGCTAGTCTTTCTCTCTCTTCTTCTCTCATCTTCTTCCTCTTTCTCTCTCCTCTCTACAATCTCTCCCTTCTCTCCTTCTCTCTCCTAGGTCTCCTTCATTATAGTTGGTATCAGAGCTTAGGTATTTGGTCCCTTCTTCTTTCTCTTTCCTCACATGCAATTATATTTTACAAAAAAAAAAACTAGTCACACTGATACAACAGGGACATGAGCTATAAGAAGCAGTGATGGAGTACCACATGGTGTTGGCAGCCTTTCTTGGAGATCTCACAAAGCTATGGCCAATTTGGAGGCACTCAAGTCAAATTTAGTAGCTCATCACAAATTTTGAGGTAAAATTTTAGGGATTTTTGGTGGAGTTAGAGAAGAGGAAAACTACTACTACTTTTCAAGAAAGACCTCATTCCTCTTCTTCCCTCATGCTTGCTTCAAGCTACCATGGTCTCTCTTTTGATTATATCTCTCATTCCTTGCTCCAAACCATCTGCAACATCTTGAGGGAAAGCTCCCTTGTGCTTTGCTCTATCATTCAAGCACCCTCTTGAGGTGGATCAATTCAAGAATGTGGGAGACATCTTCAGGGAGATTCGTGCTGGCTTCAAGCACATATAATGCTTGTTGTGTGAGAATCCCATGGTGAAAAGAGAGGTAGGTTTGGAAATGGTTTGTTGTTTTATGTATGTAGCCACTCGAGGCCATCCTACGACTCGGCTCTTCAAAAGAGGTACGCATTTGCTTGCTACTATAGCTGTTGAGGGTCCTATCGATCCAGTTTATTGGCAAACCCTTGATTGGTTAATGATTGTGAGACCATGCCTGCTGTGCTAGATAAATATTGAGTTTTTTTGGAAAACCCAAGACTGTTTAAGCTATAGCTCATGTCATGCCCATCAATTGCAAGGAACAAGTAGCAGGGTTGTTGGGCCTTTCCATATTGTACAACCTGATCTTATGGCAAAAAATATCAAAACACTAACCTTCCCAAGATGATTTTGATTGGCAATGCTCCCCAGATATGAGGTTGAGTGCTATGATTGTGATTGTCCCCTAAAACCCAAACACAACCATTAGGGACACATGTTGGGGCCGCATATCATAAGCGATCATTTTGCCTCTAATCGAAAGCTGAATTATCCAACATGAATGCCTAGAGCAACAGTGTACACAATCTTCTTGAGCACTATTGTGTGGATCTTCTTGTCAATAACCTTCTTCTCCATGCATGTGCTAGTGCTATGATAGCTAAGCTAGCCTCAGCTTTGAGGAGATAGTGTGAAGGCTACCATAGCCATCTTCCTAGCTAGAGCTCAAGACATTGAGGCTATATCTGCCTCTTTGTGGTAGTGTTATTAGCTTTTTCTTGCTTGGCAAAGAGACAAGATTTCATGCCATTGTTTTGCATCCTTAAGGAGTGAAATGGTTTGCTCACTTCATTCACATAGAGATCTACACAAGATATGATCATCAACGGGTCATATTGGTGGTTATCTTTGCGATTGTAGAATTGAGCTAGTCATCAAGGATCACAAGCGGTGGAATTAAGAAGCATAGCCTTGTTTAAAGTTGATCACATATGAATCCTAAGAGATCTGACAGTTCAAATGGTCAAAGGAATCTTTTGTAGCCAAATTTGGAGCTGACTGAGGCATGCCATTTTGAATATTCATAATAGCTCTAGGCCAGCGTACCATTGTCCAGGGATGCTAGGCTTTGGAGGAGTCCAAGTTGGAAGAAAGGAACTCGGTTGATTCTTAGAGAGGGCTTTGATGTCCCTTTCCCCAGCTGCATGTATTGCAATACCAATGCCTACATTATTCACTATAGATTTGGCATTCTGAGTGTTGAGGATCAGAGGTACTCCCAAGGTCAAAGGGATCAATGGAAAATGGCATATTGATAGGGTTGATGTATCCCGTGAGACATGGAGAGTTAGCATGTTCATTATATTAATTCCTCAAGTTACAAAAGGAATTATATCCTTGGAGTTCTTGTTTCACTACTCCTTGGGACAACATGTGAGTCAGTAGTTGTAGTAGCAATCATACTTGTACTATGGTCATGCATTCATGAGAGATGTGCTATGTCCACACATGGTGATGATACTATTGAATTCCTTTATGGTTATTAGGCGGCATTGAAGGACATCAGACCTTTAGGGAATTTTTGGGGAGCTCCATCACTATAGTGCTCGGAGCTCGTAGACCTGATGCACCACAAATCTTGTAGACATGCTGCGATTTCTTATTGATATTCACTCGAATTATTCTCTTCTGTACTTCAATATCATGTTCTTTAGTTGGTACTACGCGAGCATTGTTTGGGGCATGCTTGAGTGTCCTTTGAGCTGCCCCATACTCATGTGTACTAGCCACAACATAAGTTATGATGGAACACCATGTTTTGGAAATTGAAGCACTAGTGAGTCTTATAAAAACATCAAGTTGCTTCTTTGTTTTAGAGTCCAAGGCTGATCCATCCAAACCACATTTAGATGTAGGAGTAGATGGACATTTTTGAGAAGGTTTTCTTTAGCAACACTATTGCATCCTTGTGAATGCCATCTAGATGAGGAATTTACTTATAAGGCTTTGAATCGATGAACTATTGGTGCAAATTTTTCCATCCAACAAAATTGGAAATTGGAATCTTGATGTCATAAATAGTCTTGAAGTTGGAAAGGGAAAGTTTGTGACAACCGCCACATGATGCAAAGAAGATTTCAGACAAAGCTACTTTTCTAACTGACAGTTCTAAAAGTTCTTTCCTTTGCCTTTAGAAGCAGGCTAGTTGAGATGGAGTATTGAAGCATGCAAAGCAAGTACTACATCAATCACCTAACCTCTTGGAGAGAATATTACTATAGCATCTTGAGCAAGGACACTAGCACACATAGTGCAACAATAGTCATGATTGCTACTGGAGGAGAAAAATGAGAGATCATATTGACCAACTCAGGAAAATAGTGAGCCATGGGTGCTCCTTCCAGCATTAGCAAAAGTCCAACTTGAAGAGTAGATGTGAAAAGAGCATTTGCATCAACAACAACATATTGCATCCATTGATTGCTAAAGTGAATGCTACCTATACATCAACCAATAATCTCGGTACCCTTTTGATTATCAACATCCCTTCACACACCTCTTAGTAGACCAGGGCTTATCGACCTTTTGATTAGGAAATTGTATGACTTGGAGTTGCTATTTAACATTGAATGAGAAGGGCTAGTTTTCACACAGGTACAATAGGCTAACTTTTGAGCAAGAGTGATTCGTCTTTTGGCACTATTTGACCATACAAAAATACTTTTGAGGTTGATATTTGATTATTAGAGTTTGAATTCCATCACACCAACAAAGGGGCAATAGTATCTACAAGAACAAATCAGTCATGGCTCCTAGTTCTAGTTCCTTTTCTCACTCTTGGCATCCCCAAACGAATGCATTGAATGCTACTTTGTGGTGACAAGAAGCTCTCCAAGCTGCAAGCCACAACCAACTAATTGAGCAATACAATGAATTCATGTCTAAGATGGACCGAGTGATCTCAGAGTGATCTCAACCATTTGAATCACCAACATGAAAAATAAGGCAATCAATGACAAACTTGCAGCCCTTATGACTCAAGTTGCTCGAATGGCTGCAGTTAAAAGGGTGACTCAACATGAGTATGAACAGCAATATGGGCATTCTCATGGACATTATGAGTACCATGACCATTAGCATGGGTTTGATGTGCAAAGAAAACTCCATGCACCTACTTATGGTCAACATGCATATGATGATTGTGAATATTTTGACCAACATGCATTTGATGACTATGTATGTTCTTATGAGCTACATTTTGGTCACATACATGGACAACCATCTAGATAGCACTATGTACATGGACAACATCATGCAAATCTATATGAGTATGTACATGGGGAGAAACATCATTATCACCAACAATGGAGTGCTCGATATCATAAGTCGCTTGATCATTACTATAACGACATGCACATCCTTATGAGCCACATGATACTTCTCATGAACGATGCCATGATGAGATTATCTCACTATTGTAGGCTCATGAGCAGGTGCCCCATCATCCCAAGGCCCTTAACTTTGAATGCCCAGTAGTGGCCACACATGTGGGACTCATGGACATGAAATGCCTAGGGGTTGATGCAACAAATGATGTAGTGATTGCAATCTCATCTGCTCCAGTTCGACTTGGCCTAGTGGTTCCCAATGAGTTTATGGACAAGTCAATCCATGCTACCGTATGGGTCCATGAGGATATTGTGCCACCATAAATGCTTGAAGATGACACCATGAATTACTTCTATGATACAGCAGATGCATTGGATCACAAGTATCCTTTTGACCCCAATGCTAGTACGGTGACCCATGCTTGTATGGATGGCCCTTGTGCTCTTGATGCTTATTATGTAGGTTATCCATTTGATCCCGCGAACAGAATGGTCTTGGAAAAGTCCTACCCCGATTAGCATTTCACCAGTGCAATTCTTGCCCTACTTCAAGGGTGCAATTTTGAGTGAGAAGCAACTAAATTTTCCCTAGTCTACACTGCAGACAACTTGTAAATAACACACTATTTTAGAATAATTTTTACCCTGAATTAATGATAGTCAAGTGTCACCTATATGGGTTGAAAGTACGCTTCATGAGCTTCATTTTGACATGTTGCATGCCTCAAACAAAGCTGCCCATAGAAAATTATGACCAGTTTTATCCAGCAAGCCTGTTCTGGACAACATGCTATCCACTGCTTGTCAACCCCTAATTGTCAAGAATTGGTGGCCAAACTCATACACTATCAACTTGTACATGTCGTATACATCATATACACATTTTTATGCTACAATTCCACATGATATTGTACTTTCCCATACCTATATTCTCCTTTGTAATGCTGAACAGAGTAGTACTTTGCAACCCCCCTTTTGCTATGAGCCATAAGTCCTCTTTTTGTTTTTGAGGGCAAAACCTTCGGGGTCGAGATGGAATGTAAAAGAGTGGGGATAAATGGGTAGGACATGGGTTAGCATGGGAATACTCAGTTATACTGATGGGGTATTTAAGGCGTTGGGAGATCCAATTAGGGCATCATTTATAATCAAGTCTCTTTTACCCTTCCTTCCAGCTTTCATGGCTTCCCTTCTCTTTCTCTCTCTTTTTCTATCTTTCTCTCTCCTTTGCTAGTATTTCTCTCTCTTCTTCTTCTTTCTCTCTCCTCTTTGTAGTCTCTCCCTTCTCTCCTTCTCTCTCCTAGGTCTCCTTCATTACACACATAGAAACCTCATTTTTGCTAGAGGTGTCAAGGTTGGCAACATGTATTTCTTTTTTATATCTAGATTTGTTGATCATATCTTGATCATGAATAATGTTCCTCATGTATCTCTTTGGCATCATTTTCTTGGGCATATGACTCTTAAATAAATAAAAATATGCACTCATTTGTAGTATTTTCCATCTCTTGACTACTCATGTTTTGACTCTTGTGATCATTGTTTTTATAGTAGAGAGACATATTATTCACATGAAAAGTCTGATTCAATGCACATGGGTGAGCCGTTGGCTCTTGTTCATTCCAATGTTTGTGGTTCTATACCCTATCAGTTAGTAGGTGGTGCCAAGTATTTTGTCACATTTATTGATGATTATTTGCATAAATGTCTGGTTTATCCTACTAAGTAACAATTAGAGGTGTTAGCTACATTTCAGTACTTTCTTGCTATGGTTGAGGACTAGTCTAGATAAGGGCTAAAATGCCTTACATTTGACAATGGAGGTGAATATGTCTCTAAGGAATTTGAGAAGTTTGGTGATGATAGAGATATTAAGTGTCAATTGACTACCCCATACACCCCACCTCAAAATCGGTGTTGTAGAGCACATGAATAGGACTATTTAGAAAAGAGTCTCCAATATGCTTATGAGGTACGCTTACCGCAATACTTTTTGGATGAGGCAATTATTGCTTCCATTTATTTGATCAATAGATTCTATGTACTACTCTTAATGGTTGAGTTACAAAGGAGATCTAGTATGTTGAACTTCCCTTATATGCATACTTGTGTATCTTTGGGTGTGATACTTTCTATCATATTTCCAAAGACAATTATCTTAGGGTGTGATACTTTCTATCATATTTCCAAAGACAAGTATATGTAAAAAACTAGATCCAAAGTTTATCAAATGCATCTTTCTTAGATATGGTGATGCACATGAGAGGGGCTATCGCCTTTGGGATTCGAAGGCTTAGAAGATCATCTGTAGTGATGATATCTTATTCCACGAGGAAAATATGCATATGAGATAAGAGAATGTAGTTGAGATACATAGGGTGATCTTTCAAGAGGAGCCACTTGTTACAATATAGCCAGCCCTAGCTAGATAGCCTACTATAGTTGCTCATGATATAGTGGCCCAAGATCCGCATATTATGCAAGATTATGATCCTGCACAACAAGATGCTTCACTAGAGCCTCATGTCCTCTTGATCATTTTGAGCCCTCTCTACATTATGTTATGGTGACAAATTCTAGTTAGCCTCTTACTTAGAGGAGGCTATGCACAAAGGTCATAGTCATTCTTGGGAGAGGGCCATGCAATCTGCGTACAATTTACTACACAAAAACTATATGGGATTTATTTCCTTTTGCCCATTGGGAAACGTGCATTTCCATGAAAGTGTGTATACAAGTTGAAGAGTGCTCCTAGTCACCCTAAGCCAACATATAAGGCTAGATTGGTTGCCAAAGGTTTTAAGAAAGAGAAGGCAATTGATTTTGATTATATATTCTTTCCTATGGTCAAGATGACTACCCTAGACATACTATTGACATTTGTTGCACAGATGGATCTAGACTTATATAAGGTGGATATAAAAATGGTTTTTCTTCATAGGTACTTGCATGAGGACATTTATAGCAATAGCCTAAGGGCTTTAAGAAAAAGGCTGGGAAATACCTAGTGTGCAAGTTGAGAAAGAGTCTTAATATACTTAAGTAGGCACCTAGGGAATGATATCATAATTTTGACTACTTTATGAATTCACAACATTATTCTCATAATGATATGGATGGACCGTGTTTTTGCACAAAAAGGCTTATGAAAGTAGCTTATCATTTTGGTGCTATATGTTAATAACATGTTGATTGCTGGGAGTACTCATGATGAGCTAGATGCTCTAAAGACAAATCAAGAAGATCTTTTTGATGTCTCTCACATTGCTTTAAGAGGCTTTCTCTACTTCTCACAACAAAAACACATTCATAGAGTCCTTGAGTGTTTCTATATGGAGGGTACTAAGCCTATTGGCTACCCATTATCTTATTGTGTGAAGGAAGTCAAGTAGATTGTCCCTAATTGGATGATGTGAATACCACCATATGTATTTGTGATGATGTGAATACCACCATATGACAAAGATCCCATATGTATTTGTGATGGGTAGCTTGAAGTATGCCATGATAAACCACAAGACATGACATAGCACTTTTATAGTGGGACTTGAAACTCATTATATGGCAATACCTATCAAGAAATATTGGGATGATGTGAAGGGTATCATGAGATATCTTGAGGGAAATCTAGATATGTACATTTGTTATGGTGGCCACGATGGTAGAATTGTGGGCTACATAGACTCTAATTATGTAGAACATACCAATCCTAGGAAGTCCACCTCTAGCTGTGTCTTCACCTTTGCTTGAGCTACTATTTATTGGATCTATAGGGTGCAAAATTCATGGCCCTACCTAGTACTAAGGATAAGTATATTGTAGCCACTCTTACATTGCATTCAAACTCTATGAGTGCTGTTCAATTAGCATGTAATCCAATCTTTCATGAGAAGACCAAGCACTTTGAGGCATGTTATCATTTTGTTAGAGAGATGATTTTTAAAAAGTAGATAGATCTTGACTAATGAGAATCTTGCAAATCTGCTCACTAAAAGCCACCTTGTGCAATGTTATGCCTTCCTTACGAACAAGATTACTATAAACTGAGCAAACATGGAGCAAGAACAAAAGCAACCGAGCATGAATGGATCAATTATGTACAAGCAAATTTACACTTCTATACTATTGCAATCAAAAAAATGTGGGACTCACCATGGATGCCTATAGTCTCAAAGACTATTTTTTCTTCCAAATGATGAGTATGGTCGATGCACTCATCAATTTCCTTATCCAACTTCTATATCCACCTTCTAACCCAACCATATCATCTACTATTAGAAATCAACATAACAAGGTCCTCACGTATGTCAAATACTCACCCTTGCATCATCAATATTCCCATCAATCATTTTCAAGACTAAGTCTATTAACACAATATTAGTGAGTTTGGGAATCTTCTAATTCCCATCTTTTGAATATTAAAAAGGTGGCACCTGGATAACATCCCCATAACTTTCTCAAAACCTTATGATGTGACCTATCATTGGAAAGTGCTAGAAAAATGGAATCTATTGAGCTATAGAGCACTCGATTTGGAGTTATAGTGTTCAAGTTATGAAAAATCCAGAGATTTGACCACGTGTCCCAAACTTATGCTAAAGTCCCATATTCCCCAATATGGTGTTTATTGCGATACTTGTCTTCACATTTTTGGACTTTGAAACATCAACATCAAGAATGACTTTTACTTCATTGAAGCATCCACAACTGACATGTTCTTCTTGTAGACTATGTAATGGTATCCAAGAATATGCTTACTAGCTATTAATATGACTATAGACAATGCAATCCCTATGCATAGCAAAGGTCAATTGAAATGTCAACTCCCCATTTTCTTACTCAATTATACCCACACTTCCATAATAGGATTATAAAGGTAAAAATTTTGGGCTAATCTCAAAATATTCCTAAACTTCCTTCTTTATCATAGTTATCTTCTTTGACTCAAAGTGTACATACAAGATTAAAAGAAAGACATAACTAAAAATGTCTACTATATGTACCATTTTTAGACTCATGATGTGACAAACAAGGCATCAGAGAACAATAATATATGGAGTAGACATCAGAGAACAATAATATATGGAGTAGAATAACTTTTGACAAATATTTAAATAGTGATGTATGGAAAGAATTCAACTTCTTCATATCTTAAATACAGACATAACTACCAATAAGGACAAATAAACTTTCTACTCTTTATGAACCTTTTTGGAGATATGGGCACAGTAATACATCCACACATGTGTAGCAAGAACTCAAGAATTGGAATCTATTTTGGAGAAGACATGGGGCTATGTCTCACCATGTTCTATGGGGGATGGGGATGCAACACGACTTCCAAAAGAGGACTTCCAAAAAGGGGGAGAAATAGGAAGTCAATCCCCCTTTTTTTATTCTCCCAATTCCTTTTCTACTTCATGATTTCTCCTTCACCACTTCCTCCCAACTTGCATCCTCTTTCCTTGGGAGTCTCTTTGTTGAAAGTTTCATTTGAAGGGTGCTTCAACTTGAAGCTCATTTTCCTCAAACATATGCCCTCATATTGCTTGTCAATCTCATATGGTTTAAGTCATGATATGGGCAAGATCAACCACCATTTTTGCAAGCATTAGATCATGGGCTAGAGCTTCACTATGAGTGATAGGTGTGATGCTTCTTGCTAATTCTGGGCAAGGTACACCATTATTGAGTTGCTCATGTTAAATTTGGAAACATGTAATCAAGGTTTGGAAAATATACCAATATTATCTTTGAGCAGCTTGTGAAGGAATGCACTTGTCACTTCCTAGTTGTGAGCTATTTGAGTTGTTTGACATGCTTAGCATTAAAGGATGCCTAAGATTTGAAGCACCAAAGCTAGTGTGATAAAAAGGCCATTGTTATACTCATCTTTGAGTGGCCTGGTATGCTCAATGTGATGAAGGATACCCAAGATTGGAAACACCATTGTTTGGCATAATCACCCCAATATGAGAAGTTATGAGTAGAGGAGCAACTCATCGATGACGAGCTTCCAAGATTTCATACACCAATGCTTGGCAATGTGAATGGATATTTATGAATGTTGTGGTCAAATCAACTATCATTCTTTTGTGACCAGTTGTTTTTTTTGGAGAATTCAATCATAGGTTGTGAATGTTGTCATACCCAATTGTTGGTCGTATCAACCCTAGTTTGTGATCTTTTAGAAGATATGAATGACATTTCCATGCTAGTCATGTTAGTAGAGTGTGTTCTTTTCAAAGAGGCAATCCTTGCTAGTTGGGAAATTCCTATATGCAAATTAGCAACTATCTATGTGCTAATAAGCATCTAAATTTTATTGCAAGATTCATGATCAAATGCCAAAAATCTTCAAGTGGATGAAGGAAAAATCATAGAGCTAACAATTGTAACTATTGATGATTCTCAAGGCCCTATTTCATATTCAATAGGTACTATATGGGAAAATGATGGTTATGGTCATCTAAGCCACTTGTAGGACCACCTCCAAATATAGATGGTAAGAACCCAATGTGCCCACAAAGAAAGGGAAGGCAACGTAACTATAAACTTGGAAAATTTTGATGATAGAATCAAGACCACCCTGACCAATTAAGAAGGGTATTCATAAATTGAAAAAAGACCCTAGAGCTTGAAGTACAATTTGCTCAAGTAGTCTCGCCAATCACAAGGGAAACCAAAGGTGTCTAAGAAGTCATCTTGTCAAAAGAAAGAGACAAAACTACCAAGTCATAGTGATACCATTTAGTCCAAACAAGGAGATAATACAAACATGTGGATAAGAAACAAGAGATGCTTGTTGTTGCTAGTGCAACCAAATGCCAAAGTTCTTCTAGATCTAAACCTTCATTACCAAAATAGAAACATGAAACACAATAGCAACAATATCATGCCACTATCAAGCTACACAAATAGATCCTAAAAGGAAACAATTGATGCATGAGCAATAGAAAGAAGCCAAAAGTGTCATATCCAAAAAAACTGAGCCTCATGGTACTTCCAATCTATCTAATGATCTAGCTAAGCATTTTCTTTCAACTATTACTATGGGTAAATGCAATGACCTTGTAGTTACTACTTCCCAACCTAAAGCACAACCCTAACAATTACACCCTCTAGTTGTGACTAAAATAGTCAACTCTACCAAGGAACAAACCTCTTGCACTTTAATAGAACAAGATACAAGTACTAGTTTCAAAAGCACCATGAACCTAGATTTGGGTAAGAAAAGCTCCTCTCAACTAGAATCCTGAGAAAACTTAATGGCTAAATGGATAGAAATAACTATTACAAAAATGGTAAAAGAAAATATGCAAACAAGAATCGATTGGCAATGGAGTGCCACAAAAAACTTGATCATAGAATAAAAGTACTTGCATATGTGTTCATACATACTAACCTTAGTTGTTTGATTGAGGAATACAAGAAGTTTCTTGAATGGTTGTTGGTATGTAATGAGAAAGAACATATTTGTAAACGTTAGCTAGAAATTATGCATTTATATGCATCATATGCGAGGAGCTAGAGCTAAGGAGCTTCACTTGATTCCCAACTTCCACACTAAGAATTGCACAAAAACCATAAAGGAAGTCCAAGCATTGGGACTAAAGGTACAATGAAAAAGTGAGTTTGACAAGGAATGGTATGCCATATGAGGTCTTGTTGAAAAATTTAGAGCTCAATTAATGACTATCATGGAGGAAAGATGAGCTATCTAGTAGTCTAAGGATGATCCAATGTTTGTATCCTCCACTTCCCTAGGTGTATTTGCAAAAAAAAAAAATCAAACTACCTAAACTAATCCAATATCACCCTTTTTTTAACAAATTTCCTATAGAGGAAGAGCTACACATTGCTAGTAGATCGGGAAAGGGAAATGTGATATTTGATATTATTCCTTATAAGTTATTTTTTCAAAGGATATCACAATTTCTTTATGCTTACACTACGTTCTTATGTAAACTTGATTTCTAAACTTGCATAGTGGTACTATACCATAGCACATCAATTTGTGCATAAATAAACAACATATTGCAATGTCTATACATAAACAAAATTTTAATGAAAAACCATCCACGTATGCCACAAAGAGCACTACCCTACAATGGTCAAAAGCATTGCACATGCACGCACACACACACACACACACACACACACACACACACACAATCTCTCTCTCTCTCTCTCTCTCTCTCTCTCTCTCTCTCTCTCATATTTTTCATTGGGGGGGGGGGGGGGGGGGGCAACCAATAGATGAGCTATTAATGAGCTTGGTATAGCCAAGTGCTAAGTGGTAAGAGTGTGGATTCAAATTTTTAGATTTTTCATTTTTGAACTCAATTGCATATGATCTCCATTTTATCCGGTGTATGCACGACAAAGTAGGTGACAAGTAGTAATCTTAATCCATGATAAAGTAGGTGACAAGTAGTAATCTTAATCCTTCTTGATCTCAAATAACAAAAGGATGACAAAAAGCAAATAAAGTACAAATCCAAAAAAGGGCATAATGTTCAAATAATAATTTTATAAGTAATAATCCTTTTGAGATACTTTAATATGGACACAAACACACACATTGTGCATTACAATAAATTTTTATTAATTCTTATGGTTACATATTTATATGTAATATTACTCAAGACCTAGGCTCAATTCTCATGTACATTGTAATATTTCCTCATATTGGAGAGGAAGACCCATAGCTAGAAGAGGTTATGGGCACTAAGCATCATGTTCACTTTTGACAAATCTATCCAAATTTATCTAACGTTGCATGCATAGTGTTAAAAGGACCAGGTCGGGTCCTGAACCCATCCCCATGTATAAAAATTAGAAAGTAAATGGCTAAGATCATTCTTGTGTGTGTACAAACTTGAGAGCTTTCTTCTTCTACTTGCTTTCATTCTAGATTTTTCATGTCATCCTGGAGGGACAGTGAGAGTGATGGACATGGAGAGTGTTATCCTCATCTTGCTTTGCATTCTTCTCTTCCCCTTATTCTTGGGCCAAAAGAAAAGTGGAGAAGAGGTTGGGCTAGCACTCTTCCTATCTACATTTCCTCTTGATGATGGAGCACTCACAGATCAAATCAATAGTAGCTAGATTGAGGCCAAAAGCAAAGTGGAGAAGAGGTTGGGTTATCACTCTTCCTATCTACATTTCCTCTTGATGATGGAGCACTCGTAGATCAGATCAATAGTAGCTAAATTGAGGAGCACCACTCAAATAATCATGGAGCCACTTATGAGCGTTTGAGCCATATTGTTGATGTGAAGGTAATGTAGGGAGTTCACTTTACCTCTTCATCAGTTGAGAATTCTTGCTTTCTTGGGTTTGAGAGAAGAGTGAGTACATCGTAGAGAGAGAGAGAGAGAGAGAGAGAGAGAGAGAGAGAGAGAGAGAGAGAGAGAGAGAGAGAGAGAGAGAGAGAGAGAGAGAGAGAGAGAGAGAGAGAGAGAGAGAGAGAGAGAGAGAGAGAGAGAGATGATGTAATGGTTATGTGACAACTAGCCATAGATGTCCAAGCTTTTGAAAGAATTAGAGTTTCGTCAAGTCTCTTTGTTGTGCTTGCAAAAGCAAAAAAAATTAGGTTACATTGTCAAGACTTCACAGACTCAATCATTATGACATACATTCTCTCCATCATATGACTAAAGAAGAGGATGGACTAGAAATGGAATATGAGTGTGTACTTTTAAACGGAATATAAGCTTGGAGTTTGAAACAAGGCATGATATAGATCATAAAGAATGGAGTGACAAGAGATTTATGTGTTTTTGAGGCTTTGATTGATTTCTAGTTCAAGAATAAGCCATAACAAGATTAGGAAAGAGAAAAGAACCTTAGAAGTAACTCTTAAACCTTAAAAGGTAAAAAAAAACTTTCAAGCTTTTGGGTCTCTATTTAACACTTTGGGAGAAAGAAAAGCGGGCAGAGCATTTAAAGGAGATGTAGAAGCACCTTGGGAGAGAAAGAGGAGAGAAAAGTAAACGACTTGACTGCATAGATAAATAGATATTTTTACCCTATAAAAACAAGGAAGAGAAGAGAGAGGGTCTATTGATCCTGCTTATTCTATGAGAGAGATAAGTGTTTTTGACACATGATCCCCTATTTGCTCTCATCCACCTACCTTTTTTCCATCTTAGCCCACTAACTATCTCAACTGCCTTTTCCTAGGGTCAAATGATTGCTACTCATTGGCACCCACCAACTTCCCTCAGGCCTCACCACCTCAAGGCCACTCTACAAACTAGGTAGCCACCCCCACTAGTAGCTTGGCTACCACTTCGAAGTAGCTTGAGAAGTCACTAGGGTTAGAGTTTCCAAACTAGGTTGAATTCGTAGAGTACTGTAATGAGATCCAAATCTTAGAGCTATCCAAACTTGGGCCATGGACCCCATGGAAGGAGGGATAGATGGAGCCATATTTGGAGTTGTATCAGTAGAATAGAATCAAGGACTTGCAAAGCTAAGAGACCTGTCTACATGAGATTTTGGTGTTGAGACTATGCGTCAACATCTAGGTCATCTTTGTTGGAGGGGATGGAAGGGAGTGTAGACAAAGGCTCCTAAAACTCATCCAAAATCATCACACTACCTCATCTCAATCATCTTGGATCTACTCCTAAGTAGGATAACTATAGTGCCTCTAAAGATTTAGGAGATATGGGCACTAAACCATTGTTTTCTTCCACTCTAGCCAACTATGAGTGTAGTATTATGGCCTCCCTCTTCACCTGGGCAAGCTAATTCCAGATGGAATTTGCAAAATCTAAATGATCGGTTGGCAACCAAAGAGGCTTTGTTGCTACTCCTAGGACTCAATTGATGCTAATGGACATGCTCTTGAAGGGTAACATTCTCTTAATGCACCACAGCCACCTTTGCTCCTAGTGCATCCAACTCCTACTAGATAGTAACCTAGCACCCATGCTTAATAGCAAGGTATGCTAGATAGTGTTGGACATGATTGGGATCAAATTCCTCAAGAAAATTAATAAAGATACCAAAATTAGGAAAAGGGCCAAGTGGATAGTAGTGGTGGTAGCTCTAGACATAGAAGCAATAGTTTAGGAAGCCCACTTCTCTTGAGTCCACTTCATGCCACATGCGGATCTCTTTAGTCATGACTTGGATTTTGAAATCAAGCTTGTTGGAGGAGAACTTGATCCAGTAGGAGCACTAATAGGCCAAGTTTGATCCAATGGCATGTCAGAAACCTATAGCTTTGCTAACTACTGCTGCTCTACACCTTTTTTATCTATTGTTGTCTGATGAAGCACATTGAACTGTGACCACTTGCATCCCACTGTGTGTTTGCTACATCAAGAGAAACTTGATTCATCATAGCTCCTTCAGCCTGGGCTTGAGATTGGTACTCAACTACTTCAATAGAAGCTAGAGCTACACCTCCAAAAATCCTAGATGATGTTAGAGTCTCTAGAGGAGCAGAGTTCAACCCATGTTGAGACTCTTCAACACTTCGACGTGGAATGTTGGCCACACATCACCCACAACAACTTCTCAGTAATGGCTTGATACTCCTCTCACTTGTAGTCATGCAAAGCCCTCTCTTGCAACACCTTGGATCAATTACTATGCAGATGGTCCTCCAAGAAGAACACTGCATTCTTAGACACATTGAAGGTTTTAACCTACATATAGAGGGCCTTTGGAAAGAATTTGAGCACATCTTGGTTTGCCTTGTGTGTTTTTGACATGTCATTGAGTCTATACTCACTCAACACTTTGGGTTCAAATAGAGCATCCATCAGGGGAATGAAAAACATTGCAAGAGGCTCTCTCACCACTAGAAGACAACATCATTAGGCAGTGCTCTTGGATGCACTACGTAGTAAACTTGTAACAAACTGGCCAAGAAATGAAGGCCTCAAGAAGCAAAGAATACACCCAAGGGTGAGATACCTCTTGGTGATTTGGAAGAATAGGTGGAACTTTGTCTTATGCAACCTACTTGGCCATCACAGTTGTAGAGAAGAGTTCAGAGTTCAGAGACATGTGACAAAGAAGGCAAGGAGGTGATGAGAGAGGGAAAGAAAAATGCAACAAGTTGCAAATGAGCCCAAGTTTGAAAGAAATTTTCATTTCTATGTCATTGAGCCAATTATGAAAGCTTGAAAAGTTTGCAGCAATGCATGCTTGCCACATCAGCCACCTTCCCCATGATGCATTGTGAGTGCCACCCACATTTTGAAGCATCACACTACTATAAAAAAGAATGCTCACCAAAAATAACAAGCATCTTTAATACCTACCACATAAGACATACATTTTTCCATAAAAAAGATAATGACTTGGACACCAATGATCATTGAACACTATATTAGAGAATTCGAGAATCTCCCAAGTTCCACTCTCAAATTAGAAATAAAGATTTGACCATGTGGCTAAATCTTAATCCCTTTTTGAAGATGGAACTTGGTACTATCATCTCTATAGTATCTATGAAAAGTTTCATCTTCAAGGAATGGGGTAACAATTTGACCATATGACCAAATATTATTGATGATCTTATAAATTCCCAAAGTATATAAAAATTCCCAAACTCCCTAATAGAATATTATCGGGATTGTGATGTCATGCGATCCATCTATGGACTACAGACTAGGAGAGCTACAGACTCAATAAAATCATTCAATAAGGGGAACATGCACACTAGTCCATCTGAATGATAATGCCGCAACCACAACCCATTAATTATATGAAGAAGGATTTTTCCTTGAAGATTAATGAGATAAAAGGCATTGAATATGATGCTACAAAATATCCAAAATAGGCCACTCCATCTGAATTTTAACTTCCCTATTTAGATGTTGAATACTAGGACTGTTGGACCCATTTGAGGATGTGCTTCTTAAAAAGGCAATCAGTCTAGTAGTTTTTTCATAGCTGAACCTTGAATAGAAGATGATAGCTCTAGATGTGGTCTTCATCCAATTGGGCTAGTACTTCTAGTTGGAATGGTAGGGATTCTCTCGAAGGAGCCAATTCAAGACCGTGATCCACATGTTGTGTACTAAAAATTGTTGAGGAATGATAACTTCCTTATACATAAAAATACTAGTGCCACTTTATAGAAATTCTAGTAGGCCTATAACATGGCCAAAAAGTTTGCTATCTCAATATTTTTTATGATTCTCTAGCAACTTGGTTAAAATTTTACATTAAGCTTTATTTAGTAGATTTATCCAATCCTTTGGCCTATGGGTAGTACAGGGAGGATTTCGTATAGATCACCATGAAGAAGACCATCAAGCATTGATCACCTTATTAATGAAATGACATTCTTGATCACTCACTAGCTCAAGTAGAAAGCCATACCAGATCATAATATCCTTAAAAAGACACAAGACTATATAATTTGCAAAATTATCATTTAAATCCTATGCATCCACCCACTTTGTACAATATTTAGTGGTTTGTTAGAATGTACATTTTCTTATAGTGGCCACCATTTTCGGCTTGATTAGGTAGACAAAATCAAGGTCCCACTTTTGAAATGGCTCTAATGGAAGAATCAATAGAGCAGTAGCCTATCCTAGGCTAGAGACTATCCAAGTCATTATGAGAGGAATCACATTGGCAAACCATTTTTGTATATCACCATGTATCATAGGCTTTCAAATGGTTACCTTTATTAAGAAATGGCCACTAGAAACACCTTAATAAGCTTAATCCATGATGGATTCCTATTCTATTGGCAAAACCATGATTTACAACACTATGGATAGAGTTTGGTGATAATGCTGACCCAAGACACATTCAAACTGTTGACTTCAAAGTGCCAACAACTTCCAGTAATCCATCATCAAATGATCCAAGTCTTTGCCTATAGTTTGAAATGTAAGCATTTTCTCATAGTAGGTCCATGTAGGATTAATAGACCCACTTGCCAAATTCATGGTTACCGATGCCACAAACAGATGAGCTTTAAAAAATTCATCATCCACACCAATTAGAATCTCACTAGAATCTAGTCCAAAATGAAAATCTGCCACCACATGCTTGAAGTCGCAATCTGGTGCATGACCCAAATCTTAAACTCTTGAAGCATAAGAATCCATAATGCCAAGTGACCCCCTAGGGGATCCACCTATAAGAAATCATCTATATAACATGTGTTCAAAGGATATGAAGATATACCCTTTCTTTACATGTTATCATGACCCCTTTTACCTTACTAAACTTATGGTTTTTTTTCAAATTGTAATTTAAAAATTCTTTTGTAAATATAATCCTGTAAATTTTACTAAATAGAATACCTTTCTTTTGAACTCAAGTGGGATCTTACATTTTCTATAAGGTGGACTCCTTGCAAGTGACCCGTAACATTTTATTGCTTGACCAAATAAACTAGGGGCAAATGATCCATGTGAAAGGAAAAAAGGCAAGTCAACAAATAATTTCAAAGCTTCTTAATAGAATAAATCATCCCTAAGCATTCCCATTTTATGTGACAAAATAATTCTTCTCAGTTGTGTAGCATAGTAAATAGGCTATAACCATCCTTTGGAATCCTTCTATATTAGCACACTTCCAATAGCACTATTTGAAGTATCCATAATTCCCTCATATTCTATTTGGTCCTTCATTATTGTCATGCTTTCCTAAATTTTTGACTACTCTATTTGTTCTTGCATATCATGATTTTCTTGTATTCTTTAGATCCTTACCAAGGACTTGCAACTCTAAATTCTTATTTTGTTAAGCATGCTTTGCACTTTAGATTTGTGTTTACAAACTTTCATTCCTAAATTTTTTTATTCCTATAATTTTGTTCCTCCCAATGATCGAATGTCGTATCTTTGCATTATACCTTCCACATTAATCTCAAAGATGGGAACAACTTTAGAGTTAGCCTTCAAGAACTCCTCCTCCTCCTCCTCCTCATCCTCTACTTCCTTTGCTAGATTAATATTTTAGGCAATCACAGGTCTGCTCTTTTGATCTAAAGGAATCTTATTCTTAGTACATAACAAGAGTTCATTTGATCCTTGAAGAAAGGTGACTACATTGGCACCCCATTCCTACTTCAACTTTGCCCATTTGAACCAAGTTCTTTGTAACAACATTTAGTAGGACCCTTTGGGAGTGGAATTTAAACATCGGGGAAATGCTAAACAAGTGAAAATGATGAGAATTTAAGACAGAATTCAAAGCTTGAAGGAAGTAGAGGACGTGGATCCAATAATTTTAAGTGGTTGGGGAAGACAGGAATTCAAATTACTTCGGAAGCCAGACTTCGTAGCGGAAGCAAATTTTTCATAATTTTTCTAGGTTTCGAATCAAATTAGGACGAGTTCCAAGTAGTTTATAACTTCAAGATGGATGAGAAAAATTTTCAGATCATGAATTGGTCATCGCAGACGCAGGAGAAGTTGAATGTCAAGCACAGAGAGTGTGAAGGAGACCTTAATGGTCAAAACATGTACCCTTTGGGAGCTCGGGCCACCCCTAAATTTTTCATGGGGTAGGGCCATTTTCAACAGTGCATGGTTAGAAAAAAATGGCTCCTCCTTCTTGAAGCAATGATTTGTGATAGGGGGCCTATGGTGGCTACAAACAACCATACAATCAAATGGCACCAACCTCTTGCCTAATTGTTTCGCTCTTCATCATTGATTTCAAATCAAGAAATGATGCACTAAAGAGAAAGAATAGAAATTAGTCTCTTTCTCCTCCCTCTCTCTCCTCTTAAGGTGTGTTCATGCATATGATTCTTTGAAGAGATTGGAAGGAAGACCGGTTATCCGGCTTGTACCCGGATTGTGACAGGATCATGTGGATGCTGAGGAATGATGGCCAACATGGTTTGAGGATCAATGGCGGGTTGGGTGGCTACCAAAAAATGCATAATATCAATTCCCAAATCTCGAGAAAATGTAATAAGCCCTTTTTCAATGAAAATTCAGATCTTTTTAGACAATTTATGATGCAATTCTTGTTCATGTGCAACAAAAATTTATTTAATGCTTGGTTGCAACATGTTTGAGGGATGTTTGTTGTGAAATTTAGAATTTATGATCGTAATCATGACTTTTTAATTTTTGAAAATTTGAAAATCATATTTTTAAAGGAAAAAATAATGTTTTTGTCATTTCCTGCAATCAAATTGTGTTCATGTGGGGTAAAATCAAATGTCAAGATGGATTAGAGTGTGACTTAATTTTTTGAGTTAAAAAATCAAAGAAATATATTAATTTATTTAAAATAAATAAAAAATCAATAAAAATGGATTCTATATGAAAAAATATATTTTGTGCACCAAAAAATTAGAGAAAATTATAAATGTGTTTATGGATGTATGGTGGGTCTAAAGCATGAGATTTAGCATCGGCTTATCCCCATTTTCATGTTATAGTGCATGATTTATTGCTTTTTAGATAAGAAAATGACATGAAAACATTCTCTACACCTATCACTGCAAGCATAACATTAAATGATAGGGGGTAGGAGTCACAAGTGCTAAATATAGGGTGAAATTTGATTTTATAATGCAATTTACATGTAGGATGCATTTATTTTAAAAGTTAAATGGTTCAATAGCACAAGTATGCTCAGTGTTGTCCCCTATGCAACAAAGCAAATATGCTAATAGTATGAATTGGTTGTGCGCATCCACATTGCTTATTTGATTAAATAAATTGTTTGTGCACTCGTGGGCATTCACCTTTGCATTGCATCCCATATACATGGTATCAAATGAATATCACCTCCTGGATTGCATAACACTTGGTTTCATAAATGCTGACCCACATTGAGAGCATGAGAAGTCCCAAGCTGTAGGTTTATTATGTTTGTTTCTTTGGAGATTGATTCAGTGAGGATTATACTCCATCTCCTAGAACTATTTTTATAAAGGGAGGACTATGTATCGTATGTGCTTTATGTTTGGACAGCGCATCTTGGGGCCAATCCTTGAGGTGTAGGAGAGCTTTAGTGGGGCCGCAACACTCAATCAAGGGGTGGTCCCTATGTATGTGCTAGGTGCCATTATGTTTGGGAACTCCAATTTCTTGGAGTTGGAAAAGGATTCGTTGGACTATGAATAGTACGAACGCATATATAAGTTAGATTAGAGAGTGTATCCTCCATATGCTCCTAGGCTATTGCGAGGCCATGGGGTATTTTGGTGAGCATAGAGGCTAGAGCCTTAGAGCCAGTGTCACAATTTTGGTCCAGACACCCTTCCATCTCATCCATCTTCAAAACCATAAAGCTAACTTTAAAAATGACACCTACTATTTTAATTTTATAATTCTTCAAGATTCCTAATGATTGTAATCTCCTTTGGTTTGCCATTTTTACTTAAAAAAGGATCGGTGACAACTCAATACTTGGGCTAGCCAAGTATAACTTTTTTGAGAGGATATTGACTCATGGTTCCCTATCCAAGCTAACATCATTCAACACTTTTCCTCCATACTCAACTTATATAGTAGGGACTTGGTAATCCACCACCTCATGTTGAGCTGCAACCACTACTTGACATTCCAATACGTGTTGCTAGCTAGTTACTTCATCAAATACTTATCATTATTGTGCTCTAATTTTTATCAACATTATCCTTAAATAATAGAATTAGATCTAATATCTACTCCAAGGTTTACTATAGTGATGACCATGGTATCCACATCCTCCTTATAGTCTTCCACCACCAATATAGTTCTAACAACAAAATCTATCATGCATAACATTCTTGAATTGCTAACCTTCTACATTTCCTAACACCTTATTAGGGGCTACAATCCATATTTCTCCATAAGATAATCTTATGTGATCTTCTTCAATACTTACTTTTGAGGGAAATTCAACCAACACTACTACAATTGTGGTTCGTTTATTTGATTGTTGATGTGATATATTGTTTATTGCATTATTTCAACTTTAGTATTAGGCATTCCTCTATCTTCTCTATGCTTTATCCATAATTCACATCTTGGTCCAATATAATGGTTGTTACAACCCCAAATCTATGCAAAATGCATAATAGGACTGTAGTGGCTCATATCGGAATACATCACACTATTGTAGGTAGCATAGAAACACATAATGTTGTATAAGGTAACTCATAGGAAACTCAAAGATAATGACATAAGAACATGAGAATACATTATACAATACTAATAACAACAAATTAGAGACATAAATAAGAGAATATGTTTAAAATATATTAAAAATATAAAGAAAATCATAGCGCCAATTGTCAAATCTCATATATATCAAGAATATCTATCATCCACTAGGTCGTAATCATTAAGAATGAGCAAAAATATGAGAGACCAACAATATCTCTTTAGGTCATGCCAAACAACAACCTACATAACTACACTTAATGAGGCATCCAACTTGATGAGGCATCTAAAGGTTACTTCATATAGGAAAAATCATGGTTTCTAGTGTCGTGGGTATCTTAGGAGAATTGTTGAGATATAAAGGGTTTGTTATATCAATAAACTAGATGGACCTAAGGTCATTTTGGGTATAAACAGTGGTGGATGGTCTATGTAGTGTCTAGTGCAATGGGCTATGTGGCTTGGATGATGAGGTGCTATAACATTTGATGTAATGTAGTAGTGTCATCGGGCTACTATTGTTGTGGTTTGCGATTGTCAACATGTGTGTGGGATGGCATGGGGTAAGGCATTGACTTGTGACAATACAAGTGCATTGGTGTGGTTTTTTTTGCTTAGGAAGCTATATTTCCTTGGAAATTGGCTTATGCATTCATCAAGCCAAAGGTATAACAATGTAGGTAAACACTCTCCATTTAGTGGTGAAGGTGGTCTTGGGCTATGATCATCATGTGAACTTATACCTAGTTATAGTCTAAGAAAACTCATGGTTTCTAGTGTCATGGGCATCTTAGGAGAATTGAGGAGGTCTAATGGGTTTTTTTAGATCAATAAACCAAGGTGGATCTAGTGTCATTTTGGGTATAAACAATAGTGGATGGTCTATGCAGTGTCTAGTACAATGGACTATGTGGCTTGGATGATGAGATGGATTTGGTGGGATCGGCCTATAACCTTTGATGTAATGTAGCAGTGGCATGGGGATAATATTATTGTGGTTCATGATTGTCAACATGTATGTGGGATGGTGTGGCGTAAGGCAATGTTTCATGATGATACCAGTGCATTGGTGTGGTTTTTTTCACGTATGAAGCTATACGTCTTTGGAAATTGGTTGTTGCATTCATCAAGCCAAAGGTATAACAATGTAGGTAAACACTCTCCATTTAGTGGTGAAGGTGGTGTTGGGTTGTGATCATCAAGTGAACTTGTATCCAGTTATAGTCCAAAAAACCATCCAAGAAGTTCCAAGCTTCCTTTCTTGCCACATGTTCAATCATGTGGTCCATGTACAACAATGGATAATGGTCTCATTTGGTTGTAGTATTTAATTTCTTGTAGTTAATACATAACCAAATCTTTTCATTTTTCTTAATCACTAAGACCATGGGTGATTCCCAGACTATATGCTCAATCTCATAAATGAACCTATCTTTTTTTGTTTCTCCAACTCTTCTTACACATAGTGTGCCTAGTGAGGATTCATGGAGTATGGTCATTCCTTAGTAGATTTGGTGTCTAGTTTTAAAGGGATAATATGTGCTAGCACTTGAGGTGAAATGCCTTTGAGATCTGAGTAATTTCAAGCAAACACATAATGAGACTCCTTTATTATAGATGAACAAATTTTTGTTTATCTTCTACACTTAGGTCCTCAATTATGTAGACTTGCTTTGGGGCTTTCCCTTGTTTAGAAAGATTTACCTCCTTTACCTTTGTCAAATGGGATTGCTAGTTCACCCTTTTCTCTTTTCACCAAGAAAAAGAATGATGTGATCTCCTTTTTTATATCTTTTAGTTTTGGGAGATCATATGGACTTCTTTTAGTTCTTAATTTCTAACTCATTGTATGGTACAACAATTTTAAGGTGTCTATGTAGCATGACATGGATCAAAAATGTTGTTATTTTCTTGTGAGACCTGCATGGTGGTGGTATTTTAAGGTCTAAATCGTCACTCCCATCTCTTTTTAAGTTAGTAGTCTTTATCAATAAAGTGTCAAATGTTGTGCCTTCGCATTACCAGCCAAGAGTAGAAGTGGGAACCAACTCTATAGGTTGATATATCATTCATTCATAGTGTAGCACCTCTAAGTGCTATAGAAAGTCTAGCTCCAAAACTATGTCAACATCAATGATAAAACCTTATGTTTGCAAGGGCTTTGGGTCATCCAACATCAACTCTATCTATTAGGTCATTGATGTCATAGTTGATTAAGTCGGTATTAGCAATTCTAGTTTCAATTTAAGTCAAACTATGTCTACATCAATGAGAAAACCTTATGTTTGCAAGGACTTTGGGTCATGCAACATTAGCTCTATCTATTAGTTCCTTGATGTCATAGTTTATTAAGTTGGTATTAGCGTCATTTTTGTCATAATCATTCCTAGATTCTTTCTCCTTGAGTTTATTTTCACCATTGATGTGTAACGAGCAAGATATATGGGAAAATACTAGTCACCTTGATGATATTTAAGGTGTAAGAAGGTTAGGTCAATTATCATGCATCAATCAAGAAACTCTCTCTTCACCTTCATAGCTTCCATGGCTTCCTTCCTCTTCTTTCTCTCTCTTCTTCTAGTATTTCTCTCTCCTTATCACACTCCGACTCTCTCTTATGTACTCTTTCTTCTCTCTCTTAAGTCATGTTAGGTTCCCTTCATTATAGTCGGTATCAGAGCACCGATCTTTGATCCTTCTTCTCTCTCTCCTTCCTTTAGATTTAGTTTCTTTTCACTCTTCGGAACCTTAGTTCCTCAAGTACATAGGTACAAGGGAGTATCCAAGCAGGCTGACAGCCTTTCTTGAAGCTTTGAAGGGAGCTTTTGTAATATTCTTGAAAAGTATATATATATATATATATATATATATATATATATATTATAAAGGCCAGGTGAAGTCTCAGGGAAGTGACAATGTTACATTGGGACGGGCTAATCTAACACACTCGCCACCGAGCCCAAATCGAGACATGGCTTAGCAAAACCCGTATTTCTCATGGGAACCTCCTCTTGGGAGGAGGATAAGGGATAATTATAGATTTAATGCAAATTTTTTTATTACCTTTCCCCAGCCGAAGCATGGCTGAGGGAAGGGGATGGTACTAAGATGGGAGAGTGAATGAGGTGGAGGGGAGAGTCTACATGCGGCCAAACACGTGGGGGGAAAGGGAAGGCCTTGCCCTTCCCTATAAATACCCCCTCTAAGGGGTGAGGAAAAAGGAAAGAGGGTCGTAGTGAAAGGCTAGTGGATCGGTCTCGCTGAGTGGAGGCGTCCACACAGGCAGGGACAAGGAGGAACGCCGCAGGCCGTGTCATGAGTGGAAGGCCAAGAGGAGGACTGAACGTGGGCTGCCATCACCACTAATGCCCAGAGCTATCCGCTGGCACGAAGAGCCACCACATGCGTAGTTGAGGTCACGTCCACCTAGCCACATTTCACGTCGTCATCCCATCTCCTCTCCCTGCCACGATTGTAACTAGAAGCCTTAGAAGCTTCTAGTAACTTCTAAAGGCCTCCGCCCAAGCCCCCTTTCCCGTGGTGCATTAACCCCTTTTCCGCAGTAGACTTAAGCCTTTTCCGGGGTACAATTAACCCTTTTCCGAGGTGCATTAAAGCCAAGTCCCTTAAAATTCACCTTAATCTAGGAAGAGAAAACCCTCAATCCCCGTGCCTAAAACCATAAGTCTCGTCTTGTGTTTGACCCCGTGTTTTACCCTCATATGTTCTTTTTCTTTTGTACACTCCTCCTAAGCCCTTTCTAAACCCCGTACACTCCTTTTTCCCCAACTATAAACCCTTGTGTTATTTTTCAACTTTTCCTTTGGGTTTGAAAAAATCCCAAATCCTTCCATTCCATTGCCAAAGATATCCCAAGGGCTTTCATAGATGTTGTGAAGCCACGCTCACACATAATTTTTCCACCGTGATTATATCCTATAGACCCTTTATCCCTTAAGCTTACAAACCTTTTTCTCTCTAAAGAAGCTAGGATTTTAGAGGTTTTATTATTCCTTCCAAGGTCAACTTTTTAAACGACTTCTTGCCTCGAAAGATAGACGGTGGAAATCCAAAAGAAAGAGCAAAAGCTGCCTTCACGATCGAATTGCGATGCCGCCTAAGAAAGTCCAAGGAGTAGCTACGGGAGGATCATCTCCTGGTATCCATGTGGATATCTCACCGCAAAACCAGGTTTTCTTCTTCTTCTTCTTCTTCTTCTTGGTTTTAAATCAGTTTTAAATCAATCAGGCAAAGAGAAATTGATAAGGATAGGATATATTTTTCCGAGTTATTTACAATGAAGGAGTTTTAGTCTAATTGAACAAATGATAATGTATAGAACATAGTTTCATTCGAATAGCATCATGCATTATAAAGAATTACAAGCAAGATCGTCTACTTATTATAGTAGTATATTTCAGTTAAATCCTAAAGGTATAAAAATTGTATCTTGCACCATTAACCCTATTCCTTTAGCAACGATTCATCATGAAATTCATGAAAGGTTTTTTTTTCTCGTTACTCAAATTACTAGGAAGTTATCATTGCTAATTGCATTTCTTAGCAAGGAAAAGATTATTATTTGAAATGAGTTCGTTTGCAAGGAAAAAGGAAGGTTAAATTGAATTCATCGACTGAAAAATCAATTATCACAAGGGTAACAAATCGTGACGAGGTGATCAATATTATCTTCCAAAAGATAACTAAACCAATCTAAGCTTAGAAATACCATGCTGAAGAGAAAAATACGCCTCAGAAATGATTTAAAGATCAAAGAAACGTTTATACCTTAAGCACTTGACTACTTTCTTTATTGTAGGGTCAATAAATTAGTAACCATAAAGGACTAGGGTTTGTCCCTGAGGTTCTTAAAAAGAAACCCTAGGTTCGACATACGTCAGCTTAAGGAAACTTAAACGGATTATTTCAACGCAGGACTTGTGCAGCAAGTACGAAGTCATGTAGTCTTGTGACTGATTCACAAGACAAAAGGGTAAATAACCTCAACAAGGATGGCAGATTCTTACTCAAGTTATCTTGCAAATGGATGTATTCTTGGATATCCTTCTAAATAAGGAAAGTTATAAACCGAAAACTAAAGTATCTAATGAACTTTAGGGTTGACCAAGTTGGGTTAATAAGGTACGCCCTAACCCGGAATATAAAGGATCTCGCCAAGTTACAAGACACCTCGGAAACGAGTGCTGATACACTCAAAAGGAAAGAATAATTCCTTAGCAGTTTGCCAAACAACACGGTCAATTTAATGGAAATGTTTGTGCTTGCTAGAGATTTTTGAGCACTGTTTGAATACCTATACTTCAGGTTGAAGACCTAAAGGGAGAGGCAGTTTCAGTTACCCCCGACTGCCTGCCTAACCCTAACCAAGGGGGTTGTTGACCGCGCCAGGAACGTGGACCAAACCCACTGCAAGAGGTCTCTCCGTTGAGCTCTAATTGGAGCAGGAGGACGCTTGGGTGCTAGGGGGGCTCTGGCTGTAAATCCCTCGCCTTTCGAGTCCTGCTCAAGAAGCTAACGTGACTTGGGATTGGATCTCGAGGCCCGCATACTAGTCTACGGGCAGAAGCTTGGAATAGTGATCACTGTGGATTACTGGATAGCCTTCGGACAGATTATGGACAAGCCTACGGGCGGAACTCCTTGTATTTCAAAGATAAAAATGATGATATGTTAATAAAGAACTTGTTTGATATTGTTTTTCTATGTCACGTGATAAGATTACGTGAAGGAACCAGTGTTTAATGGATTAATTAAAGAAGCTGGTTGTTTCATGTCAAACTAATGTGTTAGATAATTACATAACTAAAACAAACCGAGGAAAGTGTGGAGGATGGGCCATAGGTCTGTCCTGCGATTGGGTGGTCCCGGTTAGCCAGGAACTTTTCTCAAAGAACAGCAGGATGATCGTCAAAGAAAACGAATAACGAAAGTGATGACCTAGAGATATGTCTTAACCGATTTACATTGTTTTAGGGGAATGGAATGGGACTATGCCTTATGGCAGAGAGGTTGAGCTTTGCGTCCCTCTCATTTCCCATTCTCCTTGAACCAAGTGCAGCGTGAATCCGCTTCGGACCTGGCGTTTCTGCGTAAAGTAGTTCGCTTGGGTCCGATGCTAGATGCCGCTAGGTAATGACCAATCAGGAAAACCCTAATTCTGGTCAATCCTAAGTGGGAACGGCCAGGATACTTCCGCTACGTGGCAGACGCGGAAAGACCTAGATCGCAAATCCCGTAACATTCCATGGGAGTGCCGGGCGGAGCTTTCTAGAGATTCCTTCTGATGGACTGCTAAGACGTGTCCTGGATGATACGAAGAGGACACGTTAGAGCTTTGTCTGAACTTGGAGGCAAGCATACAACAATAGCAGCTTGTTTGTACCTTATAGCATGATTTTAGAGGTGTTTTACCCAAAGAGGACACTCAAGACTTGGAGGATGGCTTAACTATTACTACTTTTTCCAAAAGTAAGTTTCCCTCTTCTTCCTCACAATTTCTTGAAGTAGCCATAGAACCTTTATCCCAAGAACTCTCCAAATATTCATCTTCTCTCTTCCCAAGCTTGAGTGCCATCTCCTACTACCTTCCTAACACTGTGGGCAATCTGTAGAGCAAGGCATGAGCCACAATCGCGACTAGCTAAAGCCTCTTAGGAGAAGCCTACAAATTTTGGCACATTTTGTGTTGAGTTTTTTGGCCATTCTCCTCCTACTCTAGCAATTGACATTGATCTCCAACTTCATCCCCAACTTTAGGCACTCATCTGAGCAAGGTTTAGCCCCCCTTGATTGAGATCTTTGATCTTGGCACTCTCTTGAAACCTTGGGGTGTGGACAGCATCAATGTAAGCTATGGCACCTTCCCTGTAGCTCAAGCTCTCTTGAAGAGCCTTAAATTTCTTGCCCTAGGTCCATTGAAAGTAGCCCAAGACTCTTCCCTTGAATATTTCAAAGGATTGAAGACTTTCTTCTATCCACAGGCTAAATTAGAGAAGAAGCATGGGTTCTTGATTCGGGCAACCTTCCACCACTTCTTCAAGCATCTCTAAGGTATGTCTCATAGTTCTTGACCTCTCCCTTTATCCATTTGTTGAGCTCCATCCTCTTGTTTGAGAGATATTAGAGAATTAGCCCCCTCTTGGCATTGATTGAATCAAGGAAATGCCTACTTCTCTATCTACTCAATTATTTATGGAATGCATGTCAATATTGTGGGAGAGAAGGAAGGAGTCTCACTTGTAGCTTTCTTGCTTGCACAATGGGGGAATACACACAGAGGTGGAGGCTCAAAACAATTTTCCTCTTCTTAGTTGTGTAAGCCAAAAGAACTCTCATACAAAGAAATAGAAGAACCCTATATATGGGTCTTAAACCAAACTCAACTAACTAAGGTGGCATACTAACTGAGCCACGAACTAGAGTAGATAAGGATAGCTGTCATGTAGCTATTATTCATGGGCGGTGTACCAACCGCGTCTACAACTAACAAGTCGGTGACATAAATACACAACGGTCACCCTGGCATATCACGAGTGGAGCTCGATATCTCAACACTCCCCCTCGAGCTCAATCCCAATTCCTGCACACAAGCAGGTCTCTGAACTTGCGCAGCTTCTCTGTGCCCAATGCCTTCGTGAATATGTCAGCTACCTGATCCTCTGTGCTGACATAAACTAGATCAATAAGACCTAGTAAAACCCTCTCTTGCACATAGTGATAATGCACCTCAATGTGCTTTGTTCTAGCATGATAGACTGGGTTATTTGCCAAGTGTATACTACTCATGTTGTCACAATAAATGACAACTGGCCCATCTATAGACTGATGCATATCATAAAGTAGCTTATGCAACCAAGCTATCTCACATGCAGCCATTGCTGCACCCCTGTACTCAGCTTCTGTGCTCGACAAGGCAATTGTAGGCTGTTTCTTGCTGCTCCAAGTGACTGCAGCACTCCCAAAAGAGAACACATATCCACTGGTAGATCGTCTATCAAAAATACTACCAGCCCAATCAGCATCAGTGTATCCATGCAGCTGTATCTGAACCCCAGTCTCATAAAATAGTCCATACTGCAATGTGGACTTCACATACCTGAGTATGCGTCTAGCTGCATCCAAATGTGGTTTCCTTGGAGCTTGCATAAACTGACTTACCAATCCAATAGCATAGCTCAAATCTGGCCTGGTAGTAGTCATATAAATCAAACTTTCTACTATGCGTCTGTACATAGTAGGGTCTTCTAGAAGCCCACCTGCATTTGTGCTCAGCTTCACATTCTGCTCCAAAGGAACTGAAATAGGTTTACAGCCTGTCATCCCATATTTGGATAGCATGTCCAATCCATACTGCCTCTGCAAGAGCTGTATCCCACTTGGTGATCTAATCACCTCAATGCCCAAGAAATAACACAGCTCTCCCAAATCCTTCATCTCAAACTTCTGCTTCAATAGCATTTTCACATGAAGGATATCTTCATCACTGTCACCTGTCATAATCAAATCATCAACATAAATGACAAGTAGCATAATACCTTTCTCTGTTTTTCTCACATAAAGTGAGAAATCTACCTTGGAAATCTGAAAGCCAATAGTGACAAGATACTGTCCTATCTTGTCAGACCATGCTCTAGGTGCTTGCTTCAAGCCATACAAGGCTTTCTTCAACCTGCAAACAAACTCAGGATGAACAACATGCACATAACCTGGTGGCTGCTCCATATAGACCTCTTCTTGCAAATCACCATGCAAGAAGGCATTCTTTACATCCATCTGATGTAAAGACCATCCCTTTGATGCAGCCATAGCAATGACTGCTCTTACGGTTGCCATCCTTGCAACCAGACTGAATGTTTCTTCATAGTCAATGCCATATGTTTGTGCATATCCCTTCACTACTAATCTTGCCTTGTATCTGTTCACAGAACCATCTGCATTGTGCTTCACCTTATAAACCCACTTACAGCCAATTGCATTCTTACCTTTAGGCAAAGGTACCAATTCCCATGTAGCATTTGCTTCCAAGGCATCCATTTCTTCATCCATGGCTTTCTCCCATTTTTCTTTTCCCATGGCTTGCTCAAAAGAAGTGGGTTCTGGTTCCTGTATCACTTTGACCATATATGCATAGTGAATGGGTGTAAATCCATCATATTTCAGCCTATCCACAGGATACCTAGCTCTCATAGACTTGCACAAAGTAGGTTCACTCCCAGGTGCTCTCAAAACATCCCTGGTCTTCCTTACTCCAGGTGTAACAATAGAAGGAATAGCCAACTCATCATCAATGCTCTGTTCTGAGCCACTGGATTCACCATCCACATAAGAGTGACCTGCATTCACATCAAACATGGGCTGATCAACCTTCTCTTTTCCTTTTCGTGATACTTGCATACCACTATCTGCATTGCCTTGAGAAGATTCTCCTAATCTCAATCTGCTTGTCCATGGCGAAGAATGTGAACCACTGCTAGAGGACGCTCCAAGTCCACTAATATTTTGTGACTGCTGCTGTGAATTCTGTGCAGCATTACCATTTTGTGCATCTACATCATCAATCACATTTACCAGTTTATACCAGCTACTCATCTCATCGAAAACAACATCTCTGCTCACTGTAAACTTACGAGTAGAAGGGTTATAGCATCTATACCCTTTTTGTTGCAGAGAGTAACCAATAAAGATGCACTTCTCAGCTTTTGGATCCAACTTGGATCTCAACTCATCTGGCACATGTACATAGGCAATGCAACCAAAAATTTTCAAATGAGAAATATCTGGTTTCCTACCAGTATACCTCACCTCTGGAGTCATTCCATGTATTGCTGCGTGTGGGAGTCCTGTTCATTATGTAGACTGCTGTAGCAACTGCTTCAGCCCAATAAAAATCTGGCAAGTCTTTTTCATTGAGCATGGCACGAGATACCTCTCCAATATGCATGTTTTTCCTTTTTTCAATTCCATTTTGTTGTGGGGTATGACTGCATGAATATTGCTGCTTTATGCCATGCTCCTGCAAGAACTTTGCAAACTCATTTGAGAGGTACTCTCCCTCTCCATCTGACCTTAGGCATTTTATCTGCAGGTCTGTTTTTTTTTCAACTATAGCTTTAAGAGTTTTGAAATGCCCAAAAACTTCACTTTTCTTTTTCATAAAATACACCCAAACTTTTCTGCTATAGTCATCAATAAAAGTGACAAAATAATGACAGCCTCCAAGAGATGCAGCTTTAGTAGTCCACACATCAGAGTGGATTAATTCCAATGGCTTCTCACTCTCTTGAACATGTCTAGGAAATGGTTTCCTTGCCTGTTTTCCAAACTGACAGGCTTCACATACCTTATGCATTTCTGCAACCTCCTTGAATTTGGGCAATCCTACAATAATATTTTGGGCTTGCATTGATTTAAGTTGCTGTACATTAACATGACCAATGCGTTTATGCCAGATATCAATATCTGCAACTACACCGGTCCCATGTGCAAACATTGCTGCACTCAATTCAGACATGTCTGCATCCAATGTAAACATTCTGCCCTTCTTCTTTCCTTTTGCTATCTAGCGACTTTTATTTTTCATATCCTCAACAAAGCATCCATGAGGATTAAATCTGACCTGCAAGCCCTGCTCAACCATTTGACCAACAGAAACCAGATTCTTGGTGATATTCGGGACATGAAATACATCGGACATGTATTTCTTTTTCCCATCCTGCATAGACAAAGGAATTTTTCCAATCTGCACAATAGGATGTGCAGTATCATCACCAGTCTCCACAAATCCTGGTTTTTTCATTTTCCTTGCATCCTCCATCCATTCCGCATGACCTGTCATGTGGTTTGATGCACCTGAGTCAACATACCATACATCATTGCTTTCTTCTGCACTTGTCACAGAATTGTTCATGTGCTGCACCATAAACAAATGCTCATTTTTGTCATCACCCTGTCTACTAGAAGATGCATAATTCCCTTGTTGTAGTTTTTCATTCATGATGTCATTCTGCTTTTTATAGCAGTCTTTAGCCATATGACCCATTTTACCACAGTAGTAGCATTCAATATTACTGTTTGCATTTTGGCCTCTTTGCCATCCACCACGACCTCTTTGGCTCCCCCTGCCTCTAGAGTTACCACGTCCTCCTCCATAGGACTGGTTTTCTTGAGTTTGCTGCATATTCTGATTTCTGCCACGGCCTCCAAATCGGCCTCCTCTACCTCTGCCTCTACCTCTTCCAGCATTTGAGTAGAAGACAGCTTCTTTTGAAGTTCCTCCTGAAGAAGATGTACCACCATTTCTCTGCTCCTCAGAAATTAGAAGAGCAATCAACTCCTCAAAATCAGGAAATCTTTCACGGACGGAAATGGATGTTCGGAACTGTGCATAATCCTTTCCTAGACCATTCAAGGTCACTGAGACTAAATCATCATCTTCCACTGGTGACCCAATGGAAGCAAGTGCATTTGCAATCTTCTTCACCTTCATGTGGTAGTCATTGATGCTCATACTTTCTCTTTGCACATTGTGCAACTCTTGCTTGAGCTGCATTTTCCTGGCTTGCGTATTTGTGCTATACATTTTTGACAAAGTATCCCATGCCTCCTTTGGCGTACTTGCATCTTGAATATGCACAATCATAGAGTCTGAAATGCTGATAGACAGCCAATACATAACTTTCTTGGCTCTCTCATGCCATGCTTTAAATGCCTGCATTTGTTGTTGATTGGGAACGTCAGGAAGAACTAGTTCTTCTTCATTTCCTGCAACAAATTCCCAATATCCTTTTCCCATAAGGAAATTCGTCATTCTAAACTTCCATGCTTGGAAGTTGTTCTTGTCAAGCTTTTCAGTGACAATCTGTGAAAGAGAATCAGATGCCATTACAGAACACTGCAAAAAATTATGTCACTGCAAAAAACACAGCTTCACCCTCACAAGGGAAAATCTGCAAAATTGGCGAAAGTGGTATTTGACCACACAGTCACTTCCTAGTGACGATTTTGCATCAACAGGCAACATGGATGATTCTGTAACTCCCAATGTCTCTACGCACAAGCATACGATGCAATTTCTACAGTAACTTTTCACCGACCTGTAGAACAGTGGCTGCACAGCATAAAACTGGGCCTTTTCCTAAGTGCGTGCAGAAAACTTCCGCCTCCAAAACAGGCCCCGAAATGGCCTCAAATTTAAAAAAAAAAGGTCTTGCTTCACCGCGAAATGGCATATACTGCCCTCTTGCTTCACCGCGAAGGGCGTCTCAACCTAAGACAATGCACTCCTGCACTTTCCGGCTGTGCTACCTGCAGAGATCTGCTCCCAAAATAGAAAATGAAAGCAACACTGCTCCTCTTACCAGAACACCGCGAGCTTGGCTTGCTTTCTTGAGCTCCTTACCACGAACAAGGCTCTGATACCATGTCAATATTGTGGGAGAGAAGGAAGGAGTCTCACTTGTAGCTTTCTTGCTTGCACAATGGGGGAATACACACAGAGGTGGAGGCTGAAAACAGTTTTCCTCTCATACAAGTTCTTAGTTGTGTAAGCCAAAAGAACTCTCATACAAAGAAATAGAAGAACCCTATATATGGGTCTTAAACCAAACTCAACTAACTAAGGTGGCATACTAACTGAGCCACGAACTAGAGTAGATAAGGATAGCTGTCATGTAGCTATTATTCATGGACGGTGTACCAACCGCGTTTGCAACTGACAAGTCAGTGACATAAATACACAACGGTCACCCTGGCGTATCACGAGTGGAGCTCGATATCTCAACAATGTATTCATATATGTGGTTCAATTAATCCCTCTCTTCAGCTAAGCATCATACTGCTAATCATAACCATCTTGTTGGTTGTGATTTGGAGTAAATCCAGAAAAAAATTGTAAAAGGGGTAAGTAAGCAATCAGTGAGTCATTAAATTGCTGAGGTAACATCCTTCCCCATCCACTTTTTCTATTACACCCTACATCTCATCAAAGTTGAAGTCTATTTTCAAAATATGCATTTCATGTTGCCTGATTAGCTTAGAATGCTCCTACCTTGTCTCTTCTAGCTAATGTAATCAAGGTTAATGCCAAGCAAAATGGTAAGACAATAGTGGGGTGACCCTCCCTTACCATTAACAATCTTGAAGAGGTGCACAATGTGGCTTGAGGAGGAACTTTCCACGCCCCTCAATTCTCAAAGCCCAAGAACTTATTTGTAGGTTTAGGTACAACCCATCCCTACCCTGAAGATCTTTGGAAGAACATTGGAAATGTATATGGGATGTATGTCACACATGTATTGGTAGTGAATTGAATGTATGATACTTGGGACTCTTGTTGAGTTTTCCAAATCATTGAAAGCAATGAAATACCATTTATGGATGCTATGGTATGCTCCAAAGGTTATTTATATGCTACAATCAGTTCTCTAAGGCTTTTGCATTACAACAAGGTCAAATAGTGTTGATTTGGACTAAGAGAGACAATGAGATAGGGTTCATGCATTTCAAGACTACTCCAAAAAACCTATTATAGCAAAAAGTAATAGGAGGATTGAGCTAAAACCCCATAGCTAATTTTAAGAGGGCTTTTTTTCCTTCAAGTAAAGCTAGAAAACTCCCTAATTGGAGCTCCCATTGGAGAGTTACTACCACTTTTTTGTGCAGTGGTCCTATGGGATAGGTTGCAATCCCCTTCTATACAGCCAGATAAGTTGTTTACATCCAATTATAAAAAAATTCTAGCATAAAATTTTTTTATAATCTTGTAGAGGGCACTCTCCCCTCTATTTTGAATCAAAAATTTCATCAATCAGAGATCCCTAGCTAAAGATATCTCATATTTTGTGCCAAAGGGTCTATTTAGAAAAACACTTAGTATAGAAAGACAAAGAGGCAAAGAAAATGCCCAGGAGGAGTTTCAACATGAAATCAAGGATTCTTGGGCATCAATGAATAACCCAGCTTCACCCATCAAGGGGACCATAAGGAGATGTGCAAAGAAATGCCCCCTAAATTGGACCATTGCTCTATGCTTAATCACACATTGTACTAACATGAGAATCATTATGTTGAGAGACACGAAGTGATAATGGCCACGATGACTAGGCTGATCGATAAAATGACCACACTTGTCTTGACATTGGTAGCTCCCTTGGTGTAAGCAAAGGAGCATTGGTCCAACCTTGAGGCTAATTGGCTCCTCCCTTGGAGATTGTGTGTAGCCAGCAAGACATCATTGGGATGTGAGGTATTACCTTTAGCACCTATGAGATGAGTGAGCCCCCAAACATGTGTAGTGAGCCTATCCTTCCATCCCTCATTGCCAATCCATCTAGCCCTTCCTTGGGACATTCAAGCACTAGAAATGGCAGCTACATGCCTGCCCAAAATGATGGACAATCCACTCCACAAGGTACTTATAGACAACATGGCATGCATGACACTCATGGGTAGCATTGACATGGTAATTTTGGGTAGTAAGGCACTAATCTTTAGTTTGGGAAGCATGGGATGTATGGGCAGCATGTTCCACATCATAATCATGGGCAGTAATGCCCTTATGGAAAACTTGGTCAGCATTGCCATCATGGACAACATATGTATGGGCAGCATGAACTACATGGAATGTATGTGCAGTAAGGAACTAATGAGCTTCATAACAAAATCATTTTTACCAAGTTTAATGGAAAATCCCCATCCCTAGCTAACTTGGAAGAGTGGACCTCTAAGCTAGAGGCTTAATCTCACATCTACCCATGCACTGATGAGGCAAAGATCCTTTTCGCCTCTCTTCATTTAGAGGTCTTTGTCCATACATGGTGGCATTACATATAAAGGAAAATTTAGCAATTCCATGTGATTGGGATCATGGCTTTAAGATGCATATGGTGCAGGTATTTGTGTCTCTAGTTAGAAAAGGAACGGTTGGCAAGAAGATGGTACGAACTTGATCACTATAATCTCATTGTGTGGGAGTACACAAATCAGTTCATGAACTTGACAATGTATGTCGAGGTTTTTAATGATGATGCCATAAGTATATTTATGAGCTGGAACCAAGCCTTTTAGCTAATGTAATGGCTCAAAAGCCCTCTAGCTTGTTTGAGGCCATAGAGTTGGCTAAAAAATATGGCTAGACGTTTTACAAGAGTGACAATTTGCAGCTTGGTTTTGGACAATAAAGAACCCCCAAAAGGCAAAGCCAATATGGTGGGATTCATCTCGCAACACTAACATGCCTAGTGGTAGCACCAAAATACCCACTTTTCCCACTTTTAATGGTGATAGAAAATAAGACAGCATTGGGATAGCAACCATCCCAAAGGGAGAAAATATGCTAAAAACAAACCACGCAATGCATAATCCCAAGTGGTTAGAAATGTATTCCACTAGAAGTGGTTAAGGAAAGAAAATCTAAGGGTTTATGTTTCATATGTAGGGACAAATATACAACATAGCTAATCATGCTTCTCAATGCCCTTATAGGACAGCCACCATCAAGTTTCATAGTATGTATGCCTTGGTGCGAACATGAGGATGAGGACTGAAATGCTATGTCTCCTATGCCCCATGCTAAAAATACTAATTATAAGGAGGACCTTGACCATCAATAGTTCTTTGACTCCCTAGATGGATTTCCCTTTGACCCCGATGGCTGTCTTCCTCATGAGATGGATGGGATTGATCATATGACACCCCCACATGCCACTACTTCTAATTGCTCCATATCCATAGATGCATGGATGGGCTCTAGAAGCCCAAGTATACTACAATACAAAGAAACATAAATGGGAAGCATGTATTTGTTCTTGTAGATAGTGGTAGAAGGAATAGATTTGTAAATAAATTAGTCCTTGACCATTTGAGATGCTTTCCCATAGAATCATAGCAACCCCTTAAGGTGCAGGTGGCTAATGGCAATCAAAAAATCAACACTCACATATGCCCTAACTTTACCACTTAGCTTGGTTGCAAATTATGAGGCAATTGTGAACTTGATTGCACTTGATATGGGACCCATTGATGTTTTCTTGGGCTACGACTAGCTAAAACAGTTGGGCAAAATTGCCACGGATTTCTCTTAGCTCTACATGGAATTTGTGATGTAAGGACAGCTTGTACACTTAGAGGGAATTAGGGATAATGCAGATATTTAGCTGATTACAACAAAGCAACTGAAATGGGAGTTTAAGAGACGCTCACAAATCATTCTCTTCCATTTAAAAAAGGATGTTTGAGATCTTTCCACCAAATTGACTAAGGATGCATCCTTGAGATATCTTTTGGATGAATATAAGGACCTCTTTCAGCCACCTACAACTCTCCCACCAAAAAGACAAGTGGGTCATCCTATTGACATGGAGCCCCACTAGAAGCCAATCAATAAGCCACTTTATAGGCTCTCTAAGTGTGAGGATTAGGAAGTTTCCAAGCAAGTTAAAGAGCTCATTGAAATGTGGTTTATTGAGCCTAGCTCTTCCCCCTATGCATCTCCTGTCTCATTGGTTAAGAAGAAGGATGGCTCCTTCACGATGTGTATCGATTATTGTGACCTTAACAAGATTACAATCAACAATAGGTACCCCATACCTAGAATGAATGACTTGTTGGATGAGCTCAAGTGAGCCCACTACTTCACTAAGATAGAACTTATGTCTATCTATCATCAAATGTGCATGAGGGAAGGCGATGAAATCAAAACAACATTCAGGACTAACCAAGGGTTATAACACTTTCTTATCATGCCATTTTGGCTAACAAAGGACCCTTGCTACTTTTTAGAGTCTTATGAACAAGATCTTTCATCCCTTCTTTTTACAGCATGTACATCAAGTATTTGATGTATTACGAGAGCATAGATTGTTTGCCAAAAAGGAAAGAAAACGTATTTTCATGTAGATTGGGGTTCAATATTTGGGCCATATTTTGAGTGAAAAGGGGATCCAAGTTGACCCTTAGAAGGTGCAGTGTGTTCAAGATCGGCCCATATCCTGTAATACTACCTCTTTATGTGCCTTTCTTGGACTCTTCTCCTTTTATCAAGGGTTTATTCGCCATTATGCTACCATTGTAGCACCATTAATAGATAGGCTTAAAAATAAGCCCTTTTTTTGGAATGCTCTAGGCTGATTGCAACTTCCAATAGCTAAAAGAATTTATTACTTCAACACCCCTTCTCGTGTGTCCTTTACAAACGAAATCACTATACAATGTGATGATAGTGGAAGGGGTATTGGGACTATTTTGTTGAAAGAACAAGGTCTTATAGCCTTTGAAAGCCACAAATAAGATGAGAAAGAGAGGCAGATGCATGTTTATGATCAGGAGACATTGGCAATCATTTATGATATTAAAAAGTGGCACCACTACCTATACGACAGGAGATTTAAGGTGAAAAGTGACCATCAAGTGCTCAAATACTTCTTGATGCAACCTAATTTGACTCCTAAGAAAAGATGGTGGGTGGTAACTTTGCAGAACTATGATTTTGAGATCATTCATACCTATGGGAAGGTCAATGTGGTGGTTGATTCACTCTCCTATATGGGGACATGCAAAGTCTCATCAATTACAAAATCTCACAATGATTGGATAGAGGAACTTCAAGAGGCCTACTTGCTTGATGCTAAATTCAACCATGTCTTTCAGAATTTACAACAAGACACTATAAATGAGCACTCCCTATATCAGCTTAAAAATTGTCACATCTAGGTACATGGCCGGATTGTAATTTTCCACACCTCTTTCACACAATGGATCCTAGAAGAGATGCATTCTTCACCAATTTTTGGTCACCTAAGGGTGTTTAAAACCTATGATCGCATCTCAAAGAGCTTTTATTGGAGAGGCCTATGGAAAGATGTTAAGGACTTTGTGTCTTGATGTGTGCCTTGTCAGCAGAATAAGGATAGCAACCTTAAGTTGGGTGGATTATTATAGCCGTTGTTGAGAGATGGATTTTAGGAGCCTATTTTGAGTCGTGCTTGAAGCATTTGAGGTTGTTTTTGGAGCAAGAAGTGCCCGAGAAGCTCTAAAGACCAAATTTTAATGAAAAATCAAACGATGACAAATGACCAAGCTAGAGTTTTCCTAGATGCATTTTGACGCCAGGAATCCAACGCAAGTCTCGATTTGTCGATTGGAGGTCATTTGAATCCCCATTTAATCCCTGTAAGGTTTGGCATTATAAAGCAGCTACTAGGTTTGAGGGCCAGAAAGTGTGCAATGGGGCCCACATTTATTGATTTCAACATCATAGAGCTAGTTGTCCAGTCGGATCGCAATTCCAAGTCTGTTTGGCCCTCCAAACAAGTGAAACCACTTGGTTGTAGTGTGAACATGGAGGTTTTGAGCTAGATAATTTATAAATGAAATGAAACTCAAATGAAACTTTGAAAAAAACATGCAAATTTTATGTCAAGCAGGTGGGGGGGCATTTTTTGATTTGTATCCAAAAATTTGGGGGTTTTTGTGCCTTTTCATGCCTCCATAATCAAGAGAGATGATGATGGATCCATGATCTATGGAAGAAGAGCAAGATTTTGGTTGTAATATTATGGAATATGATGGAATATTCAAAATTCTAATTTTCCAGTATTTCTCTCTCCTCTCTCCTCTCTCCTCTTATAGCGATTGTTCATATGCATCAATTCAAGAGAGAAGGGGGAGAGTTGTGATGAAGAATCCAGAGCAAATGATGATACTGGAGTGATGGAGAACATATATCGGGCTGAGAGAGTGCATGAGTGGCAAAGAAGAAGCGCCACTAGCCTCCCATCTATGAGATACGAGCTTCAAAATCGTGGTTTCTATGCGTAAGTGAGCAATTCTTTTATTTTATGAAAAATGATTGAAGAAAGTGCTTGATTTTAATTGTTCTTGATTTTCCATGTTTCATTCTCCATGAAATATGAAAGAAAACCATAAAATATGATGATATAATAAATTTTCACAAAACACGCAAAACCCATTAATTGTGGTTTTGATAAAAATAATAGAATTTGGGGTTTTTGTTGAATGTTTGGGGTTATATGAGATACAAATAGATATGAAAATAATGTTGAGTGTCCTTGATCAGTGAGAACTCATAATTCTAAAATATCATATTTTTATGAATAAATAAATGAATATAAATAGCAAAAAATGAGAAAAATTAGTTTTTTGCACTAGAAAATTAGGAAAAAATAAGGCTTATGTCCGTGAATGTATGGCATGGCTGTAGCATGAGGGATAATCCTCAGTTCAGCTATGTTTTCATGTTAAATTCCATTTTTATTGCTTTTTATAAGAAAAACACACAAAAAACCATTCTTTACACCTATCAACGATGCAAAACCTAAACGGTAGGGGGAAAGAGGTGTTTTGATGCTGATTAGTTGATTGAAAATATATGAAATTCTAGTCTATTTGTTTTTGCATATCATATAGGATGTTTATAAATTAAGTTAAAAGAGGGTTAAGCAGCACGAGAAGGCTCGAGGTGGCCTGACCCTTAGCAATGAAGCATGATGTGTAGACTAAAATCATGAAAGACATGTTTGTTGCACCACACAATGCTAATTTATAAAATGTTTGAGCACTATGGCATTCGTAGCTGCATTGCCCATATCACATGGCAACTCTGGATGCATTGCAATTGATTTCTAATATACATGACCCACCCACACGGAGTTATGAGGCACCTAAGTTGTAGGTTTAGGCATTTGGGTTCCGTGAGAGATTGTAAAGTGAGAAAATTACTATCTCTTGGATTGTTTAAAATAAGAGTAGAGCTTGTTACGTCTATGTTATTTGTGTTAGAGTAGTGCATCAAGGGGCCAATCCTCTCGATGTAAGAGAGTTACAGTGGGGCCACGAAATTTAACCAATGAGAGATTATGTCCTCTATGTTTGTTTTTATACGTGGTATAATATACCAAGATGTATGGGATCTCCCTCCTGTGGAGTAAGGAAGAGCAATCATTGGACTATATTCCATTACAATTGCAATAACTCTAGTAGTGATTAGGGTAGTGTGCCCTCGAACGCTCCTAGTAGCCACGAGGCCGTGTGGGGTTGTCTTGTTAGTGGTGTAGAGGCATGCTAACTAGTGCCTATAGCCAGTGTCAGGCCCTTTTTAGGTCTGGACAAGTGGTGTGTTTGCTGAGAGCTACCTACAAGTGGCAATTTCTAGACTTTGGTCAGAAAAGGACTTAAAATTTATAACCCTATCCATTAGGAATGCACTAACAAATCTATAAAATGGGGTTTGTCCAAGGTTTCAAACACTTGGCTTGCCCTATTCAAAATCTCCTAATAGACTTAATTAATTACATAGAGACTGAATCCTCTACGAGAAATGATTTAGGTAAAGTGAAAAGTACGCATTTAGTAGCTAGATTGTCCTCTAGCATGATGGCATGGGCCAAGGTTCGCCTTGGTGCGGTTTCTATTCAAGAAACCTTGTGCACAACCATTCATCAGCCTAAAGGATATGCAACAAGCACATTGGAACCCATGGCAATTTTGGCATCGACCAACGATCATGCCAAGGCCGTAACACCATGGGATAGTAAGGATATACATGGAATTTTCTTGTGGCTGAAACGTCCCATGTAATGGGTCACCACGCTAAAATATTCAACCTCACAACAACATTGGAAGCCTTGGTTGTTAAGGGGAAGCCATTGATCAAAAGGCCTGACCTGCAAGCTTTAAATAATATCGATATATTAGTTTTTTATGAAGGGCAAAAGCTCTTGCATGAATCCTGTTGGGGGTAAAGGCGCCTCTACCTAGCCACCCGTGTATTACTATACTAATAGTACCCGCCACTGCACACTGCAGGTGGTGGGCGCCCATCACCATCCTTTATTCTTTATTCTTTTAGTGATAGTTTGAATAAAGAAAGGCCCAGTCACACATTGTGACTGTTGGAGTTTCCATTTGTGTCTCTCTCTCTTCTTGCTCTTGCTCTTTGCCACCATAGCTCACTTCCAAACAAGCTTCAATCCTTCTCACCTTTCAACTAGTATCAGAGCTTTGGATTAGAGCTTGATCATGGATCTTGGCCCGGCATTACTTTAGCCCAAATTGAAGACCTAGAGCTTGGAGCTTCAATGCCAGCCATGGCTTCTTCTCCCTGAGGTAAGATTTTATCTCTTGCCTCTCCCCGGCCCTCATAAGCTCTTTGCAGGTATTCCTTGGCTTCATTAGGCACCTTGTATGCCCCCATTTTCCCCCTTATCATCAGCATAAACCAACAAGCCCCATAGTCAGCTCACGTTTTTTTTGCACATGTTTCAAAATCTAGCTCAAAAATCCCATTTTTTCTCATATTTCGGGCATCCGGAACCCGATTTAGGCAAGGTAAGAGTCTAACTTGGGATTTTGGCATGCTCCGAACGCAATGATGATGTTAGATATACCAAATTCTAATCACGAAATTTTTACAACAAATATGAGTTGATTTACAGTAAGAAAATGTCATGTTGTTAGCTTATCTGATGCTCCCGAGGCTTGGTATTTGATGCCCAGATAGTTTGGGGATGTTTGCCTAATGTTTTGATATGCTTTAGGACTTGGTTTGAGCTTCCATAGCTTGATTTATGCACGTATTTACTGCTGTATATTGTTTGGGCAGCAAGGTTTTATCATGGACGGCTTATGCAAAATGCTCTTTGTTGACATTAGGGTGTCCTATTGGATGTATTGATGCTTGATTATCATTGTTTATGCCCAAATATACTATTTGAGAGCTATTGAGCCTTGATTTGGATGTGGACACTTTTTTGTTGGCTGGGATTTATGCTACCTTGGTTGACATGTTATTTTACCTCCAGTTTGGTTATGCTTATTGGTTTCGGGCTATGTTTTTGGGATATGCAATGAACTATTGACCTTTGGGGTACGACATCGAGCTTGTCTTTGGTTTTAGATCTTCATTTGAGCTTGAGCTCGGCTTTGGAATGCATTTGATGCTCCATCTTGGATGTACATATGGCACGTATGTTATCTATGTCTGACCGATCTTGACATGCTTGGCATATGCCACTACTACATGCTACTTACATTGTTTGGAGCCGATTGCTACTAGTACCTTGTCTTGGCTTGCATCTGGCTTTCAGGAACTTACTTGGGATGTTTCTTGGCTTGCCAGAGTTGTATTTGGGATATAGTTGATGTCTATGGATGCTCTAATTGGAGGCTGCATAGCCTATATGCTCATGATATTTTATTGATGTCTGGTCTTGGATCTTTCGTCACTAGTGCTCTCATATGCCCTTCTTGAGCTTCTTGGCTTATTCCATACGGCTTTTGTGCTAGTGGAAGCATCGTTGGATGTTTGACAGACATTGATCAAGTGGTTTATGCTATTGAGCTTTGAGTCTTCTGAGACTGGGATCTTCTTCACTTGGATGTTGCATGGTTGATATGCCGTGGTCCGCATACATGTATTTGGGCTTCGTACTCCCTAAGCATACACCTCTTTGTGTCAGGTCTTGCCACTATTGTGTACACTTTTCTCTATTACACAGGGGGTGTGTCGGCTTACTAACGGATTCGTTTTACATGCTTGGGTGTTTACTCGATGTCCGTATGACTATCATATGTTGATTTATGTCCACTTTATGCTCTTTATGCTTTGACAGTTAGTAGTTGACTTGGTGCATTGATTTTGCCTACAATTTTCTCTCATTATACCTAGCTATAATTTATTATAGCAAGTAGTTATGTATGGACTGATGTGAAATTTTCATGCTGAATCATCGTGATTTTATGTACTTTTGATGGTACTTGGTGGACAACTTCATTAGCTATCAGTTCGTGGTCATTTTGCCTTGGTTTTGGTGGTATTTTTGGATGTTTACAGCAGAAAACAACAAGCAGTTTTGAATTGTTTGCACTGTTTTGGACTGCATTATGGGTTCTTCTTCCATTGATAGTGCTATCTTCAATATCACGAAGCTTCATGGTACAAATTATGCCTATTGGAAGAGCCAAGTTTGGCAGGTCTTGGTGCAGAAATCACAGTTAAAACCACTAATAAGGATGCATAGCGAGCAACCTGAAACTATGACTGATAACGAATGGGATGAGCTTGATGAGTTATGCAAGTCCACCCTCATCTTGTCTCTCACACTGAACAGGTGCATTACAATGTGGTTGAGGAAGCACAGAGTGCTTGGCAGCTTTGGGATAAAATTAAGAACCTCTATGAGAAGAAAAGTCCAGGAAGTAAGATATATTGGCTATATTTCAAAGATGGCTTACATTTGTTGAAAATTAGACTAGGCATAGGCTAAAATGCCTTAGGACTAACAATGGGGGAGAATATGTATCATGTGATTTTGAGTAACTATGTGACGATAGGGGCATTAAGTGTCAGTTGAGAGCCCCCTATACCCCACCCCAGAATGCCTTAGGACTAACAATGGGGGAGAATATGTGTCATGTGATTTTGAGTAACTATGTGACGAGAGGGGTATTAAGTGTCAGTTGACAACCCCCTATAACCCACCCCAGAATGGTTTGGTTGAGCAAATGAATAGAACCATCCAGGAGCGTGTACGCAGTATGCTTAGCCATGCAGGCTTACCATAGAGCTTTTGTGTTGAGGTAGTCATTGCAGCTGTGCATGTCATAAATAGATCACCTTCTAGTGGTTTGGATTTCTAGGTTGCGGAGGAGGTATGGACTGGGAAACCTCCATCTTATGCACATCTACATGTCTTTGGATGTGAGGCATTCTGCCATTTGCCCAAAGACAAGCGTACTAAGTTGAATCCTAAGAGTGTCAAATGCATTTTCCTTGGCTATGGGGATGCAGGAGAGATGGGTTACCGCCTCTGGGATCTGTAAGCACAGAAATTCATCCGCAGCCATAATGTAGTCTTCCATGAAGATAAGATGCATAGGCAACCTGAGAAGGTGGTAGAGATATGCAGGGTTATATTCCAAGAGGAGCCACATGCTCCTACACAGCTAGTTGGGCAGCTTGTAGCAACAATTGATACACATGGCTAGGGTATTAGACCGGCCCCCCACAGAGCCCTCGATGCATTATGTCTTGGTTACAGATGCAGGAGAGCCTCTCACCTATGATAAGGCTATGCGCAGGGGTGACAATCACTCCTAGGAGAGGGCTATGTAGTCGAACATAGAGTCCCTGCACAAGAATATGACTTGGGATTTGGTTGCACTGTCTTAGGGCAAGAACGCTTTGCCATGAAAATGGGTGTACAAGTTGAAAACTACCCCTAGAAACCCCAAGCCGGCTTATAAGGCAAGACTTGTCACTGAGGGTTTTAAACAGGATCAAGGAATTGACTTTGATGAAGTCTTTTCTCCTGTGGTCAAGATGACCACCCTACGCTTGGTTTTGGCCTTAGTCGTGGAGTTTGACTTGGACTTGTACTAGATGGATATCAAGACTGCATTCTTGCATGGGGATTGGCATGATGAGATATACATGGAGTAGCCTAAGGGCTTTACAGAACCTGGCAGGGAGCACCTAGTGTGCAAGTTGAAGAAAAGTCTTTATGGCTTGAAGTAGGCACCTAAGGAGTGGTCCCGTGGGGTCCACTAGGGTTTACCGTATGGTACCACGTGAGTGTAAAGGAGGGGGTTATTTAAGGCAAGAAATGTACATTTTATAAGGTAAGGTCCCATAAATAGGGGGTAGATAAGGGGTATTTTCATATATTTCTTGCACACAAGTTGATGAGATGACAAGCTCAACACATGTGGACATTGATGATGGACCACCTGGTTAGATGGGTCCACACGTCTACACTTAGTACGTCGGTAGTCATTATGACTCACACATGACCACTGACTCATTACATATTATATTCAGGTTGTTACACCTATTTACAGCTGGCATAGTTATAGCGCCAGTCGACTAGTGTAGTCGGTTATGCATTGTTTGACTTAGTAGACCACTTTCCTTTATGTTGTATCTTATCTATACTTTGTGTACATTGTAAAGTGTGTGGAAGAAGAAGAAGAAACCAGCAAGAAAACGTTTTTGCCTCCATCTCTCTTCTTGTCTCTTGAGTGAGCTTCTCCTTGTGCATTCTGTGTGTGTTCGGCGCAGCATCTTGAGCAAGTCCCCCCACTACGCGATTCTTGACATGGTATCAGAGCCGCACCTTTGAGAAAGGCTGATTTTGAAGGCTGAAGTGAAGGAGAAGAAGCAAGGTTCGATCAAGCAAGCCACGTGTAAGAAGCTCTCCCATTCTTCCACTCTCTCTCTTGGATAGTGCTTGTGGAGGCATCGAAAGCAGGGTCGAGTAAAAATCTCAGATTGCAGTGAGATTTGGTGTGCACGAAGAGTGCTGTGTATTCTACAGATTATCCCTTTATGGCTCTCCCGCAGTTATTTTGGGCATTTGAGGCAGTTTCAGGCCCCGTTTTAGAGCCGCAAGGTTGCGGACAACAATTTCAGGGTACACTGTGACTTCGACTGTATTGACCGAAAGTGGGTACGCAGGTTACAGATTTCAGATCTGTAAGTTCAAAGGTGTTTATCAGCAAGTAAACACAAGGTTTATCTACAAACTGGTTGCAAATTGCATGTATTATTGAGCAGATAGTAAAAAAGGCTATCTGGTGTATTGCTGTGCACTACAGGTCGAGGGTTGCAGAAGATTTGCTTGCTGTTTGGTATTATTTTTGTGATAATGGCAGAGAATAGTGGAAGCCCCATCATTGAGAATCTTGACACGAACAACTACCCTTCATGGAAGTTCCGTGTCATGAACTTCCTTATTGGAAAAGGCCTCTATGAGTTTGTTTCAGGTGAGGAAAAGGAGCCGGAGGTGAGTGATCCTCCAACTAGCAGAAGAGACAAAGGCACGGAAGGAATGGAATGCAAAAGATAAAAAGGTCATGTATTAGTTGTCTGCAGTAATTGACAATAATATGCTGGGACACATTAGAAATCCAGAGAATTCATATGCAGCTTGGACCATACTTGAAATTATGTTTTCTGTAAATACAAAGGCACAAAAGATTCAACTTAAGCAAGAGTTGAATACATTGAAGAAAGGGAAGATGCCTATCAATGAGTATGCACTGAAGGTAAGGAGCATTGCAGATGCCTTGGCAGCAATTGATGCAATGCCCGATGATGATGATTTGGTGTCGTCTAACTTGGGTGGACTTAACAATGAAAAGGCTTGGAAGTCTTTTGTAACTTCCGTATATGTTAGAAAGCCATTTCCAGATTTCGATGAGTTGGTCTCCCTTATGATCACTGAAGAGATCAACATGCAGAGTGAGACATCTGAAAGAAGTGGTGAATAGGTCCAAGATTTCTACTCCAGTTCAGGAAGGGGACGTGGCAGGTTGTCATGAAGGAAAATACAACATTAATATTTGCACCTTGGATTAATTCCAGCCTTTGTAAATTCAGCCCTAGCCTATGTGTACATGTGTGAACAGCCCTTAAGTTTGGAAAGAGGGTTAGAACAAAAGGGACTAGAGGCCAAAGGCAAGACATCTTTTGATCATTCAATAATCTTGGCTTTTCCATCTTCTTGAAGTTAGCTTCTTCTTAGCCTATGAAGAACTCAGTCATGGCCGTCATGTATTCTTGAATCCCGAACCATTAATACATGATGAGGATGTCTTGGTGCAATAGACTTGTTAATTCTTTGTTGTTGCTTAGTTAATTTTCAATTTCAATTAGATTTCATTCCATGGTTGATTGCTTTCTTACATTGGTATCAGAGCAGTAGCTTAGATCCTTGCAGAAGTCATTTTCAAGTACTAGATTCAATTTCCTAGGCTAGGGGGAGCAAACCATAGTTAGGAATTTGAGTGACAGGACTTGACAGGACAGGACGGCTTCAAACCGGAGTTACATGTGAAGGTCTGCTACAAACAGGGATGAAGATGGTGATTCTTGGCATTACTAATGGAAGAAATAGCGGGCTCCAACCAAAATAGCAGGACGTGATCAAGATTTGAGCCAAAAATTGGGGTAAGTGGACAAACTAATGGTTACAGGACTTAGAGGAAGGAAAAGTTAGAGTTACTTTTCATGAAACAAGGGTTTCTTCTCTTTTCCTTCAAGCTATCCACAAGAATCCATGGCCAAGACAAGATCAGATCTTCTCTTTCTCACTTCTATCATGAGAATGGATTACATGACCTTCTTCCCTGTTTCAGGAGCTTCATTTGGAGTAGCTAATATAGCTACTTAGCATTGTTTTGGATTTTTCATACGTGAGTATGTCCTCACGCTGTTTGCACCGCCTGCACACACTCCCCTACTGCGTGGAAAATTCAGAGATATGATGGCCTTTGAGCATTGCTAATGATCCTACTAACCCTGGGCAAGAGGTCTCTCACAAGCTTCTTCAAGATTCTTACCATTTTGGAGTTTTCCCTCTTCTTCAAAACCCTGGCTATGGCAGTTTGGGACACCATCAAAGATTCCTGAAATTTTTGAAGCAAATCATGGGGCTTTTGTGGGCAAAGCATCTCTGAAGCTTCCTCAACCATTTTCCCTCAAGAATCCATCAACATTGGACCGACATTGAAGGAGATTGAAGCCAATGGATGTCTAGGTATTCAATGGACGGCATGAAGCTTTTATGCCATTAAATTTTGGCATTCCCTCTCAAATTTTGGGATCTCTTGGACACATTGAAGCCCTCTCTATTACCTATTGCAACCTACTTCAAGTAGAGAAGGTAATCGGTCTTCATCAACCCTCATTTGGAGCATTCATGGAGTCATGGAGCTTTCATGGGATTAATGAAGCTGAAGCTTATCAAGGAAGGGATTATTCTTGAAGATTGAAGATCTCTTGGACTGATTTTAGAAGGATTATCAAGCTCAACTCACCTATGTCAAGCGTTATGGATTGAAGGTCATTCCATCAACAATACTCTTCTCCAAACAATCAAATGAGGTACTCTAATCACTCTTAATTTCTCTTTACATCCAATTGCTGATCTCATTTCCAATTTTTGAAGAGAAATAAGAGGATTAATGAAGATTTCATTCATAGCCTAATGCATTGCATGAAGCCTATAGGTTATGTCAGTCATTGTCTTTACTAAACCTCTTCAATTTACTGAAATGGCCATCTCTAAATGTCTCAAACTCTTCCATAATGAATGAGCATTACCCATCTACTTTCATTCACTGAAATCAGTAATTTCTTGAGCTTCTTTACTCAATCTTTATTGCCTAACCCTGACATGAAATTGATTGCCTATTTTGCCTCTTGATCATAAGAAAATCATTACCCAATTGGTAAGTGAGAAAAGCTTTGTAAGCAGTGAGTCACTGCTGAGGTAAATACCTCTCCATTTCTCATTTACATTTCAACCTTTTCAATTCCAATCTTGCATATCATGAAAGGGCAAATGAAAGGCAATTGTATTTCCTTCCTATTCCATGCATATCATACTGATTTTTAGAGCTAGAATTCACTTGCCATGTACATGACCACGAGGAAAAGTGGATGCCGGGCAAGTTGGTAGGACAAAAGAGAGGTGACCCTCCCCTACCGACGAGGACCCTGAAGGGGAGCGCAACCCGGCTCGAGAGGGAACTTTGCAAACCCCTCGGGTCTCGGATCCCACGCATTTTCAAGTTTAGGTGCAGGTACAAATCTCAAAGGCACTTGAAATTAGCCTACAACATGAGTTTATGGGCAGTGAGTTCTTGAGATATTCGTAAATGTATGGTACTCATGAATATATGGCAAATGTATGAAGACATATGGCTACAGTAAAATGTATGCATCCTATGGTAAAGACACTATGGTTCAGCATTAAAGTTTGGGACAGAGTATGTATGCATACCCTCATTAAAGATTGCAGTCTACATTGAGTTAGACAGCCATTTTACTGATTACAGAGGTCATTTTCAGTATGGGAAGATGTATGAGACTCTCCTACAGGGTTATGAAGTTGGTACATGCTTGGTATTGATGGTACAAGTCATTAATTGACTAGAACAGGGTATTCACTGCCTGCAGGAATTTTGAGACAGCAACAGAAAATCCCTTACAGAAATTTCTGTACTCATCCATTTTCTGCACTTGATAGCTTGTTGGATAGAGGACTCTTCAAGCTTCAAACAGAGACAAAGACCTCGTAATTTGGATCTCTAGAAGTGAAGATAATCAAGTTTTTCTACTACAGGAAATTCAAGACAAAAATCAACCCATGGCTAGGAATAAGAAGAGAGACCCTGTTTTGGATACTATCAATGAAGAATTGAAGGAATATCAACAGGAAAGGGGTGAACATCAATAGGAAAGGGGTGAACATGACACTTCTCAAGATGCCATTTACCGAATGCATTATGAGAACGAAGAGGTCGATGCAAGTTCCACCCACTCCCCTACCAATCAACCCGTAGAGATGTCTCATATCTCGATGAATTTAAACAGTTTTCAACAATTGTCAAATGACATAAAGGATATGAAATCAGGCTTCGAGGGTATGAGGTTGGGTATTGACAAGCTTGTAGCACTTCTTGGTGAGAAAATGTTGCCTACAACTGGTCTTAATGTCCCACATCCTCATATGGCTCAAGAACCACCTAAACCACCTACTCCTAAGGTGGTAGGTCAATTTGAAGTTGGAGAGTCATCTAAAGCTAAGGATTTTGTTCAGCCCACTTCACTTCAGCCACAATTCCATCAACAAAAGGGTCACTTTCAGCCACATGGGCAAGATCCTCAAGAGAGAGTGCAAACAAACTCAAAGCATGATGAAGACATCCATGGGTGCAACTCTTTCTACAAGCAATTTTACCCTCAAGCAAATGTTGGTGGCTATGAGCAAGGGCATGTTAATTCAGCCCCAAACTCTTATGGGCCGCCACATGGACATGTGAATTCGGCCCCAAATGCTTATGGACAGCCACAACATAATTTCTCTACTCAAGTGCAGCCCAATAAGCCAAGTCCCATGTCAAATCATGGTTGGAATCAGCAAAATAATGGGCAACAACCACTTTTCAACTCACCTGTGCATGGACAACCTCAAGGGTACCATGGACAACCTCCCAATGTGATCAACACATACTTTCAGTCTCAAGGACATTATTTCCAGCCACAAAGTCATGGTATGCATTATGGACAACAAACTCCTTATGCACAAGGGCAGGGAAATAATGAATATCCTAGGCAAGGATCTTTTGGCAATTCTTTTGGGCCACAACACCATAGTGGGCAGCAGCACCATAATGGACAACCTCCTCAATACGAGAGAGAGTACAAGGAGAAAATAGTTATCTCAAACTTCAAGGGAGAGAACCCTTCACCCACAGAGTTGGAGGAGTGGTTTGACAAGTTAGAGATGTATTTTTCCCTTTACCCAAGGCCCGAGAATGCCAAAGTAAAATTTGCAGCCCTTCATCTAGAAGGCTATGCTCACACTTGGTGGATATATATGGCGAGGACGGGACATGACTTCTTGTCTTGGGATGCATTGAAAAATGCTATGATTGAAGTCTTTCTTTCCCCTATTGAAAAAGAGCGGTTAGAGAAGAAGTGGTATGCACTTGAGCAACGTGGTCTCTCGGTTAGAGAGTACTCAAATCAGTTTTTGAACCTTTCGATGTATGTTCATGGGGTCTCCGATAGTGCCAAGTTGAATAAATACATATTTGGTTTGGAACCTACTATTTCTTCCGAAGTTGGAGCCATGAATCCTACATCCCTACAAGCTGCCATTCAATTGGCTGAACATTATGGGCAGAAATACAAGGGTTTTCAGCAAAAAACAGGGCATTCTTTTCAGCCTACGCAATTCCCAAGGACATCAGGCCATCATGGGCATGCTAAAACTAATTTTTAGCATATTTGGAAGCCATCAAATACTTTCAGCAACACCTACAGCAATATACCCACTTTTCCTACTGTTTTTGGGTCAAAACAAAGCAGTAATTTCAGACCTAATGCTGAAAATAGATTTGATGGAAAGAGGACTGATATAAGTGCCAAAACTTCAGCCCCTACTCAAGGCAAACATGTATCGAATGACAAGCTCAAAGATATGTATGCTAAAGGACTATGCTTCAAATGTGGAGAGAAATGGTCACCCAATCATAAGTCCAAATGCAAGGCCAAAAATATGAAGATTAGCATGATCATCGAGGATGATTCCAATGTTGAATCTATTGAAGGAATCTTGGCTCAACTTGATGTCACATCAACTCAAGAAGAGGCACATGAAAATGAAGAGAATGTCCATGATGAGTTCTACGATCCGATGGATGGGTTTCCTTTTGACCCAGGCAGTCATTATTTGGATGATTCATGGATTGATTTACATCCATCACTATGTGCCATATCAAGTGATGCATGGAGTGGTTCAAGAGGGGATAATACCCTATGCCTTAAAGGTCAAATCAAGGGAAGGACCGCTCATATACTCATTGATACGGGAAGTACACATAGCTTCATTAATGTTAAGTCACTCAATGGGCTGAAATTGAATACGCATGAAATGCCTACATCACTCAAAATCCAAGTGGCAAATGGAAATTTTGAGAAGAGCAATCAATGCTGTCCAAATGTACCTATCACCCTTTCCCCATTGTGCACTACATCGGTGAGCCTAGTTGCATTAGAAATGGGTCCCATTGATATAATACTTGGCTGCAATTGGCTGAAATCTTTGGGCAGATTTACCATGGATCTCAACAACATGGAAATGGAGTTTAAATGGTGTGGACAACAAGTAACACTACATGGAGTTGAAAAGAAAAGATTGGAGATGATCAGCCCCAAGAAGGTTAAGAAAGAGATAAATGCAAAGGCATGTATGTTCACCATTCTTCTTTCCAAGATTGAAGAGGATCAGCCCTCTTCTCCTACCAACAATATGGACCCATGTCTTTGTAAATTGCTGAAAGAATATGATGATATTTTTCAGCCACCTACCTCCCTTCCTCCCAAAACAAAAGTGGATCATCCCATTGACTTGCTGCCCAATACAAAGCCCATCAACAAACCACCATATCGCCTCTCCAAAGTGGAAAGAGAAGAGGTAGAACACCAAGTCAAAGAGCTTTTGGAAATGGGTCTCATTAAGGCAAGCCAATCACTTTTTGCTTCTCCACTTCTTCTTGTGAAGAAGAAAGATGGCTCCTTTCGAATGTGCATTGATTACCGCGATCTCAACAAGGTCACTGTCAAGAATAGGTATCCAATACCTAGAATAGATGATCTCCAAAATTGACTTGAGATCGGGATATCATCAAATACGCATGAAGGAAGGGGATGAATTTAAAATAGCCTTCAGGACGGAGAGGGGTCTTTACCAGTTTATGGTTATACCTTTTGGGTTATCAAATGCTCCAGCCACATTCCAGTCTCTCATGAATAAGATACTTCAGCCATTGCTCTTTAAAACAATTTTGGTATTCTTTGATGACATTTTGATCTATAGCAAGAATAAAGAAGACCATCATGTAAAAGAGGTCTTTGACATATTGAGGATACACAAACTGTTTGCCAAGGCCACTAAATGCTCTTTTATGACAAAGGAAGTTGAGTACTTGGGTCATATAGTGGGAGAAGATGGAATCAAAGTGGATCCTAAGAAGGTTCAGTGCGTCAAAGAATGGCCTACGCCAACCAATGCCACTTCATTAAGAGGTTTCCTTGGTTTGTCATCCTTTTACCGACGGTTTATGAAGAACTATGCTCATGTTGCAGCTCCTCTTACCGATCGGCTGAAAAAGGAGGCCTTCTTCTGGGATGAGATCACTGACAAGAGCTTTAATGAGCTGAAGCAATTACTTGTTTTAGCACCCATACTAGTTTTCCCTGACTTCTCCAAGACTTTTACCATTTATGCAGATGCCAGTGGTAGAGGTTTGGGGGCAGTTTTGGTACAGGAGCATGGTGTCATTGCATTTGAGAGCAGAAAATTTGATGACAAAGAGAGAGAGATGCATGTTTATGAGAAAGAGATGCTTGCTATCTTACATGCAATCAAGAAATGGCACCACTACCTCTATGGGACACACTTCAAAGCCAAAAGCGATCATAGGATCTTGAGATATTTTCTCTTGCAGCCCAGTCTTTCTCCTAAGCAAAAGAGATGGTTGGCCACTTTGCAATCATATGATTTTGAAATATCATACATGGCTGGCAAGGATAATGTGGTGGCTGATGCGTTATCAAGAATGTGGGCATGCAGTCTATCTACTGTGTCTACCATCTATAAGGATTGGATTGAAGACATTCAAGAGGAATATGTGCTTGATGAGCATGCTGCCCATATTTTACAGAAATTACAACAAGGGTGTGATGCTGAATTTTCTAATTTTAAAGTGCATAATGGCCTCTTATGGTTTAAGGGTAAAGTGTACTTGATTCCCAGCAGTAAATTCAAGCTGAAGGTGCTTCAAGAGATGCATTCATCGCCAATGGCTGGTCACTTGGGCCTTTTCAAGACATTTGATAGAGTTCATCAAAGCTTCTATTGGAAAGGTCTATGGAAAGATGTTAAAGAGTATGTATCTCAGTGCTTGGAGTGTCAGCAAAATAAGGATTCCACTCTATTACCAACCGGCTTACTTCAGCCTTTACCCATACCTACGGGCAAATGGACAGATATTTCCATGGATTTCATAACGGGATTGCCTACTACCAGTCATGGATGGAACAGTATCTATGTGGTAGCTGATAGATTGACCAAATCAGCCCATTTTATCCCAACTAAAGTCCAATTTTCAGCAAGGCAAGTCGCCGAGCAATTTATGGAAGGTGTGTTCAAACTACATGGTATGCCTATGAGAATAGTATCAGACCGTGATTCAAAGTTTATGGGCAACTTCTGGAAAAGTCTATTCTCATCTATGGGTACTTTCCTCACTCCTAGCATGGCCTATCACCCTCAGACTGATGGGCAAACGGAGAGAGTCAATCATTGGGTGGAAGTGTACCTTAGGCATTATTGTCATGATACACAAGCTTCATGGGATCGTTGGATCCACCTTGCTGAATTTTGCTATAATAACACGCACCACATGAGCATTGGGATATCTCCGTTTGAAGCTCTTTATGGGTATAAAGTCCAACTTCCATCAGTTTTATTCCATGAAGACATCAACCCACAAGCAAAGGAAGAGTTGGAAAGAATGGAGTTGCTCATGAGGCAATGCAAGGACAGCATAAGGAAAGCACAAGAGGTAATGAAGGTCTATGCAGATGAGAAAAGAAGACATTTAGACTTCAAGGTTGGAGATTGGGTATTTCTCAAAGTACCCAAGACGCATTATGCTTCATTAAAGGGTGGGAACAATAAGCTTGCTCATAGGTTTTATGGGCCATACTTGATCTAGGACAAAATTGGAGAGCTTGCTTATAAACTTCAGCTACCATCTTCTACTAGAATACATGATGTATTCCATGTTTCACAGCTGAAGAAGTATGTTGGGCCCGATGTACAAGTATTGGAAGAGTTACCACCATTGGATGAGGCAGGATTAATCATATATGAACCTGAAAGCATTATTGGAAAGGGAGAGAAAGTTCTCAGAAATCGTACTCTCATTGAGTATCTCATTAAGTGGAAGAATTTTCCCATTGAAGAGTCTTCTTGGCAACCATCCACTTATGTCAGTAACTTTCCTTGGTTATTACAACATGATATATGATGCAGTATGTAGTGACTGTGCACAGACAGCTTGCTGTATGAAATTTCTGCAGACAATAAAACTGTCTTGACTTCATTAGAATTTGATTTTGATGTTATGGGGTGATGCTTGGGAGTGTATACTTCGTTTCTACACCTCATACGCCTCATTTGGACCAATATATCAAAAGTTATGGAAGTTTTAGTGAATCAGCCCTATTTGGACAACAGCCAGTTTTCTCACAGTTTGGCATGCAAAAAGGTCCTCTTTTCATGGACAGTGCTTTCTTATCACTTGGAAGATGAATGGGCATGATTACTATCATCCTTGACTTGGATTTAGTCCATTACTTCTTGGTTTTGAGGACAAAACCATCTTCAGGACGGGATGATTTGTCATGAAGGAAAATACAACATTAATATTTGCACCTTGGATTAATTCCAGCCTTTGTAAATTCAGCCCTAGCCTATGTGTACATGTGTGAACAGCCCTTAAGTTTGGAAAGAGGGTTAGAACAAAAGGGACTAGAGGCCAAAGGCAAGACATCTTTTGATCATTCAATAATCTTGGCTTTTCCATCTTCTTGAAGTTAGCTTCTTCTTAGCCTATGAAGCACTCAGCCATGGCCGTCATGTATTCTTGAATCCCCAACCATTAATACATGATGAGGATGTCTTGGTGCAATATACTTGTTAATTCTTTGTTGTTGCTTAGTTAATTTTCAATTTCAATTAGATTTCATTCCATGGTTGATTACTTTCTTACACAAGTTCTCTTCAAGAGGCCATGGTACAGGACGCAGTAGTGACAACCAGCAAAACAAATTGAATCAACAATTTGGCGATATGCAGGTTTCAGGAGGTCGTGGTAACTTTAGAGGCAGGGGGAGCTTTAGAGGAAGAGGTGGATGGCAAAACAGAGGTTCTAACAACTTTGGTATTGTGTACCACTACTGTGGCAAAATAGGTCATATCGCACCCCAATGTTATGCTAAGAAAGATGATATCCGCAGTGATAAGTTGCAACAAGGAAACTATGCATCATCTTCACGACAGAATGAAGATAAAAATGAACGTCTGTTTGTTATGCAGCATATGTTGAATGCTGTTACAGGAAAGGGAACACATGATGATGTTTGGTATATTGATTCAGATGCATCTAATCATATGACCAGCCATGCAGAATGGTTTGGAGAGATGCAGGATTTGCAAAATGCAGGTTATGTGCAGATGGGTGATGATTCATGCCATCCAATTTCACACATTGGGAAAGTTCCCTTGTCCTTGCATGATGGTAAGACAAAGAGTCTTTTAGGTGTATTACATGTGCCATCTATTACAAAGAACTTGGTGTCAATCGGTCAAATGGTAGAACAAGGGCTGCAAGTCAGATTTAATGCAAAGGGTTGCTTTGCAGAAGACTTCAATGACAAGTGCAAGTTAGTTGCAAAGGGAAGTAGAGTTGGATGTATGTTTACTCTAGATGCTGGAATTCCTACTATGGATGCTACTATGTATGCTAAAGAAAAAGGTGTTGTTGCAGATATTGAAATTTGGCACAAACGCATTGGACATGCAAATATACAAAGGCTAAAATTAATGTTGTCCAAAGGGTTGGTTATAGGTTTGCCTACATTTAGAGTTGTAGAATTTCATAAGGTATGCGAAGCATGTCAATTTGGTAAGCAGGAAAGACAAACCTTTTCACATGACTGACATGTAAGCAGAAATATCCTTGATGTTGTGCATACAGACATTTAGGGGCCTACACAAAATGTATCTCTTAGAGGCAGTTCATACTTTGTCACATTCATTGATGATTATTCTAGAAAGCCGTGGATATATTTTATGAAGGAAAAGAGTGAAGCATTTGAGCACTTTAGAACTTTCAAGGCTACAGTTGAAAGAGAAACAGGCTTGAAAGTAAAGTGCTTGAGGTCAGATGGAGGGAAAGAGTACCTCTCGAATGAGTTCAGTGATTTTCTGAGATCTCATGGGATAAAGAGACAGTTCATATGCAAGTATACCCCACATCAAAATGGGGTTGCAAAAAGGAAAAACAGGCATATTGCTGAAGTTGCACGTGCCTTGATGGCTAAAAAGAATATGCCTAAGCATTTTTGTCTGAGGCTGTTCATACTGATGTTTATATTATGAACAGAAATCCCACAGCTGCAGTTCATGGTATGACTCTTGAAGAATGGTTTACTGGCAAGAGGCCTGATGTATCACACTTGAAAGTGTTTGGCTGCATTGCGTATGTTCATGTGTCAGATGAGTTGTAGAAGAAACTGGATCCAAAGGCTGAAAAGTGTCTTTATTGGATACTCTTTAGAGGAAGAAAGGGTATCGCTGTTATAACCCTGTCACATGTAAGTTCAGAGTGAGCAGGGATGTCATCTTTGATGAAATGAGAAGTTGGTATGCATCTAGTGGTGATGCATTAGATGATGATGATGATCATGACACTCATGTGCAGGCTGAAAAGCAAGAATCATGGACTCTTAGTGGACCAGAGACATCATCTGGTAGTCCTTGGTCTGGGAGACTAAGGAGTAGCTCTACATCTTCAAGTGCATCTAGTAGCACTACAGGTAAAGACAAATGAAAGAGTAAAGTGTTAGATGGCATTGATGCAGTTCTTGATGGAGACTCCAGTGGCTCAAAGATCTTGGATGATGAGCTTGGCATTCCTTCAGTGAGGACTCTAGGTGTGCAAAGAGCACACGTCAATGCAAAGACTCCATTGAGTGATCCAATGGTATGCAAATCTAGTAGGGTCAGATATCCTGTTAAAAGATTTTGTTTTGAAGATTATGCAGCTCACCATTATGCTTATATGGTGAAACTAGTTGAGGATGTTGAGTCCACATGTTTTGAGAAGGCTGTTGGTCATGCTCATTGGGATGCAGCAATGGATGAGGAGATGGCTGCATTAGAGGCCAATAAGACTTGGGATCTAGTATTATTACCAAAGGGAAAGAAAGCTATTGTATGTAAGTGGGTTTATAAGATTAAGAACAATGCAGATGGTTTTGTTAGTAGGTACAAAGCTAGACTAGTTGCAAAAGGCTATGCCTAGACATATGGCATAGATTATGATGAAACCTTCAATCCAATTGCTAGGATGGCAACTGTCAGATGTGTGATTGCTTTGGCAGCAGCCAAAGGTTGGAGGTTTCAGCAAATGGATGTGAAGAATGCCTTCTTGCATGGTGATTTGCAGGAAGAAGTGTATATGGATCAACCAACAGGTTATGAAGATTTAGAGCATCCCAGGTATGTGTGCAGGTTGAAGAAGGCGCTCTATGGGCTCAAGCAAGCACCTAGAGCATGGTTTGACAAGATCAGAGAGTATCTTGTCAATATTGGATTTTATGTTTCTGATGCTAATCACTCACTTTATGTGAAAAAGGGAGATGCAGGTTCGGTCATCATAGTCATCTATGTGGATGACTTGATTATTACAAGTGATGGTGATAGTGGGATTACTGAAGTCAAGGACTTCTTAAAGAAGAAGTTTGAGATGAAGGATTTAGGTGAGCTAAGGTACTTCCTTGGCATTGAGGTGATCAGATGTGATGATGGTATATGGTTGTCCCAAAGATAGTATGGCTTGGATATGTTGTCCAAGTATGATATGACACCATGCAAACCACTTTCAGTCATGTTGGAGCAAAATGTAAAGTTGAGTGCTGATGTTGGGAATGAGATAGAAGACCCTACTATGTTCAGGAGGATAGTGAGGAGTTTGATCTATATGACCATTACAAGGCCAGACTTGAGCTACATTGTTGTTCTTGTGAGTCAGTTTATGCAAGTACCTAGAAAACCACATTTGGATGCAGTCAGACGCATATTGAGATATGTGAAGTCCACATTACATTATGGACTTTTCTATGAGGCAGGTACAGATGTACAGGTGTTTGGATACATAGATGCAAATTGGGCTGGTAGTATGTGTGATAGAAGATCTACCAGTGGATATATGTTCTCTCTTAGTAGTGCAGCAGTTGCTTGGAGCAGCAAAAAGCAATCTATAGTTGCTTTGTCGAGTATAGAGACTGAGTATAGAGGTGCTGTTGTTGCAGCATGTGAGGTAGTATGGCTACAAAAGTTAATGGCTGATTTGGATGTGCAGGTGGAAGGTCCAATTATCATTTATTGTAACAACATGAGCAATATACAGTTGGCTAGGAACCCTTTGTTCCATGCTAGGACAAAACATATTGAGGTACACTACCACTTTGTGAGAGAGAAGGTACTAGCAGGTGAGATTGACTTGGTGTATGTCAGCACACAGGATCAGATAGCTGACATCTTCATGAAGGCATTGGGTACAGAGAAGCTTCAAAAGTTTTGAAGCTTACTTGGAGTTGCAGAGATGCAGTTGAGCTTGAGGGGGAGTGTTGAGATAACAAGCTCAACACATGTGGACATTGATGATGGACCGCCTAGTTAGATGGGTCCACACATCTACACTTAGCATGTCGGTAGTCATTATGACTCACACATGGCCACTAACTCGTTACTTATTATATTCAGGTTGTTACACCTATTTACAGCTGGCATAGTTATAGCGCCAGTCGACTAGTGTAGTCGGTTATGCATTGTTTGACTTAGTAGGCCACTTTCCTTTATATTGTATCTTATCTATACTTTGTGTACATTATAAAGTGCATGGAAGAAGAAGAAGAAACCAGCAAGAAAACGTTTTGGCCTCCATCTCTCTTCTTGTCTCTTGAGTGAGCTTCTCCTTGTGCATTATGTGTTTGTTCGGCGCAGCATCTTGAGCAAGTCCCCCCACCACGTGATTCTTGACACAGGTGACGTCTCCTTACTACTACTAGTCAATCCCCCGTGGGAATGGTATCATAAGTTTGATGCCTTTATGCAGTCACAGGGCTATAGCAAAAGTGCTATGGGTTTGTGTCTTTACAAAAAGAAAGCCCGTGATGGCTCGTTGCTTATTTTGGTACTTTATGTGGATGATATGCTAATAGTAGGGAAAGGTTATGATGAGCTAGATGCTCTTAAATCTCAGCTGAAGAAGAGCTTTGAGATGAAGGATTTGGGACAGGCCTCTCACATTCTTGGTATGCACATTAAGCGCGACAGGAATCAGGGACTACTCTACCTCTCACAGAGGGAGTACATTCATAAAGTCCTTGAGTGTTTCTACATGCACGGCATAAAGCCTATTGGTTATCCATTACCTTCTTATGTGAAGGTTTCATAGGCCGATTGTCCGCAGATGGATGAGCAGAGGACCAAGATGGTCAAGATCCCTTATACATCAGCCGTGGTGGGCAGCTTGATGTATGCCATGATAGCCACTTATCTAGATATTGCCTTTGTAGTTGGTGTTGTGGCATGCTATATGGCTACACCTGGAAAAAAGCATTGGGATGCCACATACTCAAAGATGTTAGAAAAACTTTTCGAGTTTTTCATGCTCAGTGCGAGTGCATCCTAGTATCTAGCCATTTCTACAAGGAGATAATTTATTTTTTGATACCCGAAAAACCTCTATGGGGGATCTTGGTAGCCAAAACCTACAAGTAAGAAATGGGAATCCTATGAGTAGGGATAGTGCACCTCTCGGTAAAAAGACTTCAAGCCAAGAAAGTCCCAGTAGGGCTTGCAACACTTCCACGAGAGGTAGCTATGGAAGCATTAGTGATAGAACCATTGGGTCCACAAGTGTGGATAAGAGCACTATGAGTGGCTCCAGTTGTTCTCCTAGTAAGGCTCTTGAAAGACCTTTCCAATTTATGGATGAATCATGCTTTTGAGTAGATGCTATTCCTTTTAGTAAGAGCCTGGTTCCTATGAATAATCAGTTGTTGCAGAGTGGACAAAGGCAAGTAAAGATATCTCATATGACAAAGATACATGATGCCAAAGGTCCATTTGTGCTCGGTGGAAGTCATAAGGATGTGAGGTCATCTGGTTATAACAATAAGCCCGTATTGATTCCATTAGACCAATGTGAAAAATGAGAATGTATAAGCATATAAAGAGAAATGTAAGATGGGTTTGGAGGCCCAAAATTCCTAAAAATACTATTGGTGCGTTAGGTGAAAGGCCAAGCATTCCATGTGGTTATGCTTTGATGCATTTCCAGGAGGAGACCAAAGGCCATATTGATACATCCGACAATATGCAACACCCTGAGATGCATCTAGGTGATGGTCCTAGGCTTGAAGCTCTACCTAGTTTGAGTCATATCATTGGCATAGGTAATGATCCAAGTAGGGAAGCATTGAATGATCATAAATCTATGATTCTCTCTATAGGTGGAGTTTCTTGAAAGTTGGGAGACGACCGATCCATTTGAATATGAATCAAATATATGAGCTATATAAGCTCAAGAAGGTCACTCATTCAGCTCATAGTACCCAAGAAGGATGGGCCTTATTACTGAGATATCAATAGACAGGCTTGGCTAGTGGATCTACAAAAGGCCAAGATCAAGTCTTGAGCTGCATGGTATAAGAGATGGGGCTGGCCCTTACATCTCATGACATCTTTGGTTCACCTTGGCTAGCCAGATACGATGCAATGCATATGCCAAGAAGACCATGTATTGGATGGAGCCAAATTAACTTTTTTTTGAAAGGCTGAGAGGACTATTTTAGCTGTCGCAAAGTGTTATATATTTTTAGGCCAAGAGGCCACTTTCATTGGTTTTAGTGTTTGATTACATGAGGCCAAGAGAGCTAGTTTTGTTAGGTATGACCTATGATATTTCTTTAGGCCAAGAGGGCCGTACATCTATTTGGTGCATGCATGTTTAATAGTTTTATGTTTTAGTGATTATATCACACATGTTGACGAAGTCACTAGAGGGAGCCTTTGCTACAAAGGAGCTTCTTGGCCATTCCAGGTGGTTTCGTATCCTTTCTGAGTTTTTTCCTTAAGCAGCTAGTATTATATGTGTATGAAGGGGTTAATTTCTTCTCGTTGTTGGGGACTGGCAATCAAGGCTCCTAGGGTTTGGTTAGGTATATCAGGGGGAGATTTGAGTAGTTATCTACCTCCTGTTAGGACATTGTCATGAATTAAAGACCTATGGTAGAGGGTAGTCCTTGTGACCCTATCCTTCCTACTTGCTAGGCAGATGTCCTAGGAGTCTCTGCTAGTGTGAAGCAGCTAGAGAAGCATGCACTTAAATATCAAAAGAAGAGCAAGTTCTGAATATATCTAAAAATAAAAATTACATAGCTATGTACAAAAGGGATTCTAACCCCTCAATAAGAACAGAAAAGGAAAAATGAAGAAAATTCCTAAAAACAATTGATTATTGCCTTGCAAAGGCTTGGTAGGTTCTTGAGGATGAGTCATAGACCCGGGGTCGATGCCTTATCTTCCTAGGGGTAGCAACTAGCATAAAAGAAAGGGAAGGAAGGTTGGAGCAAAAATAAAATTGAGTGTTAAAAAAATTTTAAGTGTGGCCTCACGAGAGCTTGGTAGTCAATTTTTTTAACAATTGAGTGTTAAAAAAATGTGTTACAAGAAGAATATGATGACCATGCTATAGGAGTCCTTGCCTAATAGGAAGTCCTTGTCCAGTTGTCCTAAGTTAGGTAGGTAGGTTAGACCACCACTAGGATGACCTCTTTGATAGGCTTTTTTAGCCAATTCATGTTAGAGAAGTTGATTAGAGACTTGCTCTAGATTTCTATTAGATTATGTTGGGTCTATCCCTTGTGGATTTTCATGCCTTGATTTTGTCAAGGGGTAGGGTGAGAGTTGTCCTTGTGCTTTGTTAATCATAATTCTTGTATCAGCTTAATGTTCTTTATGATTATGCATATGCAAATCTGTTAGTGGGATTCAACGAGCTGAGTCACCCTATCTCATGGTTGCCAAATGAGAGCTAGATTTTAGGAGCTGATTTTGAGTCGTACTTGAAGCATTTGAGGCCGTTTTTGGAGCAAGAAGTGCCCGGGAAGCGCTAAAGACCAAATTTTCATGAAAAATCAAATGGTGGCGGATGACCAAGCTAGAGTTTTCATAGATGCATTTCAATGCCAGGAATCCAATGCAAGCCTCGATTCGTCGAATTGGAGGTCGTTTGACCCCCCATTTAATCTCTACAAGGTTTGACGTTATAAAGTAGCTACTAGATCTTGGAGCTTAAATGTGTGTGACAGGGCCCAACTTTATTGATTTTGACGTCCCAAGTCAACCGTCCAGTCGGATCACAATTCCGAGTCCATTTGGCCCTCCAAACAAACTGAAACCACTTGGTTTGCAGTGTGAACATGGAGGTTTTGAGCTAGATAATTTATAAATGAAATGAAACTCAAATAAACTTTGAAAAAACATGCAAAATTCATGTCAAGCAAGTGGGGGGTATTTTTTTATTTGCACCCCAAAATTTGGGGGTTTTGTGTCTTTTCATGTTTCCACAATCAAGAGAGATGATGATGGATCTTTGATCTATGGAAGAAGAGCAATATTTTGGCTATAATCTTATGGAATATGATGGAGTATTTAAAATTTTGATTGTCTAGTCTTTCTCTCTCCCCTCTCCTCTTAGCGGATGTTCATATGCATCAATTCAAGAGAGAAGGGGGAGGGTTGTGATGAAGAATCCGAAGTAAATGATGATGCTGGAACAAATGGAGGACATAGATCAGGCTAAGAGAGTGTGTCAGTGGAAAAGAAGAAGCATCAGCAGCCTCCCATCTATGAGATACGAGCCTTGAAATTGTGGTTTCTTTACGTAAGTGGGCGATTTTATTATTTTATGAAAAATGATTGAAGAAAGTGCTTGATTTTGATTATTCTTGATTACCCATGTTGCATTCTCTCAGAAATATGAAAGAAAACCAGAAAATATGAAGATATAATAATTTCTCACAAAACACACAAAACCTGTAAGTTGCGATTTTGATAAAAATAATGGAATTTGGGGTTTTTGTTGAGTGTTTTGGGGTCATTTGGGATAAAAATGGATATGAAATAATGTTGAGTGTCCTTAATCAATGAGAAATCATAATTCTAAAATATCATATTTTTATGAAGAAATAAATGAAGATAAATAGTAAAAAATAAAAAAAGTTAGTTTTTTGTGCTAGAAAATTAGGAAAAAATAAGGTTTATGTCCATTTTCAAAGAGTTTATTGTTCATAATATAAATCATGGGATTCTTATGAACACAAAAGAACTTCACTGGGAGTTATATGAGCAATTTGCATACAAAATTCAAACATTGTTATCCAATAACCAACTTAGTTACATAAGTTCTTTTGTATTTAGCATATAATTTTTAGTTATACCATGTATATTGATGAAAAATAAGTCTATGGGAATCTACAACTTGGTCAATTGGAAGTAATTGACAGTCTGCAGAATAAATTACATTGATTTAGGTGCAAAAATATGGTCACAACTCAAGAAAAATGCCAAAAGTTGCCAAAAGTCCACTAAGTTCACAAGGGACCTGAAGTAATAGACTTAAGTGACCAGCAAGTGACCTGGTTAGGTCAAAAAGTGACCTGGGCCTGAGCAGGGAGCAGCCCGCATTTTTCGGCACAAAATGCGGGCTGCACAGTCTGAGCACAACTGGAGAAAGCTGAAGCTATGGTGCATGCTGTAGAGCATGCAAACTGAAGATCAACAAGCCCAGAAGCTGAAGATGTAAACACGGTGAGAGCTCCACTTCTTTGCCCATTTGGTCTGACAAAAATGCATGTTGAAACAGTCTATAAAAGGGGAAAATCTGAGGGAAAAGTATTTAGCCTGCTCTTATGCACGACTTCTCTCATTTTATCTACCTCATTCTTGGTCCAATGAAGCCCGACTTGTACCCAAGTACTTGAGTGGCTTTGGGGCAAGCAAAGGGTGAGGATTTTGAAGGTATATGGGCTGTTATGGGCTGAAATAACCAGTCATAAACAGGGCAGCCCACTGTTATTGTCCATTTTAATGAGCATACAAGAGATTTATGTGGTTGTAATGGAAGGAAATGACCTCTTTTCATCAGGACTTTGTTCATTAATGATTAGAGGAGCTTCTTCATGAGTTTATGCACTCATTTTGAGCTTGATTATGGGTTGGAATTTTCTATTTTAAAATAGGGTTGAAGCTTAAATTATGCTTCTTCAATTCATTTCATGTATATTTGGCCCAAATCTTGAATGTATTTGAGTCTATCAACATAATACTTGTTCCATAGGGTTGAAATCCATCTATGTACTTGCAATAAAATCCATTAGAACTTGCATTTGATATTCATAATTGAATTGAGAATCTGGAAATATCCTTTATGATATGATGTATGTATCCAGAGGCATTTGATGTAATCAACATAGAGTTATTTCTTCCGTTCATGTATGCTAAATACATAGAGAAAAAGCTTGAATTCTTCTTCCGTACCTAAATCATTTCTAAATCCCGGATCTTATTAAACCCCAATCTATTTCCCCTTCTTGAACTTTGAATGCTAAACTCCTCTTCTACACTAAATCCCTGGTGGTAGACCTTCAGCCCTTAACACGACGACACCATGAATGTATGGCATGGTTTTAGCATGAGGGATAAGCCTCAATTCAGCTATGTCTTCATGTTAAAGTCTATTTTTATTGCTTTTAATAAGAAAAGCACACAAAAAAATACTCTTTACACTTATCAATGATGCAAAACCTAAACGGTAGGGAAAAAGAGAGGTTTTGATGCTGATTAGTTTCTAAAAATATATGAAATTATAGTCCTTTTTTTTCATACCATATAGGACATTTATAAATTAAGTTAGAAGGGGGTTAAGCTACTACACAAGAAGGCTCGAGACAGACCCTTAGCAACGTAGAATGACGTGTAGACTGAAATCGTGGAAAGACATGTTTGTTGCACCACACAATGCTAATTTATAAAATGTTTGAGCACTATGGCATTCACAATTTCATTGCCCATATCGCATAGTAACTCCTAGATGCATTGCAATTTGTTTCTAATATGTATGACCTGCACAGAGTTGTGAGGCACATAAGCTGTAGGTTTAGGCATTTGGGTTCCTTGGGAGATTGTAAAGTGAGGAAATTTCTATCTCCTAGATCGTTTAAAACAAGAGTTGAGCTTGGTTAATCTGTGTTATTTGTGTTAGAACAGCACATTGGGGGGCCAATCCTCTTGATGTAGGAGAGCTACATTGGGGCCATGATATTCAGCTAGAGAGGTTGCCTCCTCTATGTTTATTTTACGTGGTATATTATACCAAGATGTATGAGAACTCCCTCTTAGGAGTGAGGAAGGGAAATCATTGGACTACATTCCATTACAAACACAATATTTCTAGTAGCGATTAGGGTAGTGTGCCCTTGGACGCTCCTGGCCGCAAGGCTGCATGGGGTTGTCTTGAGAGTGTTAGAGGCCTAGCTAGTGCCTATAGCTAGTGTCGGGCCCGGGAAGGCAAGTAGACCCACATTATGATGGATTTTATCACCAACATTCCCACGACCAAGAAGGGTTGGAATAACACTTATGTGGTAGTTGATAGGCTCATTAAAGTAGCCCATTTTATCCCCACCAAGTTGTAATTTATAGTATCTCAAGTGGCTAGTCAGTTTATGGAGCATATATTCAAGTTTCATGGGTTACCACATGTCATAATGCATGACCATGACACCAAATCCATGAGCCATTTTTGGCAATTAGTTTTCAGCTCCATGGGGAAAAAATTAGCTTCATCTATACCCTATCAACCCCAAAATGATAGTCAAATAGAGCAGGTCAACAAGTGGCTTGAAACCTACTTGAGATATTTTTATCACAATATTTAGCATGTATGGGATTCATGGCTGCACTTGGCTGAGTTTGCTTATAACAACTCGACTCATTCCTATTGAGAGTTATGCAATCACACCCATGTGACAACCTCTTGGTATGGAGCAATAGGGCAAGACTCAAATAGTTTACTAGAGAGGATGCCTGAAATGTAGGATGCCTTAATCCCATAAGCACAATGGAGAAAAAGGGAACCATCATGAGCCTATAAAGTGATGTACTTTCTTATCATTCAATGATGGAATACTATTGTACTTTGTCCTTTCATTCATAGTTAGTGTCATACTCAAGACTTTGTTTATGATTCCAAGCTTCCATCTTGGAACCTAATTCACTTGAGTAACAATTGATTTCTCTCTATATCCAAGATTTTGTTTATGAGTCCAAGCTTCCATCTTGGAACCTAATTCACTTGAGTAACAATTGGTTTCTCTAATCTATGTCATCATGAACATTTTCTTTGGGTTCCATCCGCCATGGTCATGCTCTAGATCCATGCATTTCAACATGGTATTAGAGCCATGGTGAGCATGGCTTAGCTCAACTCATCTCTTCTCTCTACTCTCTCAATCTCTCTCAACCTCAATCTAGCTCAATGTTAGCTCATGACTTCATTTTCAACTTCATTTTCATTTCCACCTTGTGGCAACCATAGACAGCTTGCACCCTACCTCCTTTGAGCTCTTTGATCTCTTCATAGAAGCCATATCTCATCACAAATCATTCTAGATATTTCTTTCTCAACTAAAGGCGCTTCTTCCTAGTATATTAGAGTGTGACATTGCTCAACATATTATCAATATTGTATTTGTATCATCCCGGTATCTAGATCTACGCCATTATAGTTCGTACACTCTACACAATCATCACAGGCTGCAATGTTGATGAATGACATGGGGCTTTTGAAGACCCATACCTAAGCTCTCTCCCACTCATAGGGTTTCCCAAATGATCATTTTAAAAAAAAAATCAGGGCCCTCTCTACAAAACCTAAAGGGCAGCCATAGCCATTTCAATTCTTACTTCCTTCAGCTCAAACTTGTCAATTGCCACTCTAATCTACTATAACACTTAGTATCCAATAAGGAAATCACAACAGATTAGCAAGCAAGTGCTCCAACATCAAGATCTAACACCGAAGGTTCAAGTACATAGTATCTAGTGTTATTGAACACTACTACCACCACTTGTGTTCCTCAAGCATCATCAAGCTCCTCTAAGGGTTTGCCACTCTTTCTAAGCTAAATCCTAGCTCAGTTTCCAACAAGAATTCAACTGATTTACCAACAAGGAGGGGACTCAAGTTACAAGACAAGCATCAAAGACTCATCATTAGGCTTAACATCTAGTTCTTAACAACTAGTATCTTTTGATACTAACCTAGTGCTTTTTGACACTTGTGCTTTTTAGCACATTCAAGAATTAATTTTTTGCTGGTCTGATCTCACTCATTTGAGGTTGATGCTGATTCCAAACATAAATATTTTTAAGTGAATGCTTATGAAGAGTGATATAATCATTATTGCTCATTTCAACTACATGGAAGACTTGTTTACCTATGTGTAGGAAGAAATGTAGTCGCCCATACTAAAGATCAATCAATGATCTTATTTGAAGACTCTAAAGACATTTCTATTGCCTCAAAGATGATGATACCTTTGCTTGAGAGGGACATGGATATGAAGATTAATGTAAGAAAAGTCAATAAAGAAGAAGATCAGAAAGACCATAAATAAGAAGACAAAGTCAATGAAGAAGAAGACCAAAAAGACCATAAAAAAGATTACCAAGAAAAAGAATACCATGACATATTTGATGAAGAAAACCACAAGGGCCTATCGGTCCTTGTCTCCATTTTTCATTAGAACTTTTTATTGTATGTACTTGCCATTAATGCTCCTGTCATACGCCTTGTGAAACTCATGTACCCTATGCATGATAGCCTCTACACACTTAGTGAGGCCTTGTAACAGTCCCTAGATGTTAGCCATGTTTTTGGTACCTAGACTTATCCTTTTTAACGACAGCCTCTAGATGATTACCATGTTTGTGGCATACCCATGCTTAGCAGGGTTCTGCTCATGACAACCTCTATACACTTAGTGCCCTTTTCACGGTTGTGATTGAGGAGGGGCGTTGAGAGTTATGCAATCACACCCATGTGATAGCCTCTTTGTATGGAGCAATAGGGCAAGACTCAAATAGTTTACTAGAGAGGATGCCTGAATCCTTGATGACACTCAAAAGAAGCATAAAAACAAGGCACAAAAGAATCCAAGCATGCATCTTTTTTTGTTTGGTTAAGAGAATAATACTACATTGTTACAAAATCACCAAAAAGAGATAGAGATATGAGGGGGCCACATCCACATCTATCATAAATAAATAGTATACACAAAAGTGTTACATGCATGAATTTGTGAAGGGTAGGAATACTCAAAATTAAAGGCTAAAGGCCTTATAATATCAAATGTATCAAATTTTCAAAGAAATAATAAAATACGAAGGGGTGTGCTTTTTGGGGAAGAGGTGGGGTGGAGTGCACGAGTGGTTATGTGCCTCTTTCCCTTCTCTCTCTCTTGCACAATCGCATTTTCTCCTTTTTGGTGGTGCAAAAGGTTGTTCTCTCTCCTCTCTCCTTTGTCTTTTGTGCGGAAATTTCTCTTTTCCCTTTTGTTCTTGCATAATGGTTGAAGCTATGGATGAAGATTATGAAGATGACAAATATGTTCATTATTAAAAAAGAGATTTATGGTTTCTTTTCAGTTTTTGAGATTAATGACAAAGCCATACACATAGATTTTGTGTGCTTTGTACCTCGTTTTGTGGTTGATTATGTTCATGGGAGGGTTGTTGTCATTTTGGTGCGTAGCTGATCTCTATTTGATTGGGATTATACACTAACAAGAAATGCTAAAGCAGCCCTAGAATGAGAAGCCAGCGGAGAAGAAATCCTCTTGTGGCATAACTGGCTATTTCTCATATTTGATGGAAGAAGAAGAAAATGATTCAATTTTTATGGAGGTGGAGGAGGCACATTTTTTCTAAAGAAGAAGAAGATTATTCTCAAGTCCTTTGTTACCATGACAAGATCAATTTCGTCCAAAAATATGGAGAGCCTCATGCACTATGGCCAATTCAAGGGGTTAAATGAACCCCAAACCAACCATCGCTCCCTCATTGAGAAATTGGGGGCCATCTGAGCACAGCAAGAGCAAGCACTCTTTGAATGCCGATAGAATATGATGGGTCACATGTATGCGTCAAGCAGAACAATCTCACTGTAATCCCCTTTCATAGAAGGCGGCAGTGCTAGTGGCATCAAACTCCCCGTCCAGCCACCCTACACCACTGAGGATGTTGTAGGCGAGAGCAAACGAGTCTGGGGCCCTATCATCATCATCAAGTGTAGACCAGTCATTGTCTGCAGAGCAGGGTTGGGCGTCAACAGAGGGAGGCCGAGCTCATCATCGGAGGCCTCCAGGAGTACCCTGATCTAGGATTCTGCCTCAAACTTGCTAGGGAGCAGCATGAGGCGGCCAGGTCCTGATGGCTCGGATGAGTGGCTGGATCCAGATAAGCCAGGTGATGCTACAGGCTCTTCCTATAGGGCTTCAATCCTAAAGGGAGAGGGCAACGACGACAAAGGGGGATCATCACAAGCTTATCTTGCTAGATCGAGATAAGCCGGGTGATGCTACAAGCTCTTCTTGTAGGGCTTCAAAGGGAGAGGGCGACGACAACAAAGGGGGATCATCACAGGCGTAGAGCTGCGCGGCGGTAGTATCGTCGTCACCATCGTCGATAACTTTCTCAAGGCTTCTCATCATTTCTATCACAAGGTCCTCTTGGCCGGCTGGGGGATCAAAGACAGAAGGGTCAAGGGATGGCTCAATTTCGCAGAGCTCCTCAAGGAAGAAGAGGCGAGGAGGGGAAGAGGGGGGCGAGCAGGAGGATAGGAGGGCCTGTTTGAGAGGGGGAGAAGAGGGGGAAAGGCTATGCCCATCCTCCCCACTGTGAGGCCGCTTTTTGCCCATAGGGGAAGGGAATTCATCTAGAGAGGAACTCATGGCAGTATTTTTCTAACACACACACACACACACACAGGGAAAAAAGTGGTTTCACAAAACTGCTAAAGTGGATTTTGCAATAAGGTAGGGAGAGAGGGGACGGGGAGAGTGGTGGAGAAGGAAAGGGAAGGGCTTTGGCATATATGGTGGGTGCAAAGCAATGCATAACAGGGTCATTGATGGATGCTTGTTGGCCTCAAGGAGGGCAGAGAAAAGGTGGCACAAGCGGCCATATCTCTCTCTTCCTTGCCGCCATTGGCCCAAGCGCAGCATACCAGGCATGCTAATGCAGTAGAAGGCACTGCCCTGCAGTCCGCCCCTGATTGTTGCTCCAATTGGTACTTCTTGCACGAGTTCATTAACCCACGCTCCCTCTCTTGAGAATCAAAATTCCCTTGAGCAGTAGGAAGTACAAGGCACCATCATCACTGAGCAACAAGGCAAAGGGGGAGGCTACAGGCACACCCACATGGTTACCGATGGAGGTAGAGAGAGGTTGATTATCTGCAAGCGAGAGAGAGAGAGAGAGAGAGGAGGCATTTGTGTCATACACAGTAGAAGAGTCACATCCCATCAAAATAAGAAGAATAATAACTTGAATTAGAAGAAGGCAGAATGAGCACAAGAGCCTCGGTTCTTGCTATCTCCCCCTTGCCATGTGAGAGAGAGACAGGTTTCCCCCTGTTCCAGTGGATCCAATAATTATGCTTCCCTTTCTCCCTCCTTGTCTACTTCGCCCTTCTTTACCTCTTCTCCACCAAAAACCCTACCCCTAATCATGAGCAACCAAAGGCACCCATGAAAGATCCAATAATTATGTTTCCCTTTCTCCCTCCTTGTCTGCTTCGCCCTTCTTTACCTCTTCTCCACCAAAAACCCTACCCCTAATCATGAGCAACCAAAGGCACCCATGAAAGGAAAGGCGGAGAGAGATTTTTTTTTTTCATTGTGTGGTCAAAGGAGTCCCCTTTTGAAATTCCCTTCATTCCTTCAAGCTGGGTATTCCTAGCCCACCTCCTCTTTTTCCTCAATTCCTCTCTTTCCTTTGTCCTTTCCTATGAAATCCGTGCAATGACCTAATGAGACAAGTTAAAACTCCATGACCCTTAAAACTTATAATTAAGCTTTAAAATGGAAACCCTAATTATATTAATCTAAAAATCCTCATTCTCATATCTTATAACACTAACAAACCCCACTCCATATAAGGAGAAATCTGTAAAGTTATATCTACAACTTGATCATATTCTTTCAAGTGCCTTTGGAGCTACATGCTGGAGGGAGCTATTATTTTTCCTCCATTGTGGGAAGGAGAAATTGTTCTTATGATCCCTTCTTGAAGATAGAACCCTATCCTTGAACAAGTATGCAAGTTTTTCAGTGTGGGAGTATAGTGGAGGCAAGAGTTCCCTTACTCTGGTGGTCATGGATTTGGAGTCCCATACCCTACCATGGCTAGGCTCATCCTTGTGATCAAAGTTGTTTTACTAACAATTTTGGAAATTTTTGTGTTAGATAGTGGTTCTTCTTTGACAAGGTTTGCGAGGACGCTTCACATTTCAATGTGGGAGGAATATGATGACACTCAAAAGAAGCATAAAAACAAGGCACAAAAGAATCCAAGCATGCATCATATTTTTATTTTTTGTCAAGAGAATAATACTACATTGTTACAAAATCACCAAAAAGAGATAGAGATATGAGGGGGCCACATCCACATCTATCATAAATAAATGGTATACACAAAAGTGTTACGTGCATGCATTTGTGAAAGGTAGGAATACTCAAAATTAAAGGCTAAAGGCCTTATAATATCAAATGTATCAAATTTTCAAAGAAATAATAAAAGACGAAGGGGTGTGCTTTTTGGGGAAGAGGTGGGGTAGAGTGCACGAGTGTTTATGTGCCTCTTTCCCTTCTCTCTCTCTTGTACAATCGCATATTCTCCTTTTTGGTGGTGCAAAAGGTTGTTCTCTCTCCTCTCCTCTGTCTTTTGTGTAGAAATTTCTATTTTCCCTTTTATTCTTGCATAATGGTTGAAGCTATGGATAAAGATGATGAAGATGACAAATATGTTCATTATTTAAAAAGAGATTTATGGTTTCTTTTCAGTTTTTGAGATTAATGGCAGAGCCATACACATAGATTTTGTGTGCTTTGTCTGTGGTTTTGTAGTTGATTATGTTTGTGGGAGGGTTGTTGTCAATCCTATAAGCATAATGGAGAAAAAGGGAATCATAATGAGCCTATAAAGTGATGTGCCTTCTTATCATTCAATGATGGAATACTATTGTACCTTGTCCTTTCATTCATAGTCACTGTCATACTCAAGATTGTGTTTATGAGTCCAAGCTTCTATCTTGGAATCTAATTCACTTGAGTAACAACTGGTTTCTCTAATCTATGTCATCATGATCATTGTCTTTGTGTTCCATCCGCTATAGTCATGCTCTAGATCCATGCATTTCAACAATTCCAACATTGGAGTGTCCCCCTTCAAGGCTTTATATGGCTATCAAGTGCCCCTCCCTAGAGTCATCTTTAGTGAAAATCTCAATCCATATGGGAAAGAGGAATTAGACTGCATGCAAGCCTTGCTTTAGCAATGCAAAGGGAACCTTAAGAAGGCCCAAGACCACATGAATCTCTATGCTAATGAAAGAAGGTGCTCTCTTGAGTTTCAAGAAGGTGAGCAGGTAATTCTCAAGGTCCCCAAGTCCTGATACATTACACTGGAGCCCCAAGAGAGACACCAAGGAAAAGGGGATTCTATTGCAAGAAAATATATCTTGTAACATCAACAAGCTTTTATTTCATTCTTTCAATGACCAAAACAAAGAAAACAACAATTCTTCACGCAGCATCATAGTAGATATCTACCATGGATTTTATAGAATCAACCATAATCTTCAACATCTTCATAAAATCCATCAATAGAATAAGGAACATAAAATAATACACCATTTTTGAATGGAAATCAATCAAATAGTATTCATCTTCAATGTCTTCATAGTTTTCTTTCTCAATCTCTCATAGAGAGATACATTGTTCTCATAGAATTTGCTATCTCTAGCTCTCTCTCTCTCTCTCAATAATACATCATCTCCTCGCTACAATACTCAATAATGGTTCTCAATAATCCTTCTTAGGTCGTGCATACACCTCCCAAGGGGTATGTCCATGTCGAAGAGGCACTAGAGCCACTACAGTAACCCTTCATATCTTGCTTCTATCTCTGTCACTCTAGTCTTCTCTTCAGTCTTCAGCAGCTTCTTATTCTATTTGTTTTAGCTCTTTTGAACTTAGATTCATCCTTTCCAAAATTTAAAAAAATTTCCCAAAGCCACACATACATTCTACAGAACACTTATAGAAGATCTACAGAATAGAACAGAAACAGTGATAGAATAGAGACAGAAGCTCTACAGAAGATTTACAGAGGGTTACAGAAGGTTATCAGAAAACATCAAATCCTTATAACTCATACTAAAACCATTACAAACTATCAAAAACTATTTAATAATCTTTCAAAATATTTCAACCTTCATCAATTATCAATCCATGCTTCATACAAAAGAAAATCAGAACAAAACAGGAGCTATACAGAAGGTATCAAAACCAATTAGAACCTCAACAAAACCTATCAGAACATCACAGAGCTTCATATATCTACTAAAAATCATCATGAACTTCCAAAACATAATCAATATCATCCAAAACACTCTTAAACACTTCCATTAACAACCATACATCACTCTAAATCCATCAAAAATCAACCATTCAAACCTCAAAAATAACAAAAGTCAATAAAAAATTCAGTCTTTTTCCACTCTCAATATATCCCCATACTTAGAAAGGAAGTGTTCTCATGACCTAAGGGAAAAAATAATGTAAGTTCAGTAAAGAGCTCAATTTAATCTTCCTTAGTATCTTCAACAATCACTCCACCACGACCCCAACTTATCACCTATATATCTGATAATACTACAACGAAAGGAAAATACCCTTTTGGATATTATCTCCTTTTTAAAAAAATGGTTAGCAACACAAAGTCATAAAGGATATAAGAGTTTTCTTTGAATGAGCATCATCTTCTGCTAGCTTGTAGTCCAACATCTTCTTCATCAATCCATCTTCAACTTTAACTCCATTTAACAAAGATAAAAAATATATGCATACTGCATATATAACTCACACAAACATAACACCAGGTAATCTGAATGGCACATGTCCCCAAAAAATGGAGAGCACAAAAAAATATTTCCATTAAAGAAAAAGAACTAATACATCCAAAAAGAACTCCACTGCTAAGCAGGATGCAGACACTTCATCTTAAACTGTATGCTACACTTGAGATGCTCCAGATTTTTACTTTCATCTACAAAATGTAAAGGCACATTCTGGAGGAACTATATACAACACATCCTTTCCAGAAAAATAAGAAGCCTGGTAGGAAAATCTTGTGCAAAGTAATACAGAATATCCATTTGAGCAGCAATCACATCCACATTCGGATTGATGATCAAACGGGGACACTTGCAAGTGTTCAGATTAGACTGCTGATGCATAAAAGCAAGGTACCAACAAAAATGAGTTACAAGATGTACAGAGGTATCCTCAGAATAAGCATGCACCTGAGAAAAATGAAGGTAAGAGTTCGAACATGCTACAGGGGTATCCTAGGACCCTGGAATGAAAGGCCAGTTAAACACCGCCGGTCTTGTCACAGAATCATGCAATGTCCATTGTCGTTGACGAAGTATGTCACTATCATACCCTGGTGTATCCATCATGGATTGAGGAGGAAGGTTAATATAATCGAAAGGAGAGGGGAATGGAATAAGAGGAGAGCATTGTAGAGGAGGATAGGATAGATCATTAAAAAAAGGGAAATGAAGAGATAAGGAAGATGGAAAAGATGGAAAATTCAGCAAAAACTTATGAAGGGAATCTATTGAGAAAACAAAAGGAACAGGAGGAACTACGGGAGGAGGTTCAGAAAGGGTAGGCGATGATGTCGGATTGGCAATAAAAGGGAAAAAAGTAAAAACAAGAATGTGAGGGGAATTAGGAGTAAAAGAAAATAGAGGAATAGTGTCAGGGTTAAAAGTGAGGAGGGAAATATATAACGAAAAATGATAGGACATAAGAGAATAAGACAAAATATCAATGGGATCTAATGGATAAAAAGAACAACTATAAGCAAGATCTTGGAAAAAAGAATCAGTGAATAATGGATTATCAGCAATATGATGCAATAGTTGAGTTTGCAAAGGCTGGATATCAGATTTGTGGAATACACCCCTGAGATGACGGGGTCTCTATACGAAGACGTCTGCTCATGATAATGCTTCAAACTATCTACTAGCAAGAGCTCAACTGAGTGCACATACATCACTATTTGTAAACTCACATCTCCCACATACAAATTCAAATCCTCCTCATCAAGAATCTGCAAATGCCCCATAAGATACATGAAAGACAACAACTGTACTTCATGTGAAACCAATTCATCAACAAATGTGTCAAACACAGACTTCAGTAAATCTGCAGACCACAAATTCTACCACCCATCCTCTGGAGGTTCTAAAATCACATTCCTCAAAGAGATATACAAGGAAAAACACTATTGATTATACTTGAGCCAGAAAGACGGTGGGAGTGACACCAGCTTAGCATAACTAGTAAAATCATCATGCACACAATTCATACGTTGTTGAAGGCATTTGACCTTAGCATAAATGTTGAGATGACAAGCTCAACACATGCGGACATTAATGATGGACCGCCTGGTTAGATGGATCCACACATCTACACTTAGCACGTCGGTGGTCATTATGACTCTCACATGGCCACTAACTCATTACTTATTATATTCAAGTTGTTACACCTATTAACAACTTGCATAGTTATAGCACCAGTCGACTAGTGTAGTCGGTTATGCATTGTTTGACTTAGTAGGCCACTTTCCTTTATGTTGTATCTTATCTATACTTTGTGTACATTGTATGTGGAAAAAGAAGAAGAAATCAGCAAGAAAACATTTTGGCCTCCATCTCTCTTCTTGTTTCTTGAGTGAGCTTCTCCTTGTGCATCCTGTGTGTGTTTGGCGCTGTAGCAGAAGCAAGTCCCCTCACCACGCGATTCTTGACATGGTATCAGAGCCACACCACTGAGAGAGGCTGAAGTGAAGGAGAAGAAGCAAGGTTTGAGCAAGCAAGCCAGAGGTAAGAAGCTCTCCTATCCTTCAACTCTCTCTCTTGGATAGTGCCTGTGGAGGCACCGAAAGCAGGGTCGAGCAAAAATCTCAGATTATTGTGAGATTTCGTGTGCAAGCAAATCAATGTATATTCTACAGATTAGCCCTTTAGGGCTTTCCCGTTGTTATTTTGGGCATCTAAGCCGTTTCAGGCCCCGTTTTAGAGCCGCAAGGTTGCAGACAACAGTTTCAGAGTACATTGTGATTTTGGCTGTATTGACTGAAAGTGGGTGCACATGTTACAGATTTCAAATCTGTATTTTTTGAGGTGTTTGCAGGAAGCAAACATAAGGTTTATCTGTAAACAGGTTACAGATTACATATACTATTGAGCAATCAGTGAAAAAGGTTGCTTGGTGTATTATTGTGCACATGTTGTAGGAGATTGCATAAGACTAGCTTGCTGTGTTATATCCTTGTTTGTGATAATGGCAGAGAACAATGGAAATCCCATTATTGAGAAGCTCGACAAGAACAACTACCCTTCATGGAAGTTCCATGTGATGAACTTCCTCATTGGAAAGGGCCTTTATGAGTTTGTCTCAGGAAGAAAAGGAGCCAGAGCTGGGTATCCCTCCAATTGCAGATGAGTTAAAAGCATGGAAAGAGTGGAATGCGAAAGACAAAAAGGTGATGTATTGGCTATCTGTAGTAATTGATAATACTATACTGGGACATATCAAGAATGCAGAAACTTCACATGCAGCTTGGACAATTTTTGAGAGCATGTTTTCAGTAAATACAAAGGCACGAAAGATTCAACTCAAGCAAGAGTTGAATGCCTTGAAGAAAGGGAAAATATCTGTCAATGAGTATGTGTTGAAGGTGAGGAGCATTGCATATGCTTTAGCAGCGATTGATGCAATGCCAGATGATGATGATTTGGTTTCATCTACTCTGAGTGGCCTTAACAATGAGAAGGCATGGAAATCATTTGTTACTTCAATATATGTACGAAAGCCATTTCCAGATTTTGATGAGCTAATCTCTCTCATGATTACTAAAGAGATCAATATGCAAGGTGATTCGTCTGAAAGAAATGATGAACATGTCCAAGCATTTTACTCGAGTTCAGGAAGGGGACATGGTAGATCCTCTTTGAGAGAGGTCGTGATATGGGACGTGTTGGCGATAACTAGCAAAACAGGTTCAATCAACAGTTTGGTGAAATGCAGGTTTGTGGAGGCAGAGGAAACTTTATAGACAAGGCAAGCTCTAGAGGAAGAGGTGGATGGCAGAATAGAGGTTTTGAAAATTCTGCTATTGTTGCCATTATTGTGGCAAAACAGGCCATATTGCATCCCATTGCTATGCAAAGAAGGATGATATTCGTAGTGGTAAATTGCAGTAATGAAACTATGCATTGTCTTCACGATAGAATGAAGACAAAAATGAGCATCTATTTGTTATGCAGCATATGCTAAATGCTGATACAGGAAAGGGAATACATGATGATGTTTGGTATGTTGATTCAGGTGCATCCAATCATATGAGCAGCCATGTAGAATGGTTTGGAGAGATGCAAGATTTGCAAAATACAGGTTATGTGCAGATGGGTGATGATTCATGCCACCCAACTTCACACATTGGAAAAGCTCCCTTGTCCTTGCATGATGATAAGACAAATAGTCTTTCAAATGTATTACATGTGCCATCTATTATAAAGAACTTGGTGTCAATCGGCCAGATGGTAGAGCAAGGGCTGCGAGCCAGATTTAATGCAAACTGTTACTTTGTAGAAGACTTCAATGACAAGTGCAGGTTGGTTGCAAAGGGAAGTAGAGTTGGACGTATGTTTACTCTGGATGCTGGAATTCCTACTATGAATGCTGCTATGTATGCTAAAGGAAAAGGTTTTGTTGCAGATATTGAAATTTGGCACAAACGCATTGGACATGCAAATGTACAAAGGCTGGTTACAGGTTTGCCTACATTTAGAGTTGCAGAATTTCATAAGGTATGCGAAGCATGTCAGTATTGTAAGCAGGCAAGACAACCTTTTCACATGACAGAGATGTAAGCAGAAATATCCTTGATGTTGTGCATACAGATATTTGGGCGCATACACAAAATGTATCTCTTGGAGGCAGTTCATACTTTGTCATATTCATTGATGATTATTCTAGAAAGCTGTAGGTATATTTTATGAAGGAAAAGAGTGAAGCGTTTGAGCACTTTAGAACTTTCAAGGCTATAGTTGAAAGAGAAACAGGCTTGAAAGTAAAGTGCTTGAGATCAGATGGAGGGGGAGAGTACCTCTCGAATGAGTTCAGTGATTTTCTAAGGTCTCATGGGATAAAGAGACAGTTCACATGTAGGTATACCCCACAGCAAAATGGGATTGTAGAAAGGAAAAATAGGCATATTTCAAAAGTTACACACGCCTTGATATAGCTAAAAAGAATATGCTTAAGCATTTTTTGTCTGAGGCTGTTCATACTGCTGTTTATATTATGAACAGAACTCCCACAGCTGCAGTTCATGGGATGACTCCTGAAGAATGCTTTACTGGCAAGAAGCCTGATGTATCGCACTTGAAGGTATTTGGCTATGTTGCATATGTTCATGTGCCTGATGAGCTATGGAAGAAGCTTGATCCAAAGGCAAAAAAATGTGTCTTTATTGGATACTCTTTAGAGCAAAAAGGATATTGATGTTATAACCCTGTCACATGTAAGTTCAGAGTGAGCAGGGATGTCATCTTTGATGAAATGAGCAGTTGGCATGCATCTAGTGGTGATGCATTGGATGATGATGATGATCATGACACTCATGTGTAGGCTGAAAAGCAAGAATCATGGACTCTTAGTAGACCAGAGACATCATTTGGTAGTCCTTGGTCTGGGAGACTAAGGAGTAACTCTACATCTTCAAGTGCATCTAGTAGCACTACAAGTAAAGACAAAGAAAAGAATAAGGTGTCAGATGGCATTGATGCAGTTCTTGATGGAGACTCCAGTGGTTCAGAGAGCTTGGATGATGAGCTTGACATTCCTTCTGTGTGAGGACTCTAGGTGTGCAAAGAGAACGCGTCAATGCAAAGACTCCATTGAGTGATCCAGTGGTACGTAGGTCTAGTAGGGTGAGATACCATGTTAAAAGATTTGGTTTTGAAGGTTATGCAGCTCACCATTATGCTTATATGGTGAAAGTGATTGAGGATGTTGAGCCCACATGTTTTGAGGAGGCTGTTGGTCATGCTCATTGGGATGCATCAATGGATGAGGAGATGGCCGCATTAGAGGCCAATAAGACTTGGGATCTAGTATCATTGCCAAAGGGCAAGAAAGCTATTGTATGTAAGTGGGTTTATAAGATTAAGCACAGCGCAGATGGTTCTATTAGTAGGTACAAAGCTAGGCTGGTTGCAAAAGGCTATGCCCAGACATATGGCATAGATTATGATGAAACCTTCAGTCCAGTTGGCAACTGTCAGATGTGTGATTGCTTTGGCAGCAGCCAAAGGTTGGAGGTTGCAGCAAATGGATGTGAAGAATGCCTTCTTGCATGGTGATTTGCAAGGAAAAGTGTATATGGATCAACCAATAGATTATGAAGATTTAGAGCATCCCACGTATGTGTGCAGGTTGAAGAAGGCGCTCTATGGACTCAAGCAAGCACCTAGAGCATGGTTTGACAAGATCAGAGAGTATCTTGTCAATATTGGCTTTTATGTTTCTGATATGTTGATCACTCACTTTATGTGAGAAAGGGAGATGCAAGTTTGGTCATCATAGTCATCTATGTGGATGACTTGATTATTATAGGTGATAGTGATAGTGGGATTGCTGAAGTCAAGGACTTTTTGAAGAAGTTTGAGATGAAGGATTTAGGTGAGGTAAGGTACTTCCTTGGCATTGAGGTGATCAGATGTGATGATGGTATATGGCTGTCCCAAAGACAGTATGGCTTGGATATGTTGTCCAAGTATGGTATGATAGCGTGCAAACCACTTTCAGTCCCGTTGGAGCATAAATGAGATAGAAGAACCTACTATGTTCAGGAGAATAGTGGGGAGTTTGATCTACATGACCATTACAAGGCTAGACTTGAGCTATGCTGTTGGTCTTGTGAGTCAGTTTATGCAAGTACCTAGAAAGCCACATTTGGATGCAATTAGATGCATATTGAGATATGTGAAGTCCACATTACATTATGGACTTTTCTATGAGGCAGGTACAGATGTACAGATGTTTGGATACACAGATGCAAATTGGGCTGGTAGTATGTCTGATAGAAGATCTACCAGCGGATACATGTTCTCTCTTAGTAGTGTAGCAATTACTTGGAGGAGCAGCAAAAAGCAATCTACAGTTGCTTTGTCAAGTACAGAGGCTGAGTATAGAGGTGCTGCTGTTGCAACATGTGAGGTAGTATGGCTGCAAAAGTTATTGGCTGATTTAGATGTGTAGGTGGAAGGTCCAGTTGTCATTAATTGTGACAACATGAGCAGTATACAGTTGGCTAGGAACCCTTTATTCCATGCCAAGACAAAACATATTGAGGTATACTACCACGAGAGAGAAGGCACTAGCAGGTGAGATTGACTTGGTGTATGTCAGCACACAGGATCAAATAGCTGGCATCTTCACGAAGGTATTGGGTAGAGAGAAGCTTCAAAGGTTTTGAAGCTTACTTGGAGTTACAGAGATGCAGTTGAGCTTGAGGGGGAGTGTTGAGATGACAAGCTCAACACATGCGGACATTAATGACGGACTTCCTGGTTAGATGGATCCACACATCTACACTTAGCACGTCAGTGGTCATTATGACTCTCACATGGCCAGTGACTCATTACTTATTATATTTAGGTTGTTACACCTATTTACAACTGGCATAGTTATAGCGCCAGTCGACTAGTGTAGTCGATTATGCATTGTTTGACTTAGTAGGCCACTTTCCTTTATGTTGTATCTTATCTATACTTTGTGTACATTGTAAAGTGTATGGAAGAAGAAGAAGAAATCAGCAAGAAAACATTTTGGCCTCCATCTCTCTTCTTGTCTCTTGAGAGAGCTTCTCCTTGTGCATCATGTGTGTGTTTGGTGCTGCAGCTGAAGCAAGTCCCCCCACCACGTGATTCTTGACAATAAAAACCATTACACAACTTTTCCTTCTGCTGTAACTGGTCAAGCTCCTCGTTGGAAGATACTACAGTAGAAACCATAGGAGATGGAGGAACAAAAAGAGTAATAATCTTGTGATTAAGCTCTCCAATCATCTTCTTCTATGAATCAACAGTTTCCTCAGAAGACTGTAGCTGACCCTCAAAATTACCCAACCTACTGGCTAAGTCAATCATCTCCTCAAGGGTAGAATTCTTCTCTTTATTCAAAGATGCATTCTTTGCTTCTAGGGTAACTACTTGAGCTTCTAACTTCTGAATGGTGGCCTTTTGGGAATCCATCAGGGTAGTAGCTTCAGTCATTTTTTTGTGAATATCCATGAGGGTGGCTTTCTTAGATGCTAGATCCTCCAAAGCCTTACTCAATTGACTAGTCAGGGAATCCACTTTGTCCTGCAAGTATACACCCCTGTGTAAATGGACTGAAGACAAGTTGTCAGTGAAGTCTCCAATGTAGCCTGGATACCAGAAACTAGTTGAGGAAGCAAAGGTCCAGCTAACATTGTTTGTAAGGAAGCAGGGATATGTTTATCCAATTGCCCATCCCTTTGTGCTACAAATAGATTAGGACATGACAAGAATGAATGAAGGGAACTAGTAGAAACAAGAGGAATGGAGTTATGTGAAGGAGAATCAGAAACTGAAATAGAAACAAGACTAAGGGGGCCTTTAGTACATATTATTTTACTGCGAGAGAATCTAGCAGGGGGCTCATCCTCCGAATCAGAATTGGGCTGTAATGGAGGAGGAGTTGGAACAAAAGGTGGAGGCTGCTTCGGAAGAGGAGCAGGATCAAGAATTGGGACACCACCAGGAGGAGGTGCAAGGGAGATAATCTTCTAAAGAAAAACACTGTAGGAGACATTACTGCCATGACCTTTCCGAACTCTCTGAAAATGATGATCCATCTTCGCGAGCATGAATGCTGCCCAATTGAACTTAGCTCCCTCCAGGATCCTAACAAAAACAGTGAATAACTCCTTGGAGAGACATTTGGAAGTAGGCTTCCATGACATGAACCTGTATTGCAGAAACTTGCAAAGTTGTTTCCATAACGGGGAGGAGATGTGAGCTACAGAAACCCCAAAACTGGTGATAACTTTGCTGGAGACCAAAGAAGTAGAGGTTTCTTTCTACAGGAGAGAAAGGACCTCCTCAATTGTCAATAATTTATTTCCACTAGGGACGAAAGACGTTGAAAGAGGCAAACACAACACATCACTGATATTAACTATGGATAAGCAAAAGCGTCAGTTATAAACCAAGCCAAACTAGTTCTTGTATGTCAAGAATCATGTGGTGGGGGGACTTGCTCAAGATGCTGCACCGAGCACA